>NC_047022.1:21584090-21917061 GCF_902652985.1 Pecten maximus | reverse complement strand
CAGAGGTCTTAAAACGCCACTGTTCTATTTCCGAAAATCTCAACAAACTGACACTTCTTTGTGGTGGATTAGGCTGCAGCATGGTGTAAGTATAAATAATATACTAATAATATACTAATAATATACTAATAATATACTAATAAAATACTAATACTATACTAATAATATACTAATAATATACTAATAATATACTAATTATAATACAAGAAATGCCATTGCCAGCTACAACATATTAAACGACCATATCGGAGATTATACAGTATAGACAAGGGGATTTACAACTTATAATTCAGTTAGTTTGAGTTCTACATTTCACATGGTTATTTGGAATACTCGACAACGATTGGACATTCATTTTCACGTTTTAAGCAGAGTTAGGATCGTTCATATTCGACTTTTTTTTTTTATCTCGAAACCCCTTAACTTTTACTGTAAATAATTGCGATACATTTTTAGCATTTCCGTGCAAAAGTCTTGAAATATGATTGTTTTTGTTAACATTATGATCAAGATATTTTCAAAGTAGCAAAGATGCAGTTTTATCCCTCCTGGCATCGCTAGATAATGGTACAGTCAATGTTTACGAAGAAATGGATAAATTTATTTGTAGCGGAGGTAATGCTAAAACTTATTGAAGATACCACGCTGTTCACAAAATTTAAAGGGGGGAGGGGGAGGGGGGGGGGGGGGGGGGGGGGTCCATTCGTTTAAAACAACACTGGGATCCGTGAGATCAAATATCAACGGGTTCGTGCGCTAAAAACATCACGGGGGTCCGTGCGATTAAAATGTCAACGGGGTCCGGGCGCTATAGGAAAAGTACAAACAAACCGTTTTCTTATGTCTTTCTCCATTTTAAGCTGTACACCACTGTATCTACAATTAAGAAATTTACAGCTTTTACGAATAAAATTATGCCTTTTTTCACTTTACTAAAACTTAAAAAGTTATCAACAGTCTAAGGAGTCCTGTCGTTATTGATATCTACACATAAACAAGAATGAATAATAATAATAATAAACAGTATTTGTTTACTTAGGTGTCATGTGAGGTTACTGTTCATGAGACTGATACTTGTGATGTTATGCTACTGCATTCACTATGTGGTGACAGGTAAGTGCTTTGGATTGAACATCGGGTTAAACCCTAGACAAAGTTCTCTAAATAACATTTAATGAATTTATTAGAAATAATGAGTATCCGGTTATTAGTCAAGAATGAAAAATACAGAATATATATAGTGAGAGAGTTATATTTGTAAATAATATATAACGTTAATCTTATGATTTATGTTTTGTATGAAATCTTATTTTGTTATTTTATAATATATTATCTAAATAAAAAAACTAGTACTGATTTACTATAAAGGAGACAGACAAGTGCTTGCTCAAAACTTGATTGATCAAACACTCATCTTCCTACCACGTATTAATTGGTGCACTATATGGATTTATTTTAAAAAGCAACAATCATCAAAATGTTAGTTAAGACTATATAAGATAACCCATTAAGATTGTTCCTAGCAAAGTGATAAGTCAACTAGTAAGTCATTACTTAAATAGTTAAACATGAGCCTAAATTGTACGTTATCACTTTCTCATCAACTCTCATTGAAACCATCTAAATTAAAATCTCATCCGGGAAACGAATGGTACAAAGGGGCTAATATAGGCCATTTGTTATATACAGGGTGTTGCAGAAAACATGTCCCCACTTTAAATTATTATACTTTTTTTAACAAAACTCATAATTACGTCAAACCAACAATTACAGAAAGCATAAACAAGCACAATTTGTTTAAATATGACTACAAGAAATGATATCATCGATGGCATCATTGAAATCCACTGATCTGGATTGATGAAGTAATGGATGAATGGAAGCAAGCTCATTTAATAACAAATACTACTCCAATGGTAAATCTGGAGGTTATTTCAAAGTTTGATTCTGCCCGATTCATGGGAACAGAAAGCCAGACTTTTTATGCAGAGAAAGCATTACATACATGTAGCCTGGAAGTAGCTGTTTGAGCAGCAATGGGAAGTTCAGGAATCATAGCAAGACTTTTTTATGAAGAGGATGGCGAATCCGCAACTATAACATGTATATGATTTTAGAGCGATATCTGACCTACGAGGGATGATTGAAATGTTCTGAGCCTCGTATTGAAGGAGGAACTCGAGGATGTCCTAATATTCTGTGACTATATAGGGGTGTGTATGCAAGGACTGGTCTCATTTGGTTAGTTTATATAGACGAGGTAGCACCCTAAAGTAAAGAAGACAAGCGGCTTTTGCAAAAATGACAAAATTGGTGAAAGATCAGTAATCCAATACTTGCATAAAAAGGGGTTTAACACCTATCCATAATGATATGGAAGCAACCCTAGGGAAAGATGCCCCTCCATATGCTAGAATAAAAAGATGGGTGGCGGAATTTTAACGCGGCCGACAGAGCCTTGAGGATGACCCGTCGTTGATGGCCTGTCAATGTTGCAACCCCATAAATTGTCAATAAAGTTCATATTGTTTTTACTGACAGACGAGTGACTGAAAGATAGTATAGACAGTAGAGTTGGCATTTCATAGGAAGAGTACACCATTCCATTCTGACCGAGGATCTTGCAATGAGAAAGCTTTCGGCCCAATGAGTACCAAGACATACGACAGTTGATCAGAAGCACACCAAGCGCACATTATCTCGTGCTAATCTTAACCTTTTTGAGGAAGATCCTTCCAACTTTCTCGTGAGATTTGTAACGATGGATGAAATGAAACATGTGCCCATCATTTTACCCAAACAATAATCGAAACAATGCCCCATATCTTACCATTTATAGTTTATTTTGCAGTACCTAAGGCGATATTAACATCAGAACCCTTCGGATTAGATTGCGGGCTACACAAATTCTCCCCCTGAAAAATGAAAAATGTGTATTTTGGACGTTAAAATACATTTCATGAAAATCCACTTCCACGGATTGATTTAAAACATGAAATCAAATCTTGGTAGAAAAAATAATTTTAATCCATTCAGTAATGAAGGAGAAAAACGAAAATATCCAAAGCTCGGGGTCGGGTCAAAAGCTCGGGCTTGGCTCGGGATACAAAAATTCTCTACCATCATTTAAATGTTTTTCTATTGATTTCTCTGTCTTATTCATGAGTTGAGTATCATCTGCGAACATATTTAGTTTAGCTTCAATATTACAAGGTAGATTTATACCTTTGGTATCTGGATCTGTTCTAATGGCGCATGCTAATGGTTCAGCTTGTATTATGTAGAGTAATGGTGCAATCGGGCAGCCTAGTCGGGCTGATCTTGTTATTTCAAAGTATGGGGATGTAAACCCATTGGTCTGTAAACAGGTTTTTGAATTTTGCAATAACATACTAACCCAATCACAAAATTTATTCCCAAAATTAAAATCATGTAGGCATTTTAAAATCCACTCCATTCTATTCTGTCAAAGGCTTTCTGTTGGTCTAAAAATATAATTGATCCTTCTTGGTCTTCTAATTCACAGTAATCTACTATATCTTGTAGTAGCCTGTTAGCGTCCATAATGAGGGGCCGCGGTGGCCGAGTGGTTAAGTTGTCCCGACACTTTAACACTAGCCCTCCACCTCTGGGTTGCGAGTTCGAAACCTACGTGGGGCAGTTGCCAGGTACTGACCGTAGGCCGGTGGTTTTTCTCCGGGTACTCCGGCTTTCCTCCACCTCCAAAACCTGGCACGTCCTTAAATGACCCTGGCTGTTAATAGGACGTTAAACAAAACCAAACCAAAAAAGCGTCCATAATGTTGCGTCCTGCTACAAATCCCTTTTGATCGGTATGGATGATTTTCTGTAAAACTGCTTTCAATCTGTTACTCAAAATTTTTGCAATGATTTTATAATCTGTATTTAATAGTGTTAGGGGTCTCCAATTTTTTTTATATCTTCTCTTTCACCCTTCTTATACAGTAGTTTTAAAATACCTTTATGTTGAGAATTTGTTAATTTATTGTTTTCAAAATTTCTATAAATAATATGTTCATCTCGTTTTTTATCAAGTACCAATATTTTTTGTAAAATTCTGCTGTTAAGCCGTCTTCTCCAGGCGACTTGTTTTGTTTTAATGATTCAATTCCCTTTGTTATTTCTAACTGTTCTATCGGCCTATCAATAAAACTGCTTTCTTCATTGTTAATTTTTTCTCTATGCACCTCGTTAAGTTATTTGCTTTCTCAATATCACATCCTTCTGTTGTAAACAATTTTTCATAAAATTTCTTTTGTTCATAAAGTATATTTTTAATCCCAGTTTTATATATTCCTTCTTCGGTTTTTATCTTGTACCATAGTTTGTTTTCTGCATTCTTTTTTTCTAAGTCAAAAAATACTTTGATGGCCTTTCACCTTCTTCAAATTCTTGAATTCTTGATCTCACTTTAGCTGCATCTGCTGGATCTGCTATTGTGGTATTTTTTTTTTATTTTTTCCTTTAGTGTGTCTATTCTATTTAGAATACCTGGATCATTATTTTCTTTTCCTGCAAGTATATCTAATTCTTCTTCTATCTTTTGTATTTCTTTTGGGTTCGTGTTAATATGTTACCAACTTCAATCGCTAATTCTTTGATTTTTTATTTTAATGAGATCCCACCATTCACATATGTTATCCTGTAAATTCATTCGCATCCGCCTTATTCACCTGATCTCGCCCCACCAGATCATCTATTTCCAAAACTGAAAACAGCTACTCTAGGCACCCACTTTCAATCCGATGATGACGTCATAAATGCAGTGGATGACTGACCGAACAGCCAAAGGAAAGAAAAGGAGTTCTATAAAAGTGCCATTGATGCCCTTAAACACCACTGGCAAAAGTGTACAGATACTGAAGTGGATTATGTTAAAATAATACAATATGTCCGACAAAATTCAAATCCTTTAACATGAGACAACATATAAATCAGCCTTCGTAGGAGCGCATTATAAAGTAACATTATAATGACGTTGGTAGTGAAATGACGTTATTTTTCAAAATTATGTAAATGAAGATTTTTTTTAAATGCCTTGTATATGAATATGAAAATGGTATTTGTGAGTTAAGTTAACTATATGCATGTACTTATCAAATTGTATTGGTTTCATCGTTTGAAAAGTCTACAATTTATAAATGTGCGTTTCCATTTTTAGTTTTTATTGAGATTTAAAAGTGGGGACATGTTTTCTGAAACACCTTGTACATTGTGCACTGCTCCTTCCGGTAGATCGCAAAAATTGTACCTGTCTACGTTATCTGCATCGTAACTGGTAACTGCGAATAGATGTTTTCCTTTCCTAATTTCCTCCAGGATGTTGCATTGGTTTTGATGAGCGAGAGTGACAGTTTATTTTATTTTTCATTTATTTATTTTTCTACCTATTTATTTTTGCAAAATCGTATAGGTAGCAGTGTACAGTACAAGAGCTGTTGGAGAACAGCAAAGCTCGTCTCGCAAATGTTTGTTAATAAATTATAAAAATCAAAGTACTGTTAGTACTGGAATGCAAAGACCTTGCAGAAAAAAGTTAAAGATCAATAGCCTTTTAATTATAAACAACTACCTTTTATGAAAAGTAATTTAAGTGTGAAGCATTTTTACAGATTGTTAAGTTTTAATGTTGTTTATGCTGCTTAAGAACCCTATTAAAAACTGAAATCTAATAAGTTTCCACTCCAGGCTAAACATTCTTGCAATAAATCTTCAGTTGCAAAATGTTGAAATGTTCAAACAGATATATTTCATCCAGGAATGAAGAAATTGTTTAAAGGAACCTTTCATGTGCTTTTTCTACTATACATATGGCAATGTGATCTTAAAAATTGGGCCAGGGTTAAAATGAATTTTAACGAATTGTTGGAGAATTGGACATCTTAGCATGTTGCTGTAACCATACAAACTACATTATGGAAATGTGACAAGAATTGTTCGATCAAATGCTGCTGACACAACTACATGCCATGCATGGTCCTTTTAAAGTACAGACACAAAGATATGTGTGTGAAATCAAACACTAAAAAAACACTCTTTAAAATTCTTTGAAATGAAATGCTGCACTGGAAAACATTACCATGTTAAAGCCCACCAAGTTACAAAGAGACCAAGCAGAAAGTAAGACAGGGGATGTTACCTATGTTGTAAAAAAATATCCCCTAGTTATTATGATACTAGTTATATCACAATATAGTGCCTGTAGTGTCCAAATAGATAGTCATATATGTTACTATGGCTATTTTGTTCAATAAGCTAAGAGTTGCTTTAGTGCCCATGGTGTTGAATGCAACAAAATCTAAGTGTCGGTCAATCAGATGCCACTCAACGTGGCTTTATAAATGTGTCCCTTTTGTCAAATTTTACCTACATATACTGAATTAGAATGAGTTCTGACCAATCAGTAGTACAAAAGTGCCGATTCTGGCGCAGGGTCATCGGGTGCACTTCCCTATATAATCCTTACCACCTCCCTGGCACCTCCCTAGTGCCCCCCTTCGACAGGGGGGTACCGATGACGTCACAGATAGCGGGTCATTCGGTGCACTATGATGGCACCTCCCTAGTGGCACCCCCCTTCGACAGGGGGGTACCGATGACGTCACAGATAGCGGGTCATCCGGTGCACTATAAAAGGGGTCACGTCCCTCAGGGGGTACCGATGATGTAACGGTCACTCACCCCCTTTTGACAGGGGGATACCGATGTTGTCATAGGCGTATTTGGATTTTCCCATCTATTTTGAGGGATTGCATCACAGTCAGAAATAACCAACAAGTTTCTACATGTTAGATGCTCTTGTTCTATAAAAAATCCTCTTTAATCTTTGTACAAATATTCAATTATGTATGTCCAAATATGTGAACAAACTGTACCTGTAATTGTAAATATGGACCGCCGTAATTTAAACCAGGTCACATAGCGTACCCAGTACAAAATGAACCTAAATATAGCACAATGCAAACGTGTATACGATTCAAGACGAATGCTAACACAGTACTTCGGGAAATAATACATATGTACACCTTGTATTAACCTTATTGTATTAAACCCACAAACATTATGGACTTGTTAGGGTATTCTTGAAAATAGTATTAAATAGGAAAGAGTTTATCTATGTACAGCTGTACAATTATATGTTCTACTCACTAAGTAAATTTTACACATGTGAATATTTATTCGTAACAGTGATCATCTATAACACAATGTAAACGTTATGATTCGTGACGAATGTTAGCCAAACATAAACACGGCACTATACAAAGGTACAGTGTACATGTACAAAGTCTTTATTAATATTACAAACCTGTTTAGGCATCACAACTATTATGATATCCGTGAAAGCATACAATACCTAGATTACAAATGGCGTACGTATACAAGGTAAATCTTTAAAGCGCCCCCTGTATACGGTGTGTCTGTAACTGTGTAAACATTTTAATTCACCTTTGTATACATAGGCCCACAGTCGAGCGGTCTAATAAGTTAGATTTCGAGCAAAACATCCCGAGTTCGACTCTCGCACCAAACATTGAAAATTTAAGACGTGATTTTTTCAGTGTTAGATTCTAGAGCAGTGAAAAACACGTCCAATCACTACAAAATCTAAACAAATAATGAAGAATTATCGGTTAAGTTTCATTCTGAAACCGACACTTGAAGAAAAAGGATCCACTTGCAATGGAAAGGTAAGTATCAACCAATTGTTGAAATATTGTACTTAACTATGAAGTCTTGTCTGAAGTGTTTGTCACGCATGAATTAGGTGTATTGGATTAGGGCGGTGTCACAACTCCACAACGGAAAGAGGGTGTTATAAAGTGACATGTCCCCGCGATATCCAGGAACATCTTTCCGACCAAATAATTCATGTGGGCTCATGAGGCGATGTTCTGTTTCTGGTGACAGAAGCGTTGATATTCTTCGTACGAACGCTATAGGACCTTGGTCCTTTAATCAGACATACCAACGAAATGATAACGTATAGCTAATAAAAACTCTCATTAACTTCTATATATATAGCTTTAAACAAGAGGCCCAGAGGGCCTGTATCGCTCACCTGGATTTCATGATATATGAAAAAAGAATGATGATTAAGTATATTTGTCACTGGTATTGCTATGTCAATATATCATAGTCATTTTATATGGGTACGTGAGGTATGCCAAAAAATGCATTAATTCATGAAATGAAATCGACTTTTGGCGCAGTCCCTTAGCCTTAGGGATGATACCACACAAATGTGAGTGATATCCATTGCTTAGTTTCAGAAAAGAAGTTGTTTAAACCAATTGACCCCTTTGACCCCGCCCTCTGCACCCGGGAGGTCAGTTCCTTCCTTTATAAAATTTGGAATCCTTACCCAAAAGAATGCTACCAGTCAAATATGAGCTGTTTCAGAGAAGAAGTTGTTCATATCAATTTAGCCAAATTGACCCCTTTTGGCCCCACCCCTCAGCCCCTTGGTGGGGTCAACCCTAAAATTTGTACAATTTTGAATCCCAACCCCATGATCATGCTACCATACAAATGTGAGTGATATCCATTGATTAGTTTCAGAGAATTTGTTTATATCAATTTAACTAAATTGACCCCTTTTGGCCCCGCCCCTCAGCCCCTAGGGGGTGGGCCCCATCATTTGTTCAATTTTGAATCCTTAACCCAAGGGGATGCTACCAGTCAAATATTAAGATATCCATTGCTTAGTTTCAGAGAAGAAGTTGTTTATGTCAAATCTGCCAAAATGACCCCTTTTGGCCCCGCCTCTCAGCCCCAAGGGAGGTCGGCCCCAATATTTGTACAATTTTGAATCCCGACTCCAAAGGGATGCTCACAGTCAAATATGAGCAATATCAATTGCTTGGTTTCAGAAGAGAAGTTGTTCATATCAATTTAGCCAAATTGACCCCTCTTGGCCCCACCCCTCAGGCCCCCTTGGGGTCAGCCTCACCATTTGTACAATTTTGAATCCCCACCCCATAGGGATGCTCACAGTCAAATATGAGCAATATCAATTGCTTGGTTTCAGAAGAGAAGTTGTTCATATCAATTTAGCCAAATTGACCCCTCTTGGCCCCACCCCTCAGGCCCCCTTGGGGTCAGCCTCACCATTTGTACAATTTTGAATCCCCACCCTATAGTGATGCTACCAGGCAAATATGAGCAATATCCATTGCTCGGTTTCAGAGAAGAAGTCGTTAATATCAATATAGGCCAATTGACCACATTTGGCCCCGCCCATCAGGCCCCCAGGGGGTCAGCCCCACCATTTGTACAATTTTGAATCCTCACCCCATAGTGATGCTACCAGGCAAATAGGAGCGATATCCTTTGCTTGGTTTCAGAGAAGAAGTCGTTTATATTAATAGAGCCAAATTGACCCCTTTTGGCCCCGCCCCTCAGACCCCTGGGGGGTCAGCCCCACCATTTGTACAATTGTGAGTTCCACATCCCATAGGGATGCTTCTGACAAAATTTGGTCAAATTCTGATCAGTGGTTATGAAGAAGAAGTCAATTGTTGACGGACGGACGACGGACGACGGACGACGGACGCAACGGTATGGCATAAGCTCACCTTGGTCCTTCGAACCAGGTGAGCTAAAAATGTGCAACATTTAGAAATCAATTTGCATGACTGAGGTGTTTGTCACACATGAATTGAGTGTACTGGATTAGGGCGGTGTCACAAGTCCACAACGGAAAGAGGGCGTTTTAAAGTGACATGTCCCCGCGATATCCAGGAACATCTTTCCGGCCAAAATCCATGTGGGCCTATCGGGTGATGCTCCGTTTCTGGTGACAGAAGCGTTGATTTTCTTCGTATGAACACCATAGGACTTCAGTCCTTTAGTCAGTCAGCATTTCTTAGCTTCACGTCTGCACGCTTCAAAATTTATAACGCATCTGAGATAAAAATACTAACCATAGTTCGCATAATTTGTATTAACCAATCAAATGAGGACAATAGTGTCATTGATAAGAAAGGGTATAAATACAGGAGTGATATCGACAAAGTTTCATTCTGAAACAGACACATAGAGGAGAGCACATCGCCAAATTTGTTTTTTTTTTCTTATTGTAGAAATTATGGAAAAAAGGAAAACTACCGATCACAAGGCTCCTCAGATTAAGAAGGGGCAATTTTCTTGTCCGCATTGTGACAAATCTTTTGAGCACAAAAAGACTTTGAATAGACATATAGTCAGTCATGACAGTTTTCGATTCACATGTGATGTATGTAGCAAAGACTTCACGAGGAAAGATCGGCTTACGAGGCATACAAATGTAAGAAGGTTCATGGAAAACCACTACATATATGTTGTGGAAAATCATTCTGGAGGGCTGACAAATACCGTGAACATTTCAAAACACACAACAAAAGTCAATATGGGGGAGCGTTGGAAATAGTCGAACACCAAAACAAAGAGAATGCCCAACCGTCAAAGGATCAACCAGTAACACTGACCAAAGTAAATACAGACAAGGACAACGACTCAACAATTTCGGTGAACCCAAACATACAAGTTAATCAGCCAACGGAAAAGGACGAATGTTCAGAGAAGGCGCTTGGCGGAACTTTTAAAGTAGTCACTCTACTTGTCGAAGGTATAGGTAGATTAGACCCAGTGGTGTTACTCAAACATCAGCATGACGTCATCAAAACGAAACTGTAGAGAGCGATTGTCCATGGAGGTTTGAAATGGTACTTATCGATCCAAGTACAATTTTCCAAGCCAAGGGCAGAAACTATGGAACGCGTTACACCCCATTTCCGAGGACGTTGCCAGATTACATTAAATCCAACAGACATCGATGAAGGCTTGAGAGAATCTGTCAAGAAGATGTACACATCGTTCATCGAATACCAGAGACAGGGAAGCAACTGGACGTTGGATAAGGTGCTCCAAATACAAATACATATGAGCAAATACAGTCCTCTCAAAGGATCCAGCTATATCCCCCTACCAATCAAGCTGAGGTCTAAGCATGCTATCATCAATGTTCAAAACAAGGATAAGAAATTTTCATGTGGTCGGTTTTAGCTGCTTTGCACCCAGCCAAGAAAGATTCACAGCGTGTTGCTAAATTCACAGATTATCAAGGTGAACTCGATTTCACTGGTATTTCATTCCCCGTCAAAGTAGCCGACCTCAGCAAGTTTGAGACGTGAAACAAGATCAGCATTAATGTCTTAGGATACGAAAAGGGTTCGTTATTCCCGATCCATGCGACAAAACAAAGGTTTGACCTACACTTAGATTACTACTCATGTCGGATGGACGTAAGTCTCACTACTGCTGGATCAAGGATATGGGCCGGCTTCTGAATGACCGGTATTCCCACGGACATAGATATTACCACTGCATGTATTGCCTGCAAGGGTTTACCAAGGAACGAATTCTAAATGACCATATCTCATACTGTCGTGAGCACGGGACCAAGAAAGTGAAGCTACCTTCAGAAGAGGATAAATGGTTGTTCTACAAGGATGTCAGAAAACAATTAAAGGTGCCATACATCATATATGCAGACTTCGAGTCATTTCAAGTGCCTATACATGGATGTGAGGTTGACCCGCAAAAATCACATACTGAGAAGACCACCCAACATATTCCTTCTAGTTTCGCTTACAAAGTTGTAGGTCTTACAAAAGAGACTTCCAACAATCCAGTGATTTATAGAGGACCAGATGTGGCGGAGAACTTTATAGAATGTATGCTGAGAGAGCAGGAAGAAATCGAACAGCGCTTCAAGCATGTCGAGCCGATGATCATGACAGGTTGTGATTGGCAATCATTCAAAAGTGCAACTATATGTCACATTTGTGGAAAAGGGATGGGCGATGATAGAGTGCGGGATCATTGCCACGTGACGGGAGCATTCAGAGGAGCAGCTCACAACGAATGTAACACAAACTATAAGTATACAGGACGGATTCCGGTCGTCTTCCACAATCTGAGGGGTTACGATTCCCATCTTATCATGCAAGCAATAGGAAAGGTGTCTGATAAAGAAATCAAATGTATTCCAAATAACATGGAGAAGTACATATCTTTCTCCATGGGTTGTATGGACTTTATCGACAGTTTCCAGTTTATGGGAACATCATTGGAGAAACTAATCGGAAATTTATCTGCAGAGGGTAAGGACAAGTTCTCACACATGACGCAACATTTTGGTGACGAGAAAATCGAACTCCTCCTTCAAAAGCAAGTATACCCCTACGACTATTTCGATGGCCCCCACCGGTTTCGAGAGACCAGTCTCCCTACAAAGGAAGCGTTTCGCAACAGTCTGACGGGAGAGGATGTATCAGAAGAAAAGTACCACCACGCATACAAAGTCTGGAAAGAATTAGGTATACAAAATCTTGGTGAATATTCAGACATATACGTGTTGACAGATGTTCTAGGTCTCGCCGATGTATTTGAAAACTTTCGAAATTTATGTCTGGAATCCTATGGCCTCGATGCAGCTCATTTTTACACTGCTCCCGGTCTGGCATGGCAAGCAGCTCTAAAAATGACAAATGTCAGACTCGAACTGCTTACCGACATCGACCAGCACTTGTTCATTGAGGAAGGCTTGAGAGGAGGCATATCCATGATAAGTCACCGATTTGCTGAGGCCAACAATCCCTACGTCCCAGGATATATCCCAATGAAACCAACAGAATACATCACCTACTTGGATGCAAACAATTTGTATGGCTGGGCCATGTCTCAATACCTGCCGACTCATGATTTCGTCTGGCTCACCGATAGTGAAAAGGACATGCTTGATATCACGATAGTTACCGATGATGCGAACCGTGGATATATACTGGAAGTAGACCTAGAGTATCCTTCAGAACTCCACGACCTACACAACGAATATCCACTAGCCCCCGAACGAGTAACCGTTGAGAAAGACGAATTTTCTGACTATAGTAAGACATTGTTTAGGGAACTGGCACAATGTAGAAATTCACATGATTGCTTGGACCATTACAACTCAGCACAGAAACTCGTCCCAAACCTTAGAAACAAGGAAAAATATGTGGTACACTATAGAAACTTATATAATTAAAACAATACCTTTCACTTGGAATGAAACTCACAAACTCATAGAGTGTTAACCTTCGAGCAGGCGCCATGGTTGAAGACTTATAAAGATTACAACAAGGAGAAAAGGAAACAATCTCGAAACAATTTCGAGAAAGATTTCTATAAGTTAATGAACAACAGCGTATTTGGCAAGACCATGGAGAACTTAAGAAAGAGAATGGACGTCAAGCTTGTAAACAGTAAGAAGAAGGCAATGAAACTAACCTGCAAACCCATATTCCACGAGTTCAGAATTTTCTCTGAAGATTTAGTCGGTGTTCACATGTTGAAACAGAAATTGTATCTGAATCGACCAATCTACGTCGGATTCAGCATCCTGGACATCTCAAAAACCTTGATGTATGGTTTTCATTACAATTACATCAAACGGAAATTTGGATCTAATGCCCGCCTTCTCTTTACCGATACCGACAGTCTATCTTATACTATTCAGACAGATGATTTCTACCAACATATGTTAGAGGACAGTGATTTATTCGATACATCGGAGTTCAGGAAAGACAATCCCCTCTACAGTACAAAAAAATAAGAAAGTACTAGGCAAAATGAAAGATGAAACTCATGGCGATGCGATCCATGCCTTTGTTGGGCTCAAATCAAAGATGTACGCATATACATACAATAGTATGAACGATATTGGTGGTACAGAAGTGATAACACACGTAGAATCAAAGAAGGCGAAAGGTATCAAAAAGTATGTTATTGAAAACCACACTCGTTTCGAGCAGTACAAGGAATGTCTTCTTCAAAACAGAATTATCATGTCTCACATGAATCAGATCAGAAGTTTCAAACACCAAATCTATAACATATCTATGACTAAAATAGGCCTCTCACCATTCGACGACAAGCGATATCTGCTAAACGATGGGATTACTAGCTATGCGTACGGTCATTGGAGGATACAAAGTTAGGAGAGTGAACTATCCTAGAAAGGTCTCATTTCAGGACCCCGCCTAGTGGGAAAAGGTGTACAATCGACACAGATCACCTGAGTACCATTATGCGGGTGGTAGATGACTCTCAGTAGTGTAAATAAATCACGTTGTCCATTTTAGAGTAGGCTCTATGTACAGACAGACATAAGATGGGTCCCTGACTTGTGTACTGTCTTATCGACAGGGACTATAAATATTTATTGTTACAAAGTGTTGAGTTCTTTTTTCCCATGATGCATTGCCAGATTGAGTATAAATAGACCTAAAGCCTGAAAACTTGTCATTTCATACCTGGACACCGAAGAGAACACATCGACATGAAGCACCAGTGTCATATTTGCTTCAGAGAATACATTTGGCCACATGATTTAAAACGCCACGTAAGACAAAAACATATGGAAGGACAATTAATATATCATGACGATGAAGTCACCAAGCAGCAGCCTTCCTACACAGACGTAGTGAAGCAGTCAGACGATATGGTATTAGCCCAGCAGCAGCAGCAGCAGCAGCAGCAGAAGCGGAAGCCATCTTATATAGACGTTATGGAGCAGTCTGTAGATGATGTATTACCTCAACAGCAGCAGGATTTTGTTTTTGAACACCCCTTTACTGCAAATGTATCAGGGCCTACTTCTTGTGGAAAGACTTACTTTGTCAAGTTACTGCTACAAAACTGCTTGACCAAAATAAAACCAGCTCCACAGCGAATTATATGGCTGTACAAACGATGGCAACCTCTCTATGATGTCATTAAGGCAACCGTAATACCAAAGGTAGAATTTCTCCAAGGGATACCGCTGGATATAGAACAGGACTCCTTCTTAAATCCACGAATAAGGAACCTTATCGTCTTGGACGATCTTATGTCGACGGCAAGCAAAGACCCTCGCATCAACGAACTATTTACAGAGGGAAGCCACCACAGAAACATGTCTGTCATTGCAATCAATCAGAATCTCTACTATAATAAAGACCCAACACAGAGGAGAACTTGTCACTATTTGGTTTTGTTCAATAACCCTATCGATAAACAACAGATCATGACTTTAGCCAGACAGATGTATCCCGAAAACGTTCATGACACCTCATGAAATACTTCAAAGATGCCACCCAAAAGCCATATGGATATCTTCTCGTCGATTGGAAACAATCAACATCAGAGTCATTACGCATGCGCAATAACATATTTTCTGAGCAGTCTATAAAAGGACAAAGATATCAAACTAAGGCTAATTTTCAGGCTGACACTCCAACCGAGCAGACGTATTCCCAGCAGCAGCAGCAGCAGCAAACTCTAGACGATACACAGCTTCAACAAGAAGATATGCCTGCCTGTGACGATTGTGGTATCATGTTCCAAGACATGCACGATTAACAGAGACACTTGAAAACCTGGTGTCCAGAACATGATTCTAGGAAAAGGTAACGAGAATCCATAGACGAAGAAGATGGGGCTCAGCCAAAAAGGTGGACCTCATATGAGCCCGACGAGGAAAGTGGTGAAAGTGAAGAAATGAAGTTTTTAATTCATTGATGAATGAAGCAAGGTCTTCGAATGAGGCTAACTGGAATAAAAAGTATGATAAATACGTTAACGAGGGCATGTCTG
The DNA here is from genome assembly GCF_902652985.1 of Pecten maximus. Taxonomy (NCBI): domain Eukaryota; kingdom Metazoa; phylum Mollusca; class Bivalvia; order Pectinida; family Pectinidae; genus Pecten; species Pecten maximus. The sequence goes on along the minus strand of NC_047022.1, from coordinate 21,901,383 downwards.
ATGACGAAGCACAGAAAAAGGCGAACGAGAAGATGGAATCAGAAGATATGGAGCAATTGTACCAAAATTATAAAGCCATTATCCAGCACATTGTTCAGCTAAGAAATGGTATGATCCACGAAAAGATTATGGATGATGTAACAGAATGCATAGACGATGGATATGGAGATCGCAAAGCGATCAAGATGGCACTTAAAAAGAATCGTCATGTTTTAGAAGAGTTGTGGGAATCTGAAGATGAATCCGAAGATGATGAATCGGATGTTGACTCCGAAGATGAAGGAATCGGACGATGACTCCGAAGCGGATGAAAACTGATTTAAATAAGGCTTCTTGTTCAAAGCTGCATTTCAACGTCTAGCACTTGACGAGGAAAGATGCCTTCCTGGGAGGATTATCTAAGATATATTTATTTTAACCCTGCAAATGCGGGGAGTTTCTCCGGACCCGACAAATTGTATAAGATATGTACGGAAAGACGGAAAATATGTCATCAGTAAATACAAAATAAGAAAATTATTACAACGCCAAGAGCCATACAGTCTTCAGAGATCCCTCCGACGTCCATTCAAGCGAAACAAAATCATAGTGACGGGGATAGACGATCAATGGTCTGCCGATCTCATGGACATGGTCAAGTTCAAGAGCGAAAACGACGATTATGCCTACGTACTCATAGTCATAGACGTGTTCTCCAAGTATCTATGGATGAAACCCCCCAAAGACAAGAAAGGAACGTCTGTATCAAAGGCATTAGCAGACATTTTCAGCGAGGGAAGAAAACCAGGCCGGATTCGTACCGATAAGGGCCAAGAATTTAGATTCATGGAGGTAAATAAGCTCCTGGAACGATATGAAATAAAACATTTATATGCTCAAAACGAATCAAAAGCAGCGGTGTCTGAGAGAGTCATCAAGACTATTAAATCCAGACTGTACAGATATTTTACGCACAAACGAAACTATGGATATGTGACAAAATTACAAACGTTTGCTGAAAGCTACAATCAGACGTATCATAGGACGATCGGTATGGCCCCAGCAAATGTAACTAAAACCAATGAAACTTCCATCTGGTGGAGAATGTATTGGCCGAAGAAACTTAACTCTGTGATCCGAAAAACGAAGAAGATTCGTAAACCTTTCAAGTTCAAAGTTGGAGATCAAGTAAGGTTGTCCCATTTGAGAAACCTTTTCTCCCGAGAATACGACGAAAAATGGACAGGAGAGATATTCACCATTTCTCAAAAGATACTACGTGGAGGCTTACCAGTGTATAGAGTTAAAGACTATGATGGGGATGAGATCAAAGGCACCTTTTATCAGTCCGAACTCCAGAAAATAGATGTGAGATCTGACGACATGTGGAAGGTGGAGACCATTCTGAAAACGAGAGGAAAAGGTCGAAACAAACAATACTACGTGAAATGGCTTCACTGGCCGAAGAAATTTAACTCCTGGATCCGTGCGTCTGATGTAACCGATTTGTAGGAGAGTGAACTATCCTAGAAAGGTCTAATGTCAAGACCCTTTGTTATGGGAAAGAGCGTACACATATACAGATCGCTCAAGTACTATAGCATGGGTGATAGATGGCTCTCATTTAAATGTAAATATTCATTTGTCCATGATAGAGTAGGTATTACTTGTAAGGATGGATGTGGGATGGCTCTCCGACCTACATTCATTCAATCGCGACGGGAAAATAAAATGTTGTACATAAAATGCCTTGGTATCTTATACGATGTTCTAGAATGACCTGAAAGATATTTCTGACTGTGATGCAATCCCTCAAAATAGATGGGAAAATCCAAATACGCCTATGACATCATCGGTATCCCCCTGACAAAGGGGGTGAGTGACCGTTACATCATCGGTACCCCCTGAGGGACGTGACCCCTTTTATAGTGCACCGGATGACCCGCTATCTGTGACGTCATCGGTACACCCCCCCCCCCCTGTCGAAGGGGGGGGGGGGGGTGCCACTAGAGAGGTGCCAGGGAGATGGTAAGGATTATATAGGGGAGTGCACCCGATGACCCTGCGCCAGAATCGGCACTTTTGTACTACTCCAATCAGTAGACATTCCACAGCAGTCATTTTGTCAAATCATTAAGACAAGAAAATAAAGTGATATTGTATTGGTGTTCATGATGCCATATTGATATATAAACCAAATTGGAAGGAACAAACTCGGACATTTCTATTTAGTTAATGATAATCCATTGAAAAATAACATGTATTTCAGCCATACAGAGGTTGTGTCAGTGTTAGCAATGTCGAAATACACATATATTATCAAATTTGAATATACTACATGTATTTTTATTAGCCAAACCAGCATTTTAAGCTTTCAATCAGCAAAAGACAGTTTTAATAAAAATGTTGTTTAATGAATGAAAATAAGAAATTCCACGTAATTATATGTTTCCACTGTCCCACTTTGTCAGTATAGTAAATTTTAAGCAAACTCCAAAATTACCTAAAAAAAACAACCAAAAAAACTCCATGGAAACACTCTGTATACAATACAAGCATATGTAAATATTCATGCATTGTAAAACAAATACCGAATATATATATACCCCTAAATATGCCATTTTTTACCCCCAATAATCACTTTTACTGAAAGGGGAGAGGAAGATGCATCCGATTTATTATAGATTTCATTCCAATATGGCTATAAACTCTTTTGTAAACAAATTGGAGAAGCAATAAAATCTAAGGTTTTAACCCAAAAATCAGCAAAAAAAAAAAAAAAAAAAAAAAAAAAAATCAAATCAATGTAATCTGTTGAGTATGTTAACATGTTCAAGGTATGGTTGAAATAACATTGATACTTTGTGAGAAACTGAAATATATTCAAAAGTCCAGATTTGGTTGAGATGTCCACTATGTGATCTAACTATAAACCAAGTTTGGTTAAAGTTGGACTTACAAAATAAAACTGTAAAGTGAAATGTTGATGCCGCCATCGCCGTCGATAAAGTAACAGCATTTGTAAGTAGTCATGAGACGAGACAAACTATGGAAACATCTGATTTCCGCCAATTACAATTATAAAGCCTGATTTACTTTCTATGATGATTAATTGATCAGTTGATATGGCCAAGTTCTAGCTGCAGTGGATTCTTTGAATATACACCACGGACATTTCAAGACTTTTCCAAAATAGCTGATGAGTATGTATAGGTTGTCCTTGCATCGTCGTACTTACATGACCTGTCTACGTATATATATAGCTCCGATATATATGTGTACTACTTCTTCATTGTGTATGAATATAGCTTCCATATTTATAAAATAAATCTCAGTAATATCAAAGTTGCATTTTTAAAAAATTAAATTGTATATGAAATAGACATCTGAAATGTATTGCAACTAGTACAATAATAATTATATAAGGTACATTGGAATAAGTATATCCCAATTAAATCCAATGCATGGAGGGCATTGATACAGTAATATAGCTCAGGTTCACGGGTTTAGTTGTATATTTTGTTGGCAGGAAAGAAAGAAAATTATTGTGACATATAAATAAGCTCTCTAATAATTCACAAGGTTCACACATTTATGTTACATGTAGTACAGAACCTTGCTTCAACAAAATCATACACATTAAATACTAATTGAATGGAGTCTTTTTTTCTTTTTTGTTTGGTTATTATGATTTGTGGTGTATTTTGAAGAATTGATTGTTTAGACCGACAGAATCATGACAATCTACAATATTTGAAATGTTTTATAAATTAGAAATATTCACTCCTCAATCAGATCAATGTATTGTTGTCATAAAAGATGTGCATCTGTAATATCAGAAAGACATCATATTTATTAATTTGTGTGACACTACATTTGTATTTTCATGTAAATTAGAATTTTTCTTGCGCCTCAGAAACGTGTTACGAGGTCCCCGTGATTTCGTGTACGCCGCACCCGGACCCGATCCCCGAACCAGAAATATTAATATTTTTTTGTCTCAACAACGACGTACTGATTAATCTCATTTTTATCTTATAAATCCTGATTAATATTTGAAAAGCCTGACATTTAAACAAAAAAGAACCAATTCCTAGAACTTTTGTAATCGTCATGCAATTGACATTTTTTTCAGAGCGTGATTTTGTGTACGCCGCATTGAACCGTGAAAATTTACGGTTTTAGGCTATTTATTCGTGAAAAACGTTTTATTTTTATGATACTTTTAATTCCACACCTCATGTAAACCTAGAAGTTGATACAAATAGACATTTTAATTACAAAAACTATTTAATTCATTTCAAATCCTGCTTTTTATGTGATCACGGCGATGATCGCGGTTTTTTTTTTTGCCCGGTCCCGTACCAAGAGCAGATTACTCCCGATCCACTGCCCCGTGCTAAGACTACTGGTTTATGTGTAGGTTGTATTGCTTCATGATTTCAAATACATTGTGATTATTTGTATTACAATACCCATTTGTGATGACATTTTCTACATTTATTGTTATCTTTTGACCTTAAGGTTAATAAACTTTTGACTTTAAGGTAAATAAAGTTTTTTATGGTCATAATGTTTTACCATAAAAAGCTTTTTATTTCCTATTTGACCAAATTGTCCCTTTAATCAATAAACTTACAAGGATAACATAAACTATTGTCATCATAATTGTTATATACAGTGCACATATATATATTTCTGAATACAAACAAGAAGGATGCACAGAGAAAATGAGGAAAGATTGGACGAGTCCATTATGTTCAGGGCACAGTTTCAATCGTGACTTCGGGTGTATTTTCCCTTAAGGTTAAAAGATTTGACCTTAAGGTCAATTTTTTTTTATCTTAAGGTCAACCTTAAGAATAAAATGTCAAAAAAAGTTATTTGACCTTAAGGTAAAAAGATTTGACCTTAACTATTTTGAGTATTTTATGATAGAATGGCGTGCCATAGCTAACAAGTAATAGCAGAAATAGAAGAGTCTGGTTGAGAACGACTGAACAGAAAGGTGATGCCATAAGGCGACAGACCTCTGAAGAGGTCTTTGCCTTATATATTAATTGGTATGGTTTTGTATTGATAATATCAACATTATTTACTTGATCAGATTATGTTTGTGTATTCATACAATTTTCAAAACAATACCAATTTATATATATATGTAAATTATCTATTGACAAACGTTCGGGAGACAATCTATGCTGTTATATTAAATAATTGCTTTTGGACCTACATGTATTTCTTTTATTATTTTGATAAAATATTATCCTGAGAGTTGTCTTCCTTGAAAAATGTAGAACCGCATAAATTGTCTTATGTGACCATTTTCACATTGCCTTTTTTTCAGTTTCACTCCCAATTTCAGATTGTTTCACTCCAAGAAGGGATAGTGCATTTCCAGAGGGATTCTTTTACCAAATATCAGCACCCTAGTACAATTAAAAAGTGATGTGTTAATAGCTTTCAACACTTGCACACAAAAAATTTAAAATTCTGTTTTATTCCCCTAAAAATATCTTTCAGTTGTTCTTCGGCAAAGGATAGTTTAAACCCCACAGGCACCCTAATACCATATATTACTATGCCTTTCAACACTCGCAACATAAACTTATGAAACTTAAAAAATGTCCTAGGTAAAAAAAAGATTTAAAAAGAAAACATCCATTTTTTTCAGTTTTACTCCAGGAAGAGATAGTCGTACTCCAGAGGGACTATATTGCCAAATATCAGCACCATAGTACAATTATAAAGTGATGTATTAATACCTTTCAACACTTGCACCAAAAACTTAACGCAAACATTTCCCAAGTCCAAAAAATTGAAAATCTGTTTTTTTCCTAAAAAATCTTTTAGATTAACTCTGACAGGGGACGCCGACGCCGGGGTGACAACATAAGCTCTCCCTCTTCTTCGAAGAGACGAGCTAAAAAGTAACCAAATTCTGTAAAAAAAAAAAAAAAAAAGAGGCAAATGTTTAAGATATGTATACATAGCCAGAAGGATGGTTTGTCATCTGTCACAACATGCATGTCTGTTATACAAGTATATGGCATGGAAACCAATATAGCACTGTATGACATTATCCAGTCGAATGTTTTGAAATCCTAGTTCCTAGTTTAATAACACTTATTGTCTGCACCAGTCATAAATCAATTTCGATGTCAGGATATGGACCATAACATTACGTCATCAACAAAAAATGGCGTGAACATTTGGACCTAAAACCCTGTACAGAATGTAAGTTGGCTGGGTTTTATATAAAAGCTACTCTGAATGTACTTTCATTTTATTTGAGCTTTAATGAACCAGGAAATTGTGCTCGCTTCATGCTATAAAAACATACACGTGCCCTTCCCTTTCTTATAATTTGTGTTACATTAATTTCCAGTCAACCATAATTCATGAACTTTCGGTTCTTTTGATGACCTGATTGGTCTCCCCGGTTTGGTATAGAGGCTATACTATAACTGGTGTAAGGTAATCAGCATTCACTGTGTCTTTATACCTACAGATATCCGGATTTGTTCGGAATACCTGGTGTCCGGCGTCAATGGTGTCAACGATACTGCTATGACCGCTTCTAGTTTTTTTTCTGGTTATGCAATAGACAGCGCTCCAAGAAATGCCAGACTTTTCTTCCCCGGAGGTTTCTTCCCCGGAGGAGGGGAAGATTATAGACTCGGAGGATGGCAGAGTGGATATCCACCCAACGAAAACCAATTTATACAGGTATAGGTAAAGTTTTTTGATACGACGATATTGGGACCCTTTTTGGACATATTTAGAAGTTGGGGTCAATGAAGACAAGCTTGATCAGCTTTGAACTAAAATAAGACAGGTTATTTAGAGGGATAAATTAAACTGTACTTAAGGGAGATAGTATGTAAAACTTCTATAATGACTCACGGTACCGGAATGACCGTGCAGTGGAGTTCTAGGATCTAATTTTCTCCTGTCAATACGCTAATATACAAATACGACCCACCAATGTCTTTATTGGGAGAATAGGATACAATATTAGCTGACAATGTTGTAGTAGCAATGCCGGCATTATACTTGTGATCTCGAGAGGTTGTAATATTTTGAAATGTAATTTGACTGGTTCATTTGACTTGACATCAGTTATAGCTATATAATGAACGATGGCAATTGGCCTCTTTATCCATATCTTAGATTTAAAAAAAAAAAGTTGTGTCCTTTCTACCAAGGTCTCTGTATATTGGTGAATAGCATACCCAAATACAATATAGTCCATCCCTAATAAAGTGCATCGCATGAATTTGGAAAATGCAAACAGAGAATTTAGAATTCACCATAGCTAGGGTTTTGTCCCGACATATAACTGCCCTTGCCCACGGAGGACATCATACCCGAATGGGGATGAACATAATCTATGCATTCCCCTTCCTCTATTAGTTCCGTTGCTTTCTTTTGTAATTGTGAATAAGCTTCCATTCTTTCATTGTCAGATACTTTTTTCGATTTAAATTTCCCCTGGTTGTACAGTTGTTTCATATTTCTAAACATCTTTGATTTGTCTTCAAAGTTATCAAATGTCACCAAAATGATTCAGTACTCTTATCTATTTCCGTTTTTTTTTTCTCCTCCTTTTCTCTTCTCCGATCTCGTTTATTTCCTTTTCTATTTTCTTGTGCGCTCGTTTCTTTATACTAAACACAATAATATTTTGCTCACTCTTGGTCTGGTCCTGAACTTATTTCAAAATGATTTTGTCGTCCGGGTTTATGGTGTTGACTGCCTTGCTTCCCATCTGTGTCTTACTTATTTGGCTTAACGATATTCCGTATTTCTGTTCTCCACAATATTCACACTCCCTTTCCTAAGCATTCCCCCAGTTTCTGTAATCTTCCCCCATATACTTGTTTGTTTTTGTTTAACGTCCTATTAACAGCCAGGGCCATTTAAGGACGTGCCAGGTTATAGAGGTGGAGGAAAGCCGGAGTACCCGGAGAAAAACCACCGGCCTACGGTCAGTACCTGGCAACTGCCCCACGTAGGTTTCGAACTCGCAACCCAGAGGTGGAGGGCTAGTGATAAAGTATCGGTACACCTTAACCACTCGGCCACCGCGGCCCCATTCCCCCATATACACATATCATTTCTCTGCATATATTTTACTACAAAATTTGTGTGTAATTTCTTTATCACAGTTATTGAATCAGGTTTGGTTCGTGGTCATTCATCGATAGAAATTCTCACAACTCTGACAATATAGTCTTAAGTCGTCCCGGGGACTACCTTCTAAACAAAGTCTACAGTTTAATCGTTGATCATGTAGAGGTGACGAGGAACTGACGGAAGATGTTGATTTGCCTTTATTTTGACCTCATGTCCCCCGAGTCTTTCTTGATGCCGCCATTTGCTTCATTGTTCTCAGACTGAATTCTTGATTGTTTTTAGTTCTAAACCTCAGAATTCTCAATTTTGTTGTACTCTGCCTCGAAAAATGCTCAGTGACAAAATATGTCACTGTTCCAAGTCTTGAATTCGAGAAAATAGAATTGTTCTCTCCTAAAGAGCAGCTATCAGTTGCACTGAATTGTGCCAGCCTGAAACCGGAAAACATCAGATCTTATGATCAAATAGTATTGGTTTAGGTCACATTGTGTTTGCTGGTCTACATCATTGTGTCTTTATCCCCTCTATTACTTTACAGGTAACATTCCCGATAGACACTACCGTTACGGCTGTTACTGTGCAGGGGAGATATGACGTTTACGACGAATGGGTCAACTTCTACTACCTGATGTACAGCATGGACGGTGTCTCGTGGACAACCGTGACACAACTAGGATCTCCAAAAGTAAGTTATTGTTAAAGGTGGAACTCCTAAACTTAGGTGTGGGTCTCGCTGTTTGAGCATTACAATGCTGGCCACATTAAATAAAGGGTAGATTTTTGGGATTGTATATTTTTCCCTAATAGCCCACTTGAAACTGACCTTGATCTAGTTAGGAATAAAAGTCAGCAGTCAATTAAGACAGCACTTGTCGCTCCTCAATTGACACTCAGACTAAATTTGGAGCACAAGGAAACATATTAGGACAATCAAAACAACAAGCAAATAGCAAATAACTATTGTTTGTGGGATATTGTTTGTTTGTTTGTTTGTTTTGTTTAACGTTCTATTGCAGCCAGGGTCATTTAAGGATGTGCCAGGTTTTGGAGGTTGAGGAAAGCCGGAGTACCCGGAGAAAAACCACCGACTTTTTTTGTTTTTTGTTTTTGTTTAACGTCCTATTAACAGCCAGGGTCATTTAAGGACGTGCCAGGTTTTGGATGTGGAGGAAAGCCGGAGTACCCGGAAAACCACCGGCCTACGGTCAGTACCTGGCAACTGCCCCACGTAGGTTTCGAACTCGCAACAAAAAGGTGGAGGGCTAGTGATAAAGTGTTGGGACACCTTCACCACTCGGCCACCGCGGGATAAAACCAACCAGCTGAAATTATTTGGTGGTAACGTTTAAAAAAATAATAATAATATGCATATCAAATGATACAGTAAATCTTAATATTGGTTCCGTGAGACTTAACTGACGTGAATCATTTCATTTTCAGCTATTCAGTGGGAGTACCGACATGAATACTCCAGTGACGTCACCTGTCACACCAAACGTCACAGCCCGCCATCTTCGTATAAATCCACAAACATGGACTGGGAGAATCACTATGAGGTTTGATATCAGTGGATGTCAGATTGCAACACAGAACGGTGAGCGTCATTATTTTTTTATCAATTAAAATACAACAAAACATTAAGTCTTCTTGGCTCGTCGTAAAGGGACTGGCGCCTGCGTACAGTCAAACTATTTTTCAGTGGTAATATAAGAGGGGATTTTACATTAATTCCATTCTTTGCTTATAGCGCGAAAATATGAACCCAGCATATATTTATATATTTTTTTAAATATTTTTTTTATATTTTATATTTATAATCGGTGTTTCGCGAAATTTAAGGATGTACTCCTCTGTGGTTGCAATCACGTTCAGTTCTCGTTTCGAACTTGTATAAGGGTTGTTTTGTAATGTTTACCAAAATATGGACAATCTTACTGTGTAGGTTGCCTCCCTTTAATTTCTTTATCCGTCTTATAATTGAAAAGCACATGCAGTGTCTTGTGTACTTGTGGAGGTATTAATGGTGGCCAAATACATTGTCACTGCCATTCACTTATTATCAGAACTGTACGTATTAAAGTCTTCATCCATGCTGTGATTTTTTTCAGTTCTAAATAAAACATGGAGAGATATGAAGGCACTGTGGAGTATTTTTCTCTCCCAGAATGCCTCATTCAAGATGGCTGCCAATGTTGGCAGCCATCTTGATTGAGGTATTCTGGGAGAGAAAAATACCCCATAGATGCCTTCAATTCTCTCCCCTGTATCTTGGTTTTCAAATACATACCTTTCTTTAGTTGTATTTTCTTGAGATTTTATCTTTTTAGGTTCTTTTGGACATCTTCTTCTTTCAATATCTGTTGTTGATGATTCATGGTGTATACCAAAAAACATTGGAACCAGATTCATCAGAGGCCTTGGTGATTAAAACAAGATCTCATGACAAATGATCCTGATGACAGGTAAAAAGTTTCTGTCTGTGTATCAGCCATGCTAGATTTGTTACACCCCATTTTTAAATATGTGTAAACCGCCAAACTTTCCAGAATGAGGCTGTGAAGAATTCAACATGGCAGCCTCCATGTGTTTACATTACCTCAGGATGTTTATGGGTTTTAACATTATAAAATATAGCAGGTAAGTTGTGTTTTTAATCTTTTTGATCTGATCATAGAATATTTATTTTAAATGTATGAGTATATTATAGAATGAAGCTGTTTTTATCATGATTTACGGAGATTGATTTGTTGGTGCTCAAGTTATCATTGACTCAGTGTTACGGAGGTCATTTTTTGCAGATTACAGTAGATTTAGATGGTTTGTATTGTAAAATGGAATCATCTCAGTTCAAAATAATCAATATGAATTGATGTCTTCATAACAGTAGTAAAATAAAGGTTTTGTTTTGTTGCTAGAACTAAAAATACTCCCATGGTAAAATGCTTTCACTTTCTATTCCCGGAACTGTGACGTCACAGCCATAACTGTCTTGAGTTGTACGGAGGTCATTTTCCGTAAATTACAATAGATTTAGATAGTTTGTATTGTAAAATGGAATCATGTCAGTTCAAAATAATCATTCTGAGTTGATGTCTTCATAACAGTAGTAAAATAAAGGTTTTGTTTTGTTGCTAGAAAACTACCATGATTAACTGCTTTCACTTTCTATTCTCGGAACTTTCTAGAGAGTGTGACGTCACATCCATAACTGTCTGAAGTTGTACGGAGGTCATTTTCCGTAAATTACAATAGATTTAGATGGTTTTTATTGTAAAATGGAATCATGTCAGTTCAAAATAATCATTCTAAAACTGTGTCTTTTTAACATGGTGTTTTAACATGCTAACATGTTGTTTTAACATGCTGATTTGCTGTTTTGACATGTTTATATGGTGTTTTTAACATGTTAACATGCTGTTTTAAATTCATGATTTTGTCATTTTTGTTGTTTTTGTCATGTTTTGTCATTTTTGTCATGATTTTGTCATGTTTTGTCATGATTTTGTCATGAATTTGTCATTTTTGTCATGTTTTGTCATCTTTTTGTCATGATTTTGTCATGAATTTGTCATGTTTTGTTGTTTTTGTCATGTTTTGTCATTTTTGTCATGATTTTGTCATGATTTTGTCATCTTTTGTCATGATTTTGTCATTTTTGTCATGATTTTGTTATTATTTGTCATGATTTTGTCATTTGTGTCATCATTTTGTCATGTTTTGTCAAGATTTTGTCATTTTTGTCATTATTTTGTCATTATTTGTCATGATTTTGTCATTTTTGTCATTATTTGTCATGATTTGTCATGATTTTGTCATTATTTGTCATTATTTTGTCATTTTTGTCATGATTTTGTCATTATTTGTCATGATTTTGTCATGTTTTGTCAAGTTTTGTCATGATTTTGTCATTTTTGTCATTTTTGTCATTATTTGTCATGATTTTGTCATTTTTGTCATTATTTTGTCATTATTTGTCATTATTTTGTCATTATTTTGTCATTATTTGTCATGATTTTGTCATGTTTTGTCATGATTTTGTCATTTTTGTCATTATTTGTCATGATTTTGTCATTTTCGTCATTATTTTGTCATTATTTGTCATGATTTTGTCATTTTTGTCATGATTTTGTCATTATTTGTCATGATTTTGTCATTTTTGTCATTATTTTGTCATTATTTTGTCATGATTTTGTCATTATTTTGTTATTATTTGTCCTAATTTTGTTATTTTTGCCCTTATTTTGTCATGTTTTGTCCTTATTTTGTCCTCATTTTGTCCTCATTTTGTCCTTTTTGTCCTCATTTTGTCCTAATTTTGTCCTAATTTTGTCCTTTTTGTCATGATTTTAGCATGTTAAATTAGCATGTTAGCATGTTGAAATAGCATACTAGCATGTTGAAATAGCATGTTAGCATGCTAAAACACCAAAACAGCATGTTAGCATGTTAAATTAGCATGACAGAATCATCACAAATTCATGACAAAACATGACAAAAACATGACAAAATGACAAAAATGACAAAATCATGACAAAACATGACAAAAATGACAAAATAATGACAAAATCATGACAAAAAGGACAAAATTAGGACAAAATGAGGACAAAAAGGACAAAATAAGGACAAAACATGACAAAATAAGGACAAAAATGACAAAATTAGGACAAAATGAGGACAAAATTATGAGAATAAGGACAAAATTATGACAAAAATGACAAAATCATGACAAAATAATGACAAAAATGACAAAATCATGACAAAAATGACAAAAATGACAAAATCATGACAAAACATGACAAAATCATGACACAAAATCATGACAAAACATGACAAAATCATGACAAAAATGACAAAATCATTACAAAAGATGACAAAATCATGACAAAATCATGACAAAACATGACAAAAACAACAAAACATGACAAATTCATGACAAATTTATGACAAAAAGATGACAAAACATGACAAAAACGACAAATTCATGACAAAACATGACAAAATCATGACAAAAATGACAAAACATGACAAAAACAACAAAAATGACAAAATCATGAATTTAAAACAGCATGTTAACATGTTAAAAACACCATATTTGAACTGACATGATTCCATTTTACAATACAAACTATCTAAATCTATTGTAATTTACGGAAAATGACCTCCGTACAACTCAATTAAGACAGTTATGGCTGTGACGTCACAGTTCCGGGAATAGAAAGTGAAAGCATTTTACCATGGTAGTATTTTTAGTTCTAGCAACAAAACAAAACCTTTATTTTACTACTGTTATGAAGACATCAATTCATAATGATTATTTTGAACTGAGATGATTCCATTTTACAATACAAACCATCTAAATCTACTGTAATCTGCAAAAAATGACCTCCGTAACACTGAGTCAATGATAACTTGAGCACCAACAAATCAATCTCCGTAAATCATGATAAAAACAGCTTCATTCTATAATATACTCATACATTTAAAATAAATATTCTATGATCAGATCAAAAAGATTAAAAACACAACTTACCTGTTATATTTTATAATGTTAAAACCCATAAACATCCTGAGGTAATGTAAACACATGGAGGCTGCCATGTTGAATTCTTCACAGCCTCATTCTGGAAAGTTTGGCGGTTTACACATATATTTAAAAATGGGGTGTAACAAATCTAGCATGGCTGATACACAGACAGAAACTTTTTACCTGTCATCAGGATCATTTGTCATGAGATCTTGTTTTAATCACCAAGGCCTCTGATGAATCTGGTTCCAATGTTTTTTGGTATACACCATGAATCATCAACAACAGATATTGAAAGAAGAAGATGTCCAAAAGAACCTAAAAAGATAAAATCTTAAGAAAATACAACTAAAGAAAGGTATGTCCCTTCTGTATTTGAAAACCAAGATACAGGGGAGAGAATTGAAGGCATCTATGGGGTATTTTTCTCTCCCAGAAAACCAACATTGGCAGCCATCTTGAATGAGGCATTCTGGGAGAGAAAAATACCCCACAGTGCCTTCATATCTCTCAACATGCTTCGATAATTGTTACCTGCTAGGGTCTTCTTTCATTTATCTGAATGAGTTTTGGCTAATATAGTACTTTAGACTTGGTGTCCCACTGATATTTAAATGTACATATTGTAGATATTGATAGAAGTCGTGACTTTGGTGGGGAGTACTGCACGCTACCAAGAACTACCAACTGATACGTCACCCACGGTCCAGTTTTTTGTCACATGCTTTTACTCTGACGATATTTTGTTTAAATGGTCTACTTCTGTTTGTCAGATGTATGTGGCAAGTTTACAAGAAAGGCAGTATTCCTAACAGAGGAGATGGTGAACTTGCACACGGTAATCACAGCCATCTTGACAGTCCCTTCCTTGAAGGAATGTTTTTCGGTATGTCAAAGCCACAAAACATGCATGTCATTCACCTACCATACCGCCCAGGGAGTACAGTGGTGTACAGGTTACAGCGCCTGGATCGTCGTACCAGGACGAATCATCTCCGACATCGCCATATTCGTTAACCAGGGTATACTAATTCTTAAGTTGAATAATATATTACTTTGAGACAAAACATGTTGAATCCTGGAATGTTTGATTTACCCGTGTGTGATCGACCCTGAAATGTTTGATTTACCCTTGTGTGGTCGACCGTGACAGAATTGATGTACCTTTGTGTGGTCGACCCTGAAATGTAACCTTTTGATGTGAATTATTTCGTTATTTAATATATTTACCTTTAATTTGTTATCAAATGAACAGCAAAACTGTCATATTTCCTAGATCAATTAGCATCAACTAGTTTTGAATTATAGAATGTGCACTTTTTAATCAGTTCCCCCTTACTATCTTAGTATTACAGGACTCTTGGTAGGATTACTATATATGTTTACATAAGTGTTATGGTTATTGCAAAAAAAAATTCTCAAAATTTACTCTTAAGAAAAAAGAAAATGCAAAAAAAAAAAAAAATTCAACAAATTGAGTGATACGTGTTTTAAACAATTAATAGTATTGGAATAATTGCAGAATCATTGAGGCATAGATTATTTGATTTTAATTATTATGAATGATTTGATACATTGTATATGGATGGAGGAATGACAACAATAATATCAATGTTCTGATATATGGGTGAGGGAATGACAACAATAATATCAATGTTCTGATATATGGGTGAGGGAAGGACAACAATAATATCAATGTTCTGATATATGGGTGAGGGAAGGACAACAATAATATCAGTATTCTGATATATGGGTGAGGGAATGACAACAATAATATCAATGTTCTGATATATGGGTGAGGGAATGACAACAATAATATCAGTGTTCTGATATATGGGTGAGGGAATGACAACAATAATATCAGTGTTCTGATATATGGGTGAGGGAATGACAACAATAATATCAGTGTTCTGATATATGGGTGAGGGAAGGACAACAATAATATCAATGTTCTGATATATGGGTGAGGGAAGGACAACAATAATATCAGTGTTCTGATATATGGGTGAGGGAAGGACAACAATAATATCAGTGTTCTGATATATGGGTGAGGGAAGGACAACAATAATATCAGTGTTCTGATATATGGGTGAGGGAATGACAACAATAATATCAATGTTCTGATATATGGGTGAGGGAAGGACAACAATAATATCAGTGTTCTGATATATGGGTGAGGGAATGACAACAATAATATCAATGTTCTGATATATGGGTGAGGGAAGGACAACAATAATATCAATGTTCTGATATATGGATGGGGGAAGGACAACAATAATATCAATGTTCTGATATATGGGTGGGGAAGGACAACAATAATATCAATGTTCTTATATATGGGTGAGGGAATGACAACAATAATATCAGTGTTCTGATATATGGATGGGGAATGACAACAATAATATCAATGTTCTGATATATGGGTGAGGGAAGGACAACAATAATATCAATGTTCTGATATATGGGTGAGGGAAGGACAACAATAATATCAGTGTTCTGATATATGGATGGGGGAATGACAACAATAATATCAATGTTCTGATATATGGGAGGGGAATGACAACAATAATATCAATGTTCTGATATATGGATGGGGAATGACAACAATAATAACAATGTTCTGATATATGGGTGGGGAATGACAACAATAATATCAATGTTCTGATATATGGGTGAGGGAAGGACAACAATAATATCAATGTTCTGATATATGGGTGAGGGAAGGACAACAATAATATCAGTGTTCTGATATATGGATGGGGGAATGACAACAATAATATCAATGTTCTGATATATGGGAGGGGAATGACAACAATAATATCAATGTTCTGATATATGGGTGAGGGAATGACAACAATAATATCAATGTTCTGATATATGGGTGAGGGAAGGACAACAATAATATCAATGTTCTGATATATGGGTGAGGGAATGACAACAATAATATCAGTGTTCTGATATATGGGTGAGGGAATGACAACAATAATATCAATGTTCTGATATATGGGTGAGGGAAGGACAACAATAATATCAATGTTCTGATATATGGGTGAGGGAATGACAACAATAATATCAATGTTCTGATATATGGGTGAGGGAAGGACAACAATAATAACAATGTTCTGATATATGGGTGAGGGAAGGACAACAATAATATCAATGTTCTGATATATGGATGGGGGAATGACAACAATAATATCAATGTTCTGATATATGGGTGAGGGAATGACAACAATAATATCAATGTTCTGATATATGGGTGAGGGAATGACAACAATAATAACAATGTTCTGATATATGGATGGGGGAATGACAACAATAATATCAATGTTCTGATATATGGGTGAGGGAAGGACAACAATAATAACAATGTTCTGATATATGGGTGAGGGAATGACAACAATAATATCAGTGTTCTGATATATGGGTGAGGGAAGGACAACAATAATATCAATGTTCTGATATATGGGTGAGGGAAGGACAACAATAATATCAATGTTCTGATATATGGGTGAGGGAAGGACAACAATAATATCAATGTTCTGATATATGGGTGAGGGAATGACAACAATAATATCAATGTTCTGATATATGGGTGGGGAATGACAACAATAATATCAATGTTCTGATATATGGGTGAGGGAATGACAACAATAATATCAATGTTCTGATATATGGGTGAGGGAATGACAACAATAATATCAGTGTTCTGATATATGGGTGAGGGAAGGACAACAATAATAACAATGTTCTGATATATGGGAGGGGAATGACAACAATAATATCAATGTTCTGATATATGGGTGAGGGAAGGACAACAATAATAACAATGTTCTGATATATGGATGGGGGAATGACAACAATAATATCAGTGTTCTGATATATGGGTGAGGGAATGACAACAATAATATCAATGTTCTGATATATGGGTGAGGGAAGGACAACAATAATATCAATGTTCTGATATATGGATGGGGGAATGACAACAATAATATCAATGTTCTGATATATGGGTGAGGGAAGGACAACAATAATATCAATGTTCTGATATATGGGTGAGGGAATGACAACAATAATATCAATGTTCTGATATATGGGTGAGGGAATGACAATAATAATATCAATGTTCTGATATATGGGTGAGGGAATGACAACAATAATATCAATGTTCTGATATATGGGTGAGGGAAGGACAACAATAATATCAATGTTCTGATATATGGGTGGGGAATGACAACAATAATATCAATGTTCTGATATATGGGTGAGGGAATGACAACAATAATATCAATGTTCTGATATATGGGTGAGGGAATGACAACAATAATATCAATGTTCTGATATATGGGTGAGGGAAGGACAACAATAATATCAATGTTCTGATATATGGGTGGGGAGAACAACAATAATATCAATGTTCTGATATATGGGTGAGGGAAGGACAACAATAATATCAATGTTCTGATATATGGGTGAGGGAATGACAACGATAAATAGATTTTTGAGTGTCATAAAAACAAACCAAACAGCGTAGACACGAGTAATTGTACAGTTACATAAAATGTATGTATCAATTGCATGTATATATTTCAACTGATTCGAATATTTGTCTGTGATGGTAGCGTAAGGAAAAGTCGTCCTAATGAAAAAAAATCCTTTTAAACTGATGATCTCAATTATGTTTTATTGAATTAATGCAGATGTTTTGAACTCGTATGGTTACAAAGAGGATCAGGGAGCTGCCATTTTGTACAACATCATTGAGATGAGGAAGAACCAGGTAAACGCATCGGCCTCCTGTAAAACAATGCACACGCGACTGATCAAGGTCGACACGGCATCCAAGATGACAAGTCTGAATAATACTATCTCCGGATACGACGTTCTGAGTAAATATTGTTTATGTTGGGATGACGCGAGGGGAAATATGTATCATTTGGTGGTAAAGATAATGTTCAAAAGTGTCAGTAAGATATAAGATAATACTCATGATATTTGTAATACAAAAACTTTAGGTTTCCACACTTTCACTTTCTTCACCTATGTGGCAAATGTAAAAAACAAAGGGGAAAATCAGTATTTGTCAACAATTAGGGCATGGTGACACATTTGAAATAATATTGTTCTAGTGTTGACACTTAAAATTAATCTCGCTTGTTATTTGGCATCTTTCTTTTTTACGACAGAACACGACTTCCGGTTTTTTGTCGCCGGAGTATACAACTCTACAATTTGGAGCTACAGCGGAGGAATAGATGTGATCAACACCGACTTCTGGTCGCCCGACAACCCAGATCCAGGTCAAGGCCACTGTGTCATGTTGACACAGACAGGTCTGGCCAGTGTGGATTGTCAGCAACAGCTCTTTTCAATTTGTGGGAATTAATGTGTGGAAAATTGTCTTTTGGATTTCATGCTTTGAGGAGAAAAGTGTCATCGATGTTTGGAATAAGAGCTTTGGATTTCTTGCTTTGAGGAGAAAAGTGAAGCATTTATTTGAAACATGGTCTTTTAGATTTCATACTGTTAGGAGAAGTGGTGGTGATAATGTATACATAAATAGTTTTTCTAACAACTGAAAGCAACCTGGAACACAGTATTAAGGAAAAGAGAACAGATTACGTTGCATCACAAGATAGCAAATTCAAAAGTGATAGGTATAGCATAAGAGGAAGTCAAGTACCATGTCAACATTTTAAGGTCTAATAACATACCTGGTGGCAAGTACACGTATGCAAAGGAAATCTAAGCCATATTGATGAATGTTCAACATAAATTATACATTAATGATATTAGTTTTAATCTTCAACATTTCATGTGTAAATGTATATACAAGCATTCCTTTGATAGTTGACTTTTTCATTTAATATGCATTTTATATACATTGTAGATATTACATGATTTGGGTACATCATACTTTTAAATAATGAAACATAAAAATATGTCGCGGGTATTATGGCTTATTCCGAGGTGTCCAATGCCTGAAGTTACTCGACATCCAAAGACCTAAAAGAGAGTTGAAGAATGGCTGATGAATATCATTCACACGATTTCGATTTTCAATACATAATCCACGTGACGGATACATGACCACAGCCTCATCATATGAAGTCCTCGAGCAAGGAAGTTACCCTGCATATCACTTTTGTATCCACCGCCCAACGAAGTTGGCAGGAGACATACAAATGGGTTCCCTCCGTCCGTCCGGATTCGCTTTGCGAACGATGATCCGATGTTGATGACACGTGCTTGGTAGACTAGTTATCTAAAACCCTCGCTAAAGTTTGAACATCGTCACATTCAGCGCATATTCAATGAGGCTGTTGTGATCAGAGTGATTGGCCTATCGCTTTCTGCACGCTATATTTTGAAGGAATGATCGGATTTCGATTAAACTTGTTTGATAGACTCATTTCTAAATCTCTCGCTCAGGTTAGATTATCGTCACATTCCGCACATATTCAATGGGGCAGCTGCATGTGGTCCGATTGGCTGCTTACTTCCCTCACGATATCTTTTGAAAGAGTGATCCAATTTTGATGAAACTTTCTTGGTAGACTTGTTACAGCTGTACCTAAATTCCTCGCTCAAATAAGATTATCACCGCATATTAATGATTTTTTAACTGATTGACTGATTGATTTCCGCACGATATCTTTTGACATAATAATCGATCTTGATGAAATTTGTTTGGTATACTTATTTAACCTAAGCTCCTCACTCAGTTTTGATTATCGGCATATTTCGCGCTTATTTAATGAGACTGCTGTAACCAGATTGACTGATTTTCCGAACAATATCTTTTAACAGAATGATTAATTTTTTTTTATGAAACTCGCTTAGTAGACTCATAACCTAAGTTCATAGCTGATGTTCGATTATCGCAACAGGTAATGATTCTAAATGCCATATCATGTGTTTCATGTTTTTATGCCTGTTGCCCACTTTAATTTCATGTAATACAATATTTGCTTGGGGATCTTGACGGCTGTGCATATGTCCTTGTTTTTTTTTAGTTTTTTTTTTTGTTTGTTCGTTTGGTTTTGTTTTGTTTTTTGTTTTATTATTGTTTGAATAGTAGCATATGTTTAGAATAATGTGTTGTTTTCGTAATTATTTTGTATTAAAAAGATGAGAAAGCTGACTGAATTATCGTGTTAATTTGCATCCCATGTATATATACATGTAATTAAAAGTAAATAATGTCCTTGTGATGGATGTACATAATAATAATTAAAAAAACACAAACCAGAAAATCATGAGCGCTTTCACATGCTTTGAGCTGACCAGACCTAGGCTTCGCTGAAATATGAAGATTTCGCTCAAGATACCTTTCACTGCAATAAATAAATACAGATCAGAGAAAAGAATATGCACGCAGTACGTCAATTCCAACTGCATACGAAAAAGAAAAGATACTTAAATCATGTGGATTCTCAGATGAATTTGGGGGTTTGCTTTTGTGACTTCTGCCATGGGAAAAGAAATCTGCTGCACCATCTTCATATATATATATTTATATATAGAAAATGTTTAAGTTGACGACATGCAAGTGAAAGCGCTAGTGCAAAATGTAACGTCTTCTTTTGTCAATTATCAGTTTTATATACTTTCTTATCCTCACTTTTCGCATTTGATATTGGTAATGATCTGAGCGTACATCAGAGCGAGGAGGTTGCAATTGAATGCTAACGCAAACAAGAAGAAGTCTGTGAAATTGATACTTGGTACTATCCGTTTGAATGTCAGCTTTTCAGTTGGCACTACGGTTAAAGATATGACAATGCACTCACAAATCGTTCGGCCACCCGACGGTTCCTATCAGTTTCGTTCGACCACCGGACGGTTCCGGCCACCTCATCCGCCAGTTTTGGGCACTCGATGCTAACGTTATGGCGATCATTGTTTGCTTGGTGCCCGGAAGCATACTTTCATTACCTTAAGTGTTATATCTTAGAGAAAATTATAAGCTTCTATTATCATCCATGACGAACACGTTATCTATTACACTAATCATAGTATCTCTTATCCAGTCAAACGTTGGTGCAGTATGCCGACAGATGAATAAATATCTGGATCTTACAGATAACAATTAATTGTATATATTTAGAGCCCCAGACAACGAATTTGTTTCAAAGAAAGTGCTTGCTTGGGATATCTTTTCATGAAGAGTTTAAATGTCAATTTTTACCAATTCTACCCAATGCTTCTTCATTCTTTTACAACACACAACACACCAGGATTACTATGAGAGTATTTCAGGTGGTATATTGAGTAACAATAGTGGAGGAAGGACATAGCATGAAGAGGTATCAGTACATTGAACTTCTTATCCGACGTTCGAGTTAGGAAGGGTATAAGATCATTGCTAGAAGAGGTACGGTACAGAACTTCTCCGACGTTCGAGTAAGGAAGGATATATATATACATGTATGGAGGTACCGGTACAGAACTTCTCCGACGTTCGAGTTAGGAAGGGTATAAGATCATTGCTAGAAGAGGTACGGTACAGAACTTCTCCGACGTTCGAGTTAGGAAGGGTATAAGATCATTGCTAGAAGAGGTACGGTACAGAACTTCTCCGACGTTCGAGTTAGGAAGGATATATATACATGTATGGAGGTACCGGTACAGAACTTCTCCGACGTTCGAGTTAGGAAGGGTATAAGATCATTGCTAGAAGAGGTACGGTACAGAACTTCTCCGACGTTCGAGTTAGGAAGGATATATATACATGTATGGAGGTACCGGTACAGAACTTCTCCGACGTTCGAGTTAGGAAGGGTATAAGATCATTGCTAGAAGAGGTACGGTACAGAACTTCTCCGACGTTCGAGTTAGGAAGGATATATATATACATGTATAGAGGTACCGGTACAGAACTTCACCGACGTTCGAGTTAGGAAGGATATATATATACATGTATAGAGGTACCAGTACAGAACTTCTCGGACGTTCGAGTTAGGAAGGATATATATATACATGTATAGAGGTACCGGTACAGAACTTCACCGACGTTCGAGTTAGGAAGGGTATAAGATAAAAGCTAGAAGAGGTACCAGTACAATGAACTTGTACATGTAGGGTTACACTAGTATATAATGCAGGGTTACATTCTAAGGTGCAAGGTTTGGTAGGGGGTTGAGATATATGAGCTAAGGCAAAGAAACAACACTATTAGACCCTAGTAGTCTAATTTGGGATAGAAGGTTTGAAGTGTTAGCAGTGTGAACAGTCACCTCCATTATCTTAAGTCTGTACTCTTCTGGAGATATTATTAGGTGATACAGTGGTAACAAATCTGTCATTAACCTATTCTAGATGAGCAATGTTTGATTCCCTGATCAAATGTGAAAAGGTATGGGGTTACCTTCCTCACCGCATGGGCTTTTCTCAGGCAGGGTTCAATAATGTACTCTTAGACTTGTTTCCACCAATAATAAGACCATCTTATATGCTGCCATATGGCTTTTCAAGATTGATTCATATAAGTCGATATAACTTGTTTGCAATGGTTATAAAATAAATTGTGTGATAAAATGTAGTTACAACATCTTCAGCAGACCAAGCTATCACAGGGTATAAGTACACATCTGGACCAATTTATAGCCATTTTAAACCCTTGTTAACTTTTATCAGGAAGTTTTCTTGCAGAAGAATTTTTTATGGACTTTTAAATGCTTTATGGTATCAAAACGTCAGTATTTATCAATTTTTCAAACAAGTGAACTTTATTTTATGCATCATTTGTATATGAGCTACTTCTGACACATCACATTACGAGAATTAAGATGGTATTGGCATTGTTCCATTCATAATTCTGGAATTTCATTTATATATTACAAAGTGTGTATGGAGAGACAGTCACCTCTGAGAAATTATGTACTGTACATGTATATTTATGTAGGGAACACTGGATGGTAATAAAAGTAAAAGTCTTTTATTATATACAATGTACTTATACAGTGGTCCCCCTATTTACGACCACTCTCAAGAACGACCACTCCCCGTATGCGACCAAGTTTCGCGTTCACCGACGTTTTCCAACGATAAATTACCCCTTCTAAACGACCACCCCGCTAACCCGACCAACGACCGCTTTATCATGTCCCAAAAACGTGAAATGTACTTTGTTATCCCTCTCGTGAACGACCAAGATTTTTGCGAAGTTTCATTAAGACATTCAAATTATAGAATAATCAATAATAAAAGCGTGTAACGTCCAGCTCATTGAAATTCGTGGACCCAGGTAAAATTTGACACATTGGATTGACAGGTTGTTTACACTGTGATAGCCAGCTAGTGAGCTGTTTTGTCCACCGATGTTTTTACAGACAAGATAATTACTCCTACCTTTTGTAGACAAATGGTTTGTTGTGATTTTCACAAATTTAATATATTGTGGAATCTGTATACGATGTATCCATTATACAAAGCTATTATTAAATTGTACGTACAACGTATATACATTAAATTAAATGAACCATCAATTATCTGGAGTCTCTTGTAATTTCTTGTTAGTGTTTGCATTACATATATAACCATTGACCATTATCGGTATCAATACTTTGTGTAACAAGAGGCCCAAAGGGCCTTAACGGTCACCTGAGATTTGAAATATTTCAGTTAATTTAATTGACCCTTTTTGGCCCCACCCATCAGTCCTTGGGGTCAGTTAGGGCCAATGTGTGCTTATCATTAAGCTGTCGTCCCATGCTGATAATTTTAAGAAAGTTAGAATGAATTCCAATAGAAATAAAACAAATGATTGTCAAAAATATGAATTCCCTATATAAACTATAGCAAAGTTTACCCTCTCCCTAGGGGCAAACGTGAGACCCCAGGGTCATGAAATTCACAATTTAAGTAAAACACCATGAAACCCTTCCTTCTATGAGAAGTATTGATTCTATTTTATATAGGTATTGAGAAGAAGATTTTTGAAATTTCAGTCGATTTGACCCTTTTTATCCCCGCCCATCAGCCCCTGGGGGTCAGTCAGGGCCAACATATGAATACCATCAAACTGTTATCCCATGCTGATGGCCCCTGGGGGTCGGGGACCATATAATTCACAATTTTGGTTGACCTTCGATCGATCAGCCATAGTAACTTTCTGCCAAATTTCATTGAATTTGGTTGAATGGTTTTGGAGAAGAAGTAGAAAATGTAAATAGTTTATGGACGCACGACGGACGACCAAAAGGCGATTAGAATAGGTCACTTGAGACTTCGTCTCAGGTGACCTAAAAATATTGACTTTCATGAAAAATTCTGTAACATAATAAACAAAATCCAAACTTCATTTAGAGTGTTATGTCCCTTTAATATCTACAGTCACAACAATGCGTGGCAGGGTTGTTGCTTTAAAAATACCAACTGAACAAAACCAGTCAAAAATGAAAAACATGGATTTATAGCAATGATGATCTGGCGGTTTGTCAGAGTGTATTGATATCACAAACATAAACAAATAATATGACTGTGCAGATTTAAAACAAATATAATATACACATTACGACCAAGTATAAACTACATCTGATAATCCGTAGGTCAGTATCACATGATCATTGGTTCCAGCGTTGCACTGTATAGTCAGAGGTTGTGTAATGTTGATTACGGTCCACTCAAAGTTGAAAGTCCCTTAATTAATCCAGTGGATTGGTATAATGTTGACAACAAATTAAAGTTGACAACAAAGACGATGAATCCTTGTTATATTTACGCTGTCTTTTGGAGGTTCCTGTAAATCCGTGAAATATCCTTCGACAGTTCAAAAGGTACACACAAATTTTAGAAATATCCTTCTATCACATCTGACAGCACACATGTATGAGACCTTTCTGACACATTTACCAGTGCAATAGACAAACTTTCTAATTTCAAAGTTTCACACATTCACTAATCACTATACTTGACTTTTGTGTTTTTTTAATGCCTCCTCTTGTACTGAGTTTAACCTCTTTCCAATAAGATCATGCATTTCCAAATATTTCGCTGCACATCTGTCAATACAAACTCCCTCGCCTTTGTTCAGTTCTGTTTCTTTGTACTTTGGTGGTATACATTTTTTCAAACACACCTTGGTTAGTCTGCAAAAAATAAAAAAAAAAATAAAGGAAACAATCAGCACTGCTTATGGCACCACTTGTAACGTAGATACTTAAGGTTCAGTAAGAAAGTAAATGTACACCTTCCTAATATAGCCCCCACTAATCATGTAATAGTTAAAGTAAATCTCATTTTCTGAAAATTTCTGGCAGTCTTGTTTATCCTGTGTATATAACCTCACTGTGTGTGCATGTAATGGTAAACAAATTTATCTACTATAGAGGAATAACCAAATTCAGTGAATACAAAAATGTATAGGTATTCTAAATGGAATTTATTGTATTTTAATTTAATACAATGTATATAAAATAAAAAAACTGTTTACACATTGGAAAGTACTGAAAATCAATCCAATACTTCCAGTAGAGTAACATTAACTTGTTTCTAATTAGTAGATTAAATTTCACACTGATGAACTAACTCTGTGCACTGTGAAAATGTTCTTCCGTTAAAATTCAGTCGATTGTTACCTTGCTCGGCATTGCATCAATACATGTTTTCAGCAGATTTTTCAAGAAAGCGTGCATACGGGATACTCTTTCACCATATGTGCTTGTAGCCTTGTATGTAATCATTATAAATTGAACATTTGAGCAGTACAGATCAGTTATATTACACAACATCTCTTTTTGAAGTGACTGCACAGCGAAATGCCAGGTTTTAGTGAAGTCAATAAGGGTAGGGCCATTGCTCTGTTAATGCAGGGCAACGTCATATAGTGCAGTAATATGGTGTACATGAAACAACAATATTCCATTTAGTTTGGTTTTTCAGAGTCATAGGGAGATTGGGTGACTGTCTAAGGAGCAGATGCCAAGATAGGGGCATACGTCTCTCGCACCTCCGTAACCAATTTAAGACGGCCACGGAGACAGCACGTCAAGTTGTCAGCACTCAAACATTTGTTGGACGAGCTAGACAGGAGGGTTAGAAAGTGCATCAATGTCCCATGTTACGTCCAAGGGAAATTAACACCTTGATGGAGTTAATGTTAAGGAGAGTAGCAGCTGCGACTGATATGTCAGGGGGGTGGGCACACACACTACTGATTTGGATAAGGAAACAACATCGGGTACCCTTGTTTTAACAGTATTCACTCAAGCACTGTTTGTGATAGGACATTCAGTAATGATGAAATAATCGAGAAAGTTAACCCACACCATGAACATGTACACATCACCAAAATATCATGCAAAATAACAAGAGGCCCAAGGGCCTTAACGTTCATCTGACTCTAAATTAAAGACCTTTATACTATTGTAGTATGCATTCTCTTCAGCGAATATAGTGGCACTGCTGGCCATCTTGGAATTTGGATCAACCCTAAAGATAACAACACTTGATCAAGACTATCTCAGGATCATTTCTGGTAAGTTAGAGCTGAATCCCACAGGTGGAATTTGAGAAGAAGTTTGAATTAGGCGTTGTTCAGGAAAACCATGATTGTGCAATCATGTTACAAAATGGCAGCTGTGGCTGCCATGTCGACGTTTTTACGAGGCCGGAAAATAGCAAGACTTTGTTGGCCCTCCTTCCTTAACATCCTCACCAATTTCCAGCTCAATGGCACCATGCAGTGGAACTTGAGAAGTTTAAAATGTATTTTTCAAGATGGTTCCCATGACGGCCATCTTGGATTTCGAATCAGCCCCAAAAAAATAACAACACTTGGTCGGGATCATCTCAGGATCATATTTGGCAAGTTTCATCTCAACAGCACTGGTGGAACTTAAGATGAAGTTTAAAATGAGTTTTTCAATATGATGGCCATCTTGGATTTCCAATCAGCCCAAAAAATAACAACACTTGGTCGGGATCATCTCAGGATCATATTTGGCAAGTTTCATCTCAACAGCACTGGTGGAACTTAAGAAGAAGTTTAAAATGTGTTTTTTACGATGGCGGCCGTCTCGGGATCATTTCTGGCAAGTTTCAGCTCAATCCCACTGGTGGAACTTGAGAAGAAGTTTGAAATGTGAAAAGTTTACGGACAGCGCACGGCAGACGACGACGGACGAAGCATGATGGCTAATATAGGTCATCCTGATCCTTCGGGTCAAATGACCTAATAAACTATCAAAAATAAAAGAGTTTCTTTTTTCCGCTGGTATATTTTTTACCTTGTCGTAAATTAATGCATGCACCGTTATAAATATCTGAATATCATATTTCAAAATTCACTGTTTATAAGCATTTTTCTCTTTTGTGACAAATCATGCATACTCCAACTTTATAGTGGCGAATATAAAAATATGTGTCACAGGTTTTCATATCATACCCAAGATAGCAGTTTTTCGGCAGTTTTCCCCCATAATGTGTCGCAAAATTTACAGTTTAATAGATTTTGGCTATTTTTAGAAAAGAATCAATATTCCAACAGGTGTATAATATGCAAACTATGTATATGCAATGCAAGTTGGCAACTCTTTTAGTGTTTATATAATTACACTTTGGAGTACGTACAGTACTCTGCATTTGCCCCAAATCTTAATCAAACGGTTTGATTGCTTGGGACTCAAACTATCGATCCACAGGGGCATGTCTAGTGTTACGTGTATACAATAAAAAGTCATGTATAAAAGAATAATAGCCAGAAATACCTATAAAGTAGATAATAAGCATTCAATCGATGGTATATATATGGATTTCCAGAAGGCATTTGATACTGTACCGCACAAAAGACTTCTAAGCAAAATGTCATCTTATGGAATCAGTGAAAGATTTATCAAATGGAAGGCCAGCTTCATCGTCAACAGGAAACAGAGAGTTACTTTAAAGGGCAAGCATTCCAACTGGAGCGATGTATCCTCCGGAGTTACCCAGGGATCGGTACTCGGGCCAACATTGTTTGTCATCTACATAAATGACCTACCAGATACTATTCAGTCAGATGTTTATCTCTTTGCGGACGACACAAAGTTATTCAGATGCATACAGGGAAATGCTGATGTAAGTAAACTTCAGGATGACCTGGATCACCTGTCAGCTTGGAGTGATAAATGGTTGCTTCAATTTCACCCCCCTAAAAATGCAAATTGATGCGCATAGGCAGGCATATTAGGATGAACGAAAATATTATCTAAAAGATGTAGAATTACAGGAAGTGGACAAGGAAAAGGATTTGGGAGTAATAATAGATCAATCTCTATCTTTTGATGAACATGTACCCAAGTTAAGAAAGCAATTTCTATGTTTGGATTAATAAGACGGTCATATAATTTTCTAAATGGATCCAACTTCCTGTTGCTGTACAAGACTCTAGTAAGAGTCCATCTCGAATATGGAAATGCTGTATGGCACTCATATAAAGTTAAGCATATTGATATGATTGAAGCTTTACAACGGAAGGCATGCAACCAAGCAGTTACCTGGATTTAGAAACATGTCCTATTCCAATAGACTGAAAAGGCTCAAATTACCTACATTCGCTTTCAGACGGATGAGAGCGATATGATAAAAGTCTACAAATTGACTAACAATATCAGCAATATCAAAGCTGCGGACTTTCTCAAGCTCTGTAGCGACGAAGTTCAAAGACATGGAACAAGAGGACATGATAAAAAGTTATATCCACAGCATTCTCGGCTAGATATAAGGAAACACTTTTTCGGTCTGCGCGTTGTTAGAATATGGAACGATCTTCCAGAACATGTTGTCCTAGCACCAACAGCAAATTCTTTCAAAAACAGACTAGATAATCATTGGGAAAAGCACAAACTTTTATATAACTATAAGTATGAAATTATATAGGAATTGTAACTGTTGTCACAATTTATTGATTTTATTTATTGTAATAATCATATTTCGAAGTCCGGTATAGAGGATCAAAAGGTCCTGCACTGGTAATAAAATTTATCTTATATATGTTATCTTATCTAAGACGATCCTTGCTCACCAAACACCATTGCTATCAGGAGAGCTTGCAATTGACTGCTTCAGTGAGGTAGCACTATAAATCGGCAAAAGTTCCGGCCTATCACAAGGAGACTTAACACGAACACACCGCAGCCTCCCAAAACACACATACGCATTCACCACAAGCATGCATGTCGCACGCACGGGAGGCCGTCCTTAAATGACCTTAGCTGTTGATAGGACGTTAAACCAAATAAACCAAACCAAACCAATTGCAATTGACTAAAGACTTAGTAAAGGGAAATTAATAATACCTCATCTACCAGTAATATGTAAGGTCATCTTTAGATAACATATACTCTCCCCTTGTACACAAATGATCAACTGTGGTTTGTAACGAACTCTTGTGTGCATGTACATTTGTAAGCGTTATATGTGTCCTTGCAAATAAATATTCAGTATGCAATATGATTAACATCATACAATATTTGCATACAGTGCGTAATTCATAAGAAAATGTCACCTTTGATGCAGTTCCTGCCACATCTCTTGTTCGATTTCCTGTACTACCTTCATTTGAGCTTCCATTGAACTATCCATCTTGATTTTGTTTGTTTGACACTGACACACACACGTGCACTCCAGCTAACCTTCCGGAACCGGAAATGTGGTCAGCTATCATTGACAACTTTTCAACCAATCAAATTTAATATAACATACGCAACGACCAATCACAATAGCCTTAACAACACTATTTGACGGATATTTGTGTTGACTTCGATGACAGGTAGCATGCCAGAGGAGAATTGTTTCGTGGCGATGTCTTCATCTGTCCATTGTTTATGTATTTGGAAAGAACAGCTTGAATAGCTCTGTTTAATGAGTCATGAATGGTTCAACACTTTTAGTTTCAATTTTACATTTTTCATGGAACCACTTTCTTTCGGACAGCGACTACTTTCACATTGTCCATTGTGTGGTTGGGAAGACAATCACGGCATTGTTTTGATATAGCCGTATATATGTAGGATTTAGTAATTATCTATCACCTTCTTTTATTCGTCGTAACATACAGAAACAATGGCAGAAAGCGCAACACTTGACACGAAGTTCTGCTCAAACTGGTAAGTAATATGGATATTTTCCCAATTATGTACAACATTTAGAAGTTGTTTTTTTTAACATCGTAAAGCCTATTAACTAATACATGTACATTCTGAACTGAACTTGCCCTGGTTTGTACATTTTGTATTTAACACATCTCGTTCAACCACTCTTATATCTTATATATAATAGATAGGCTTTAAGGGGGGGTACTCCATAGATATAGATGTCTTCATTTGACATTTGTATTTATCTGCCCTCTGTTGCTGCAACTAGTCTAA
The DNA here is from genome assembly GCF_902652985.1 of Pecten maximus. Lineage (NCBI taxonomy): Eukaryota > Metazoa > Mollusca > Bivalvia > Pectinida > Pectinidae > Pecten > Pecten maximus. The sequence continues at coordinate 21,870,390 of NC_047022.1, read as the reverse complement.
CAAGTGATTTATCTACATGTTTTAAATATTTTTTGATCGTATGTATGGGTAACACTGACATATATAGATAAGATCTAGGAATGATAACAGTGGTTTTTAACTAGTCAATAGATATTATTTATTACTGGGAATAGTTTCAGTGTTTAGATTAAAATTTAATAGAATCTCTGTCCAGCCATGTCTCATATAAAACGTTAAAATGTTTACATAACAGCTTTTACCACGTACAGGGGTTCAACAGTCTATCGATATTAAGAAATTATAATAAGTCCATATAAAATACATATAGACTGTCGCCCTAGTATACATATAGGGCATTTTTATACATACATGTATTCTGTTTTGCATTCTATCAATAATGTATGTAGCATCAACTTAATATGGGAGCTATATACCAGGCTAATGGCTAATGTGTCTTAACATAAAGTACCAGTAAAGTTATAATCATGGCCCTTTCTTTGTTTTTCTTTTTTTTTAATTCTAAATAAATTTTCTACAATGTTTGTGGTAGTTGCTTGCTTAACTTCCTTGTTATCATTAGTCTGATATATATTATTTGCAGCATCATTGATGTATATCTATAATAGCTAATTAGGTTTAAAATTGATACCCGTTGCCTATAATTGTTATTTAATTATATTAACAGTTTTATAACCTCACATTGATCCAAGATACGTACCATACATATGTCTGACAGGCTGTGATAAAACATCACAATAAGAATGTTTTTGTGTAGGTAAAAATTGAGGGTAATAGCTAGGCTAAAAATAGCCTCCTATTTTGGTGCAATATTGTACATACCACAGATACATATAATACATTCCTGATATTGCTCCTGCTACCTTGTACATCTTTTAATGCCAGCAGAATGAACTACACAGTGTGTTGTGGGAGTAAGCTGACATGTGGTAACCGACATTGGGGCTTATTGGCCATGGGTTTCATTCACTTTATCTTGTTACATGTTTATTATCACTGTTGTTTAATTATTCTGACAAAAGTCAGGTGTTTCTATTCTGCCAGATCTAGAGGAACTCTGAGTATATGTACCAAGGAACCACAAAGTTTTGCTTATCCAGCGCTTGTCCATTATAATAATGAACTGTCATTGACTTCTTGACTTGCTAGATATGTATTATAAAAAAATCAATTGTTTTACATGTAGCTTGTAGAATGTGGAATGAGGATGTTAAACATTTACTAAAAATAACTTTATTCTATGTGGTAATCCAATGAGGAAAAGTATCGGGCGAAAAGTCAAGGTCATCAGGTCAAAGGTCAAATTATTAATCTTTAAACTATTTACCCAGGTAGTAATTATTTTGAAATAAAATGAATGTTATAAGTGCAAACAGCATTGCCCCGCAGTCAAAGGTCAATTACAAACTGATAGTTTATAGTGAAATTTTCCTGTTATGTGTATAATGTACGTTTTCAAAATAAAAACTCAAGGCTGTTTGAAGTGTTAACTAAAGTTTATTCTTGTACTTTTAATGATTGTCTTGAAATATGTTAATTATCAGATACTGTTGATTGGATGGCATGATATTTGTAAATACTTTATTTTTTCCTTTATGTACCAAATCAATTTAAAGTCAAATTACAGTAATGTGCGTTCAGTAGACAGTTGACACACATCACTACATGTAATTAATTTATAAACACTCCCATTATTCCAAAAAACACTTCCACCAATATAAGCTATAGTAAATAATATGGATTTTCAAGTTCACATAAATCATTCTATCAACTTTTGTTGATGTTCAACTTAAAATTACATGAATTATAGTTACATGTAATTAATTTATAAACACTCCCATTATTCCAAAAAACACTTCCACCAATATAAGCTATAGTAAATAATATGGATTTACAAGTTCAGATAAATCATTCTATCAACTTTTGTTGATGTTCAACTTAAAATTACATGCAAACCTTGAACACGATCAGGTCACACTATTTTTGTGATTTCATTTGTATGAATGAATGATAAATAAATTCAAATGTAGTTGATTAAAGAAATAAATCAGTTGCATGTTGTCATGTTGCAAAATATAGATTAATAATGATCATGATCAAAATCTATTAATATTTGAAGTTCCGTAAATCTTTGGTTATAAATTTTGTAAATTATGTAATGGATGCACATGAAAAGTTTGGATAATTGAAATTCGTAAAAAAGGGATTTCCTTATCAAGGTTTTCCACTAATTAATGGGTAATAGTTATAATAATTTACCCCATGCAAACACATTTGCGGAAGCTTAAGATAGTAAATTGGGCTCCGTCCGTCCAAGGGCTGTATATAACTTCAAAACCATTCAACTCAACTTCACAAAACTTTATATATATATTTGGTTAGTGCCTTAGTTGGGCCTTTTGCTATTTCGACCTTTCAGTTTATATTTTTTTTGTGTTAACATGGAAATATATAGTAAAAAAAACCCACAAAATTAGTTTAGTTTCCATTCTGGGCTACAACTTCGAAACCATTCGTTTCAACTCCACAAATTTGAAACCTTTCTTTATATAGGAGTATTTGGTCAGTATCTTAGTCATGCCTTTTCATTGCATTTCATTTTTAATATTTTTTCTGTTAACATAGTAAAATAAACACAAAATTATATATAGTATATACATGTATTTTCCTTTCAGAGCTACAACTTAGAAACCATTCTACAATTAATTCCACAAAACTTTCTGTATGTACATATGTACATGTATTAGGTTAGTGCCCTAGCTATGCCTTTTTTAGGCAAAGACCTCTTCAGAGGTCTGTAGTCTTATGTCATCACCTTTCTGTTCAATCACTCTCAACCAGACTCTTCTATTTCTGCCTCTTACTTGTTAGCTTATGCGTCAAACGCAATTGTGACCCTATGTAAGTTTACTCCTACCCCATCTAGCGTCAGAATTTATCTATGTATAAAATGACAACAAATCACTTAATATAAGATAACAACCTAACCAATTATAGGCAGATTATGTATTTCTGTTTGTGAAGGAATGAAATCTACATCAAAATCAAGTACGGATTACTGTTGTTTGAAGTTTCATTCTTCGAGGTGGTCAAAATGGCGGATGTGTGAAAAATATATATTACGTAACTGTATTATATATATGCTTATGATATAACTTTAAAGCTAAACTATGCTACCACAATGTAGAAATATTAACTAGTTTTAATCCAGAGACCTGTTGTTTACAATAGTGAAGTTGGCATACAACATTCATAATCCATAGTTTCTCAAAATACGCCCGTTATTTGAAGTTTCATTCTTCGAGGCGGTCAAAATGGCAGTTGTGTGAAATATACGTAACTGTATAGGCTAGTAATTATATATAATATAACTATACCTATAATATGCTACCACAATGATTTTATTATTTGTCTGGTTACTTTATACATCTGGCCACTTAACAATAATGGAATTTTATTCGTACAATGTTTCTAGATCTGTGTAGCACTTATCGGAACAGCTGCTTATCAGAATCAGTTAAATAATTCAGATAACCATTGGACTATCAACATCATACATGCAATAAATTCTAGTACAAATTTGTGATTAAAATTCATGGTTTTCTTTGAAATTATCTGCCTTATATTATAATACATACATGTAGCATCATGCAATTCTGCAGTTTTTAGCTCGTCTCTTCGAAGAAGACTGAGAGCATATGTTGTCACTTCGGCATCGGCGGTGGTTTTTGAAATGTTAAGTTTTTGGTGCAAGTGTTGAAAGGCATAGTAATTTATGGTAATATGGTCGCTGTAGGGGTTAAACTATCCCCTGCCAGAGTTAAACTAAAAGATTTTTAGAGAAAAAAAGTTTTTTGAAATTTTTCTGAAAGGTATTAATACATCAATTAATAATTTTACTAGGGTGTCGATTTTGGGCAGTAGAGTCCCTATGAAGTTAAACTATCCCCTGCTGGAGTTAAACTAAAAAAAAATTTTTGGTAAAAAAAAGATTTTTCAAATTTTTGGACTTAAAATATTTCTGTGTTAAGTTTTTGAAGCAATTTAAGTGTTGAAAGGTATTAATACATTACTTTATAATTGTACTAGGGTGCTGATATTTGGCAATAGAGTCCCTCTGGAGTTACACTATCCCTTCTTTGAGTGAAACTGAAAAAAAAAATGTGAAAATGCTCACATTAGACAATTTATATCGGTCCACATTTTTTAAGGGAGACAACTCTCATTAGGATAATATTTTATCAAATAATTGAAGAAATGTGTCCAAAAGCAATTACATTTGTATTTAATATATATGTATTCAATCTACAACAGCATAGCTTGTCTCCCGAATAATTGTCAATACCGGTAAATAATTCACACATATATATAAATTGGTATGGTTTTGAAAATTGCATGAAAACACAAAACACAATCTGATCAAGTAACCAATTTAAATATTATTAATGCATTTTGCGAAACCATACCAATTAATATACTTGAATTATTTATTGACAAATATTTACGAGACGAGCTATGCTGTTCTCCAACAGCTCTTGTTTTGATTTCTTGTGACTTGTATAACTCGGGAGTGTACAGAGTGTTGCTTAAATTAGTTATAGACAATACCAAACTCAGATATTAACAGTGGAACACACAGGATCTACATAAAGATAGAATAGGGCTCAAAGTAGATATTTTTACCAGGTGGCCAGCTATTTGACTACCAAGTCATAGAATCTAGGCACCAATTGGAAAAGTTAGTTGCCTATATATATAGCTAGTTGTCATAAATTTGAGAAAAAAAACTCTTTTTAATTCTTTAGATCAGTATAACATCTCTATAACATTTTTGATTGTGAACATCATTTCAGCATTGACTGTAACCTTTAAAAGATTAACCAAATCGCAAATTTACAGAATTTTTTTAGTGGCCATCATGCAGGCGCCTTTAGGTCAATAACTGGTCGCCAATGGTAAATTTAAAGCGCCATGGCCACTAAAATAGGCGCCACTTTCAGCCCTGTATAAACTCTTACTATAAGGTTGATGTATAATATATATCATAAATATAAAAATGGTGAAGTTGAGGAGATGCAAGTAAATTATATAACTTGGTTATTGATAAAGGAAGATGTTATATTTTGCACTGGCATTTCACTGTATTAGACTTTCAGGTGCACACTAGCGGCACATAATTGTGTGACGTCACAAATTGTTATACCGGTGTATGTATATCATATTTGGGATTTGTATCAACATGTAGCTGGGCACTGGGGATAATGATGCCACGCTTGGCAGCTCCTTGTATGTTGACACTTCACAGTGTTTTGAAAATAATTGCCATCAAATATTGTGTAGTATATTTTGTGAATATACCAGGGTATGAATTTTAATGAAGTTAATCACTAGCAGACATATGCATGGAATGTGATTTTTTTGGGTGCTTGCAAAGCTGAATTCCAAGCAACTGAGGGTACTTCATAATTTACAAAAAGTATTAACTGTAACCATGATTCAGCTAGCTATACATATATACATGTAGAACGACATTGAGATAGCACATCCAGTCATGACACCCAGTCTGCTACCAATACAAATAAACTATATTTTGCAGCAAGAGGGAGATCAATGCCGCAAATTTTATGATGCATGAAATGCATTGTCGACGGCACATCTCGCTGTGTACACACTGTCAGGAGCCTATCCCCAAGGCCGAGATGGATGTCCACTTTGAGGAAAGCCATGCCAAAATCAACTGTGCAAAATGTAACCAGGCAGTCCAGAAAATGGATTTGGAAAAGCATGAGGTAAAATAGAAATAAAGGTTTTTACTCACCTGCCTGTATACCTGTATATACTTTGGAAAAATCTTTAAAGCTTTTTGATTGAATCTGTGATATATCATAATTTCTAAAAGATAATTAATGAATAAATCTGAAAGATATTAAGTTGCTTTTGTCAGAAAGTAGTGAAAATGAAATTGAATTTATTTATACAAATCTTTCCTTGTTTTTGTTCACAGGAGCAAGAATGTCCAAAACGTCAAATGAAGTGTGCTTATTGTGAAATGGATGTAGCACAACAGGAACTTGAGGCACACTTGGGCTATTGCGGTACAAGGACAGAGCCATGTGCTCGCTGTGGCCAGTATATTATGATCAAAGATCAGGTTAAACATGAGGACAGTAATTGTACATATCCACAACCAAAACCAACTAATAGCAGGGAGGTCAACAGACGGGTGTCCAACGAACCGACAGGTAATGGTGAAGAAATTGGGGCCGCATTTCCAGATGACATGTTGTTTGGTTCAGGGAATATCAATTCTTTTGAGTTTAAGGAGATCCAGAGGATTTTAACAAAGCCTGAAATCAGTGGAGCAGCAGAAGGACCAAGTACCCTTGGGAGTCGTCATAGGGAAACAGAAAAAACTAAAAAGGCAACAGGAAAAAAATCCAATGACAAAAATAAGAAATCTGATCTTAACAGACTAAGAGGTAATTTTAAGTTTACTTGAGATGATTTGGTTTGTTTGTTTTTTGTTTAACGTCCTATTAACAGCCAGGGTCATTTAAGGACGTGCCAGGTTTTGGAGGTGGAGGACCTCGGGTACCCGGGGAAAAACCACCGGCCTATGGTCAGTACCTGGCAACTGCCCAACGTAGGTTTCGAACTCGCAACCCAGAGGTGGAGGGCTAGTGATAAAGTGTCGGGACACCTTAACCACTCGGCCACCACGGCCCCACTTGAGATGAAGTCTCAGTTGACCTATTGCAATTGCCTTTTGTCCAGCGGCGTCAGTCGTCCTGCGTGCATTGTGCGTTGTCCGATGTAAACAATTTACATTTTCAACTTCTTCTCAGTTACCAACAGGCCCAGAGACCTGATATTTGGTCTGTAGCATGCTGAAATGAAGGGGTACCAAGTTTGTTCAAATTGATGACCTTGACCTTCGTTTAAGGCCACAGGGGTCAAATATGCTAAAATCTTTAAATGACTTCTTGATAACCAAACCAAAAGGCCTAAAGACCTAATATAAGGTCTGTAGCATGCTGGGATAAAGGGCTACCAAGTTTGTTCAGATCAATGACCTTGACTTTCATTCAAGGTCACAGGAGTAAAATATGCTAAAATCTTTAAATGGCTTCTTCTTGACAACCAAAAGGCCCAGAGACCCAATATTAGGTCTGTAGTAATTGCTGGGATGAAGGGGTACCAAGTTTGTTCAAATGGATGATCTTAACCTCCATTCAAGGTCACAGGGGTCAAATATGCTAAAATATCTAAACAACTTCTTCTTGATAACCAAGAGGCCCAGATACATGATATTGGGTTTGTAGTATTCATGGGTAAAGGGCTATAATTTTTTATTTCAAATGAATGACCTTAACCTTCATTCAAGGTCCCAGGGGTCAAACATGCTGAAATATATCAAAACTCAGGTGACCGTTAAGACCCATGGGCCTCTTGTTAGTATTGCATGTGCACAGTTAAAGGTTTTGTATAGTATACTCAATTTGTACAGTGTAAATTGTGTACAATGCATAATATTATATCTATTCATCCAGAAATCAAAGTAATGATAAGCTAATATTATTGTTCCAATGTATTATTGAGTAATTATATATCCTTCTCAAAAGATTTAACTAGGTATGGTGTTACATGTACTTATTTTGTATATCATTTTGGTCTAAAGAACAAGCGAGCAGTAGCCAGTCAGGGTCGGCCTACAACGAAGAACAGGACAGACTTCTGGCTATGGCTTTGTCAGATGACCTTCACACTGACGACGGTATAGACCAGTACATACGGACCATAGACAAACCTCGGGTCTCACTCACCCCAGACAGTCCTCTCTACGAGGACAGCTTCGGAAATCCAGCAAACTTACACTCAAGTTTTGGAGGTATGTTCATATTCTGTCTGCTTTTGAATATAAAATTGTAATGATCAATAATTCAGATCAAATCATTAATCAACAGGATATACATTAAATTTTGTATACCGTATAACACTGATGCATGTTGGACAAGAGCTCAGTGTTTTGCCCAAAATTACTAGGAGAAACATTTTAGACTAAGTTTAAAGGATTGCTTTTCATTGATAATAAATATTATAGAATTCAATATTTAGAGTACCAAATCATCTGTACATGTACTTGTATAGGTGACCATTACCTAGCCTTAACACAATAAAGAAATGCATTTTGTTGTTTAATTCAGTGTTCATATTGTATTTCTCTTATTCAGATCTCTCTGTGTTACCTTGTGAGTTCTGTGGCCAGGCCATACCTGTAGATGACCTAGTCATACATCAGGTATATATTGATGTCCTACTAAAGGATTGTAATTATAGGTCAAGAAATAGAGAATGTGGTACTTTTAATCCACACCTTAACAAGTGAAGGAATTTTTGTGGTCCATGCCTGGGTGAAATCGTTACACTTGATTAATCAAGGTATCTATTGTTAAAATATAGGACACTTAATTAATCAAGGTATCTATTGTTAAAATATAGGACACTTAATTAATCAAGGTATCTATTGTTAAAATATAGGACACTTAATTAATCAAGGTATCTATTGTTAAAATATAGGACATCTCTTATTACTGAATGCAAATAAGTAATACCTAATGTGAATTACTTTTATATCATAACATGTCATTTAAGAACCTTTTTATTGTCTGTATCAGATTAATCATGTACATGTTATAGTCAGTGATCCATGAAATATCAACAATATGGTACGTAGTATGGAAGTAGATTGGCCCAGGTTGCCATACATTTAAATGCTGAGCTAAATATGTATATTGTCATTTTTCTCTGACATGTTTGCTTGCACCATAGCTTTGCATATTTTATTTCAATTATTCCTATTCTATATATATAGCAATATGGATATCCTGGCTCTGCGCAATACCAGTAATCCTGGTCTGTTGAGAGAGATATTCTTGATAAAACAGTTATATTTTGTGTACCCTGTAGGTATTTTAAGCAGTTTTATTCATTTTCAGAGTAACTGTATAGACGACCCTCTAAGTTCTTTGATGCCCCATGCAGCTTCCTCAGAAACCCCAATTCAGGACCGAACTGAAGACAACCGATTCAGAGGGGCAGCCCCAGAGACCAGACATCCCCCGCCAATCATCAATAACCTCGTCCCTGACGCCTCCCCTCCACAACAGTGGTAGGTATTCTCTAAATCGGAAGGCTTATCTTTATAAATGTACTGCGTGTGGCAACTTCACAGACTTTGTTAATTAACTGTTAATATTGCAACAGTTTGTTTGTATATTTCTTACTCTTTTATTGTTATCAGCATTTTTCTTAATCTAAATAGCAATGGTTGCCAACTCTCACATCCTCTGTTGGAGACTTATAATATTCAAAGCTTTCTCCCAGGAAGTCTTTTCTTATGTGACATCAGACAAAATCTCATGTTATCAAAACATTTCTCCCTCCACATCACATCAAGCCATTACTAATATACTGGGTTGTATCGTATCCATGCAGTGCCTACTATTGTCAATCATGTCTGGCCCTCAGAACACTAGGGCAGTGGCTAACTGTTTATGTATGAAAATGATGGAAACATCATATTGACCATTAACAAAGTGTTTGTACAGACCACCATCTTTGATTGGCCATGGGTGATAGTAAAAGAATAGTCAGATATCGCTTTAAAAATTCCTGATTTTTATATCATGTTTAAACAGAGGGAGTTGATTAACAAATAATTAGAGATATAAAAAAGAAGAAAAAATACACTTGAGATAAAATGATTAACAAATCTTAAATTAGACCAAAACAAAACAAAAATTCCTGCAATATCAAATATAAATACTGCTTTGGGTCATATTGTTTGAATAAGCATTTCTCAATTGGTTTGAATCTCCACTTATAGTTTAAAGTAATAATTTACTGATCATTGAAAATGGAGACAAAATTACCTTTTCCTTAATGTCATGATCACTTACCATGGCATCTACATGACATTGTGTATTTTAAAATGTTTAATTCTTTATCCTGTTAGGACTAATTAAGTAATTTTGGGTACTACCCGGTATTTGATGAAAATTGCTGCACAAAACAAAATGTTGTCTTTTAAATCTCCCACTTTGAACAATCCCTTGGTGGAAGATCTCCCACCATGGCGTATTTAAGGTTACCGTTATGATCATTTAGAGCAGTAGGAATGACCAGCTTGTTTGTCTCCAGGTTTGAACAAATGATCTCCCCTGAAGAAGAGGGTTTTGCTGAAGATTTTCTACTGCCCTGTGAATTCTGTGAGGAGTTGTTTCCCCATGAAATCTTAGTACAACACCAGGTAAATAATGTAGTCTTGTCCTCAAATGTCTAGTCCCAGGAGTTATTAAACATGTTCTTTAATGACACAGAATGAAAATATTGAACTCAAGGGTAAGTGATCTGAGGGTCAGACCCTTGGGTAAGATATTTCTGAGTTATTATCATAGAAATGTGTCTAGCCCTTGTGCTTTAAAGTAATCTATGTAGATACGAACAGGTGTTTCCATGCTCTTAGCACTGAACATTTTAAATTTTGTCCACAAGATACTAAGTAATGAAAAAAACGTTCCTTGAAGATGTAAAAATTAAATGAAAAATAAAGCATTATCTCCATGAAGTATATTCTGGTTTCTTCATCATATGACCTTGCTGTTGCCAGTAACCCCAAACAACCAACATACAGTTTGTTGTAGGCCACAATATTTCAACATTTAACTTATAGGATGACATTTTCATTGATGACATAAATGTTGTGATTAAGAAGATTAGACTGTGACACCTGTAATAAGAATTAGTGATTCAGAAGTACTCAGACCCATAAATACAAAATCCAGCATTCTTGGATATCCTTGCATAATGCAATCAACAGTTGGTGTCCGGCAATGCACTTATATAATAAATACTCCATACATTTCTACACTATCACTAATAATAAGTTTAAAGTTACATATTGTTGTGGTGATTTTAGGCTGTATGTACTGCCAATGAGACAGTCACACCAAGGGTAACACCCTCCATGACCAGGAAAACCGATCCCTCCAACAGACGTCAGCCAACAGTGGACGAAACTTCTCGTGTCAGAAAACGTCAACCCGCTCCAGATATAGCAAGCATATTAAGTGAAAGTCCCGACAATCGTCGTAAACAGACTGGTACCTCCTCACGAACAAGTTCAAACAATTTACCTGTACATTCACAACGTCTGAAATCTACCTTAGAGAAATATGGTGTGGCAGCAGATGACCCCTACAAGCAGAGGGCGGAACGTCGGGCACTTCGACAGCAAAACTCACATGAAGAGGATGAGGATGAGTCCCCGCGTCCCAGGACAGGAAAATCAGGGGCAAAAAGGGGCCTTGCTGCTAAAAGTACTCTTGATAGTCTCCTTCAAGTTGATCCTCCTAGTTCTGTTAGATCAACACATGATCTATTGGGTCATGTGACTTCAACATCTTCCACAAGAAAAAGTAGTAAAGACAATTTGAATTCCTCAAGACAGACAAGGCAGATTGGTATCCCTTCTGTGTCCAATCCCGGTGCTAGATCTTCTCACAAGTATGATGTGAATACCTCCAGCTTACTATACGGTGACACAAGTAAGACAAGCAGAGGTAATAATGTAGTGATATATATGGTACACTTTAACAGGTAATGTAGTAATATATATGGTACACTGTAACAGGTAATGTAGTGATATATATGGTACACTGTAACAGGTAATGTAGTGATATATATGGTACCCTGTAACAGAGGTAATGTAGTGATATATATGGTACACTGTAACAGGTAATGTAGTGATATACATGGTACACTGTAACAGGTAATGTAGTGATATATATGGTACACTGTTACAGGTAATGTAGTGATATATATGGTACACTGTAACAGGTAATGTAGTGATATATATGGTACACTGTAACAGGTAATGTAGTGATATATATGGTACACTGTTACAGGTAATGTAGTGATATATATGGTACACTGTAACAGGTAATGTAGTGATATATATGGTACACTGTTACAGGTAATGTAGTGATATACATGGTACACTTTAACAGGTAATGTAGTGATATACATGGTACACTTTAACAGGTAATGTAGTGATATACATGGTACGCTTTAACAGGTAATGTAGGACGTGATATACATGGTACACTTTAACAGGTAATGTAGTGATATATATGGTACACTGTAATGTAGTGATATATATGGTACACTGTAACAGGTAATGTAGTGATATATATGGTACACTGTAACAGAGGTAATGTAGTGATATATATGGTACACTGTAACAGGTAATGTAGTGATATATATGGTACACTGTAACAGGTAATGTAGTGATATATATGGTACACTGTAACAGGTAATGTAGTGATATATATGGTACACTGTAACAGGTAATGTAGTGATATACATGGTACACTGTAACAGGTAATGTAGTGATATACATGGTACACTGTAACAGGTAATGTAGTGATATATATGGTACACTGTAACAGGTAATGTAGTGATATATATGGTACACTGTAACAGGTAATGTAGTGATATACATGGTACACTGTAACAGGTAATGTAGTGATATACATGGTACACTGTAACAGGTAATGTAGTGATATACATGGTACACTAGTAACAGAGCTAATACTTTTTATGTTATGTCTGTCTATATGCTAAATTAATGTGTTTCCATCGGACAAATATGGTTAAGAAAATTAATAGTTACAACATGATGATATGCTGTATTATTTTTTTTGTGCTTTGCAGTCAAATTTGAAAAAATAAATCTTTGTCATTTTTTGCCTAAATTTCACATCCAGCAGATATTCCATCAAAGATGGAGGTAGTGGCTCATTTAGCTCAATTTCCAACAGAGTAATTGAGGTAACATGTGTTACACATTCTAATCCACAGGCAGTGATGCTGCTGCAGCCTCCAGGAGATCAAGGGGGTCAGTGACAGCTCGTGATGTCCAGCAGGAACTTGACCACCAACCAAGCAGTAGGTCAACACTAGGGACTTACAATATTGCTGGAGCCAGGAGGGCAAGGTATTTATTGTGGCAGTATTATGATGTTGGCTTCTGTATCCATTGTATCCATTAAGATGTCGGTATTTTTATCAAAAAAGCTGACACATCTACACTGAGGATGCTTTTTAATTGGTTCTTTAATTGTCAGGATTATAATCTAGTTCTGAGATCTCAGCTCTCTCTGTTTTGAATTTTGACAGACATTTTTGCCATATTGTATATGGGCTCGATAATTGTGATGTGATATTCTTAAATAGGCAAATGTTTGATTCTGCAATATTCGAAAGAGTTATTGCCCTTTGCTTTATAGCTTCTTTTTGTTGTACAACTTAATATCTTTAATTTTTGGTAGATCTCCTCTCCTAATTTTTCATCAGATCTCTTTGAAACTTGGTAAGATTTTATCAGCAGCAATTATGATTTTGACAGTTTCTTAAAAAACATTTTGTCATTTTTATGTATTTTATGGTCACTTTAGACAGATGTATATTGTCCAATGTTTTCAATTTTTGTATTTCACATGTTTAACAGAAACTCTCAGGCCTCTGAGGATATAATGGCATCTGGTATTCGCACAACGTCCACAACACCAGGGTCAGCCAGGCGTGACCGAGGAAATGGTATTTTCTCTCATGGACAGGCAAACACTTCCAGCTCTACAACCACCCGCTCAAATGTATGTACTTGGATATTTTCTATACATAAGTACATGGAGAGGAATAAATGAGGGCAAATGGGTGTTAATTTGAATCTGATTTTATAGTAGCTGATAGCCTGTAGTAATTACAATGTCAATTTGTCTGTTAATTACCGCTTTCTGATATTGCATAGGGATGTGTTTAAATATGTAATTTGGATGGTTTTTTTTGTGTCAATCAAATGTTTTTCAGGTCATAACATTAAACTGTAAGGACATTTTTTCTTATGACATTATGAAGATTATGTTAGATTACAACAATAAGTCGACACAATGATAGGTGAATTTAGGTTTGAGAAGGTGTCATTAAATTTATATTTCTATCAAAAACTTCTGTTTGTTAGTTGTGGGGATTTGAAGAGTCGGCATACAGCAGGTGGCATACAAAAGGGTTCTAGTTAAGTTTCAGATTGGTAAATTATTATTCTTTGTATGATCAAAAACCACACCAGCTTATAATTACAATATATTAGAAAACAAGAGACCCATCGATCTTAACAGTTATGCAAGTTGTGCTTTTCTGTCAATCTAACCATTTTGGCCATTCCAATCATCCCCTGGGGGCCGGGGTCAGACAGCTGGGCCAACATATGTATGTACATATCATCAAACTGCAACCCAACACTGATAATCTAACCATGTTTGAATTCTTTGCATTGACATTTCAACAAAAGATACTTGAAAATGTAATTTCCCTTAATTCCCTTTACCAGCTATTTGAGAAAAGTTTACTACCCCCTCCACAAACAGTGAATGCAAGACCACATGCTAGACATTTGTAACAGTCATGGGGATTTCGCATAAACATCTTAATACAATGTATATGTACAGCGTTGTTTGATATTGGATTTTCGGAGCCTTATCTTTATATTCTAAGTACTGTCAACTCTTACAGTTTTTCAATAGCATGAATATTAAGATAATGTGATTATTATTTCAATACACAGGATGGCCTTTTTGAAATATTTCTCAAATATCAAAGGATGGGGAACATTTTCAGACAAAGATCAACATAAACAACAGAAATTTATGAAAACAAACTGACGATTTATCATATTTCACACTATTTTGCAGAGAACTCCGGCGCGTACAACACGCAGAGACCGTGATCCCTACCACTGATACTGTGATCCTTAATAAATTTAGTCTGTTATTGGACACATCTAACCTGTTCTACCATTGGACACCTGTGACAATTTAAAGTTAACTATTGGACACCTATGACCAAGTCAACCATTGGACCTCTGTAACTTTGTCTACCATTGGACACCTGTAAGCTGGTCTACCATTGGACACATGTAAGCTAGTCTACCAATGGACACTTGTAACCTTGTTAACCATTGGACACCTGTTACCTAGCTAGTCTTCCATTGGAATACATGTGATCTTCTAATATTTGGTTTACCATTTATCAATCGGCTCCAAACAGACGGTTAAATGTAACTGACCGTTAGACAACATTTGGTGTAATATCTATATAGGACATCTGAATGTAGTCAACCCTTGCCAAAAATTACATATCAATTATGTTATGGTCCAATGACATGTATCAAATATGTTCAGCTATTTTGAAAGGTATTTCAGATACTTTTTATAGTAGAATATGTGTAACTATTTTCATACATTCTTATAGTATTTCACTGATGACTAGTAAACCATCTCACCAGATCTAATAAGCTAGAATAAATCTCCCTTTTTTGCTGTTGGAATGGTACTTTAGAACCAATTGCAAGCTATATTTAATTATTTGTTTAATTAGATGGAGATTCTTCAGCACAACTGCCCGGTGTCATGAATGAATTATGTTACATTTCGTAGCTGTGTGTGCATGTTATAACTATGCAGTTCTATTTTGTACAATCCTGGTTGTATATAATCTTTTACTTTAATGTTGATGTGTGACAGAACAGTACAATACATTAGTAGAAATCCAGTTAGCATTGATGGTCTTTCAGCATTAAAGTGTTTTGTTAAAAGTAAGTTGATCATATTTACATGTAGGCACACTGTCTCAGATCAGTGTTGAAATTTTAAGATATATGAAGTGTTTACAAAAAAAAAGTAGATATTTTAAACTTTTTTGTATTCTATAAAATCAGAGCGTGCAATGCTAGAAATACTGAAAATGTGTATTTATTTGAATGCTTGAATTTCAGAATATATTTGCTATAACCAATAGAATTAAAAATAGAATTGCATGCATGGGACTGGCAATTGTTTCAGTCTACCAATTTGCCTAGCACTACATTCCTTAACCCTTTCAGGTCAATCATCAAAGTTTTTCACCATGAAAGCCTGTTTTATCTTACATGAATGTATTTGACACCAAAGGAAATCAGAAAGGGAAAATGACACAAACGGTTTTTCCAGACTATATCTTATAAATCACCATTAGGGAGTTGAATTTATCATCATGAATATAATTTTTAATAACTGAATACATTGTAGTTCTGGTTTAAGTAATGAATATACATGTACATGATATAGTTGGTTTTGTTTGTGGTTTTCAAAGATTGTGTGCATCATGACTAAAATTATTGTAGTCTGTGCTAACCCTGTAATCACCTACATGTAGCAGAAAACAGCTCCGAACATTAAAACTGGGATAAAAGCAAATAAAATTACATGTAGATACAGTATTTTTTACCAAAAATTCCTTATTGAGAATGAGAAAAACAGACACACCCCGCTTCAGGGGCAAGACAGAAAATACCCCACTCTCACCCTCTCTCATTTGGTGATATAGACAAATCTCAGTTTAAAATCATGTCTAGATCTGCACTTTCACTCTGTACGCTACACTATAATACACTCGATATTGGAGTGAAATGAGAGATCCGATTTTAATTAATGTTGCAAATCTCAACATTAGGGGTAAAGGGTGTTCTAAATGTCAAACAGCAGGCCTCAGTTTATCTTCCTCTCAAGTTGAAGTTTTCCCATCTTACCTCCGGTTTCCACAGCTCGATTTATTCATGCTTAATTTCTTTTGTTCGATTTTCTGTCACACCGATGCCTGTCAAAGTGAGGACTGATTACACCCAGAAGTGTTTGTTTTCATGTGAGAGGACAGATGCAGTCTCATTAATAATCTTAGTAATTATTCATTAACTTTAAACTTCATTTAAACATAAAAACTCGAAAAATTCTGAATATAGTCTACATGTGTATCATTTTGAAGAATGTTATTTTTTGTTTCTCACTTTAATTTGGCATGGAACAGGCACAAGGCACAGATTCTCTGTATGTTAATTGTTCAGCAATGCAGTAATCTAAATTCTCTCATAGTCAATTTCCCAGATAGCATGACTACGTTGGGCCAACGTTGGCCCACAGATGTTGACTACGTAGGGCCAATGTTGGCAAACTACGTTGGCCCAATGTAATTTTGCTCATCGGCCCATCGTTGGCCCAACGTGTTGGCCCATCGTTGGTTTCAAGTGTGTATTTCCAACTATTGGTTTCACCTTCATAGGCCCAACATTGGCCCAACGTAACAAACAGTAGATAAAGTGATGCTTATGTGTAATGCTGGCAACATAAAAATTAATCAGTTGTCATATTGGCAAGTGCTTTACAATTTATTTGTATATGATGACAATACAGTGATTGAATGTACATTATTCTCTTTTACAATCAACAGTTTTGAATACAGTATGTTATTGTATCATTATAAAGAATCAAAACTGATAAATGATTATCAGATGTTAATTTTGGTTATCTGTCCCAGATCAGTCCTGTTCGGAATTGTCACTAAGCATAGCATTGATAGTTGCAGTACACTTGTGTAGCTGCCTGTTGTGCCCTTTTTTGTTCCTCTCTCCTTTTCCTGCCACCATCGCGATCACAAGCAAATCTGAACCAATCTTTTGCAATTGCTGCAATTTCCGAATCTGTTGCTGTCGCACACAGGCGGTTCTTCCTTACTGTAGCTGTTGGAATAAATAAACAATATATCAAATCTACACAGAATGTAAAAATCAAGCGGCACAGATGGCCTGAATTGCTAACCTGGACATTTCTGCAGTTATGGCATTATGGCATTAAAGTAATTTACATTATTATATATAGATTATATATATATATGAAATTTTTTAAGTAGTAATAACGACAGTACAGACAAGTATTTTCGAGGCAATTTGCCCCTTGATCAAGAAACAAGGGAATTACAAACGATCTGACATGGAACAGCTACACAAATTTTGTAGATAAATATACTTAGCATATATGTGTGTGTGTGCAAGAAATGAAAAATAAATTCTGAAAACTTTATGACCCCGATATCTAGCAAGCAAAAGTGTACGTACGGTAGTGTACGTACGGCAGGTGGTCTTGTGGAATTAATTAATATACTAAAATTACTTCAGGAATTGAAACATATAATTAAAAAGCAAATCATATAGCCTACTTACATTGTCTTTTGATCAAAGAAATGCTCTCTTTCTTCCTCGTGATTAATCCAAATATCTTCTGTGTAAGTCGAAATAGCACTGTACTGTGTACAACCAGTTGAACAGCTCGGACAAGGTCCCTGATAAGAATGTAACATCTGCAGGCAGCTTGACCATCCCTAGTATCAGATGTCACGGTTACCAAGGGAACTGGTCCGACCCTTGCTGTGAGAAGCGCTGACCCAGTTTTGTGGGCAGTAAACATGCATAGATAATGGCATCCTTAAACCGGCCACTAAAATATTTTCCAAAACATTTATGCCCTTGTTCCTGTTTTACTACAGTATAAAAGACTTTAATTTATGATTAGTTATTCTCACGCAAACAATACATTTTATTATATAGTGATTTTGAAAAAAAAATCACTATTAAAAAATCTTATGAAGTGTATTTTTAAAAATGGTTGATAATATATATATCAACTTTGATTACAGATAATCACTTTTGTTTGAATTTGTTGTAAACCTGCTTGGGCTTACAACATCGGGTCAACGTAGGACCAACGTTGGACCAACCTAGGTAATTCAGCACTGAAATGTAATAACAGGGGGCCAATGTTGGGCCAACGTAGTGTTCCCAACTTATCTTCACTTGCTGTCGAGTAAAACAAGTTGTTGTTGGGCCAACGTCGGGCCAACGTTGTATGACCAACGCCAACCATTGGCCAACCGTACAACCATATGCCAACGTTGGCCCAACGTAGTCATGCTATCTGGGTTGAAGCAGTATATATACAGTCACTGGGGGTTTCCTTTAATTCGTTTACTTTCAGTCAAAATACAAAATCTTGGATGGGTTCATAGTTATTATTATTTTTGGTCATACACTGAATGTCCGTGTATTTTCTGTATTTGATTATCTTTTTGATGTATTTTTTGTTAAAAGTGCTGAAGATGTGTTTTTGTTAAACCTCCAGCAACCTGCTTGTTTACATTTGGTTTGATTCTCATCATTGTAGATGTGGAATGATTTTTTTTTTAAGTCTTTGTGTTATTATGAGCGTTTCTGAAGTTTTGTTGCTTCATGGCTTATTTAGATATATATTTCACTTTTTTTCAGTTAAGGAATCCACACCCATTTTAGGCTTAGCAGTCCTCTTGATGATTTAATGGTGAGGAAATTCAGGCCGGGTCCTAGTTCCATATAGAACTAACTAGGAATTAAAATGAAGAAGCAGTGTATTTTTTCATGTTGATAATCCTATCATTATTGTTTGGATTTTTATGTATTCATAACATCGAGATGTAAGGTCATTGGACGTTGGATGCCTTACTCCGATGCTCACAGGTCTATAATTACATGAGATATGGGTGTTGGTACAATATGATGTATGGTTTTGTCCAGCAGAAATTACAATCAAGGTTGGCACTAAAATATTCCTTAGTCACAATCTGTTGGATTATCAAAGTCCCTTAATATCACATTCAATTTGAATATTTATTAATAAAATCTTGATTATTTATTAATTGCATTGGTTTTGTGTTACATGAAACAAGAAGCCCAGAGGGCCTGTATCGCTCACTTGGATATTTGGGTAATTATACCGAAATATTCTAATTCAAGATATATTTAAAAAAAGGTTTTCCTGCTTTTGAGCTGCCAACAATGGTTCAAAATTCATTTATACAATATCAGATTTTCTTTACCAAATAATGATTCAGACCAAATTTTATCAAAATCCATTCAGGCTTTCAGGACTAGTAGGAATTTAAAGGAAATGTTGACAGGCGCCAGACGGACGATGGACCCTTCACCATTGAATAAGCTCACCAGCCTTTTGGGTAAATCTTAATTGTTACCCCGCAACAAAGTTACTGGAAGCAGGCTAGGTTGTCTGTCTGTCTGTAAACACAACGATCCGCCAGCTACTCCTCCTGAACTACTGAGGGGATTTCAACAAAACTTGCTGGCAATAATTCTTATACTTTGTAGATGTGCGTAATCTATATCAGGTTTCTGATAGGTCAGCAAAGATGGCTGTCGAGGCCTCCGATTGGCTAAAAAAACTAATTCCCTATAAATCTTTTACTATTCAATGGAATTCAATAAAACTTTGTTGAACAAATGGTTATAAGATGAACTTTAATTTTGTATAAAGAAATTGAAAATAAGATGGCTGCCATAGCGATGCTTTCTGATTGGTCGAAATTTAGAAATTGTTCCATTTTGATGAAATTTAGTATGTAGGTGTAGTATGGCACTGCGAAAACAATGGCAGTGTTTACATTTGAAAAAAAACTAAATGGTCGCTATTTCCTAGCCTCCGATTGGTCAAAATTAAATATTGTCAGATTTTGATGAAATTTGTTATATATGTTCATCACGGAATACTGTTCACTTTTGCAACCTCAGTTTTACATTTTTAGAAAATGACTACCATATACTGGCTTCTGTTGGTCAAAATTTACATATTGTTCAATTTCAATGAAAATTGGTTTATTTGGGTATTTGAGGTCTGCGAATGCAACTGAATGGGTTTCGCTCCCATAGGAACTACATGGAGGCTTCTGATTTGTCGAAATTTAAATATTGTCAAAATTTCATGAAAATTTGTATATATAAGAGTACTATTAGGGGACTGCAAATTAACTGTATGGGCTTGGCTTCCATAGTAACCACATGAAAGTTTCTGATTGGTCGAAAATTAGATATTGTTTGATTTCTGTGAAGATTTGTTTATAGGGGTTTTGGAGACTGCAAAATCAACTGCATCGGTTTTGTTGCCATATAGAGACCACATTTGCATCTTCCGGAATATGAGATATGGGGTATGTCAAGTTGGCCCCCGGACGACAATTTTAGTTTACTTTAACAACATGAGGCCATTGACCATATTCTCAAGTATGGGATCCAATCAGTACATTATGAAAAACAGTAATACATCCACTGGTCACACAGATCATGGATGAAAAACACTGATGACGGAGGTCTTAAAACTTGATGACAGAAGGACATTACCAACACTTTGTTATAAGCTGACTTGGTCAGGACACCATACCCCTTCCACAATCTCTTCACCAGGGTATGAAAAAAAAAACACTAACATATACTCTATTTGAATGTTTTCTTCTTTGAAAACATGCATTTAATCAGTTACACACAAATCTATTCTGTACATCATAATCACTAGGTGCTGTATATTTGATTAAGTACTCTGACTTTCTGTCAAATCTCAATATACATGTATGTAGTCATTCACAATAACTGGGTCATATCCAAGGACTTATTACTAATCTGCAGCTAAATTGATATAAATGATATAAATGTATTCACAATGGTATAGCACTACATAATTTGATCTCTAACCTTGGTATTAACATGTTTAACATAATTAAATACAAGCTAGGGAACACCAGTCAATCAAGATAAAGACATTTTGTTTAAAAACCAATCAAGTTTGAGAAAAGTTCAAATTTTCTAATGAAAGCAATCTTATGTTTGGAATGAATGACCATTACATTTTAAATGCAGAGAAAATGCATACATGTTTTTGTACATGTATGCTGCTATTATGCTTTGCTTTGTGCTTTTTTTTATTATTATCATTATTTCTCTTATTTAAAGGAACTTTTTTTCATCAGGTCTGGTAAATTAAAAATAAAATTACGATAAGCTATTCATTTTTGTTATGACACTTCCAATCAAAGCCAAAATGACATGGTATAAATCAACAGACACTGCATGTGTCTACCTAAATTGTAATGAAATTGTATATATGAAATATATGGACGGTATTACCACCAGCATAAATGATGTGAAACTACATTACTACAAGGTTACTAAAGTTAAATTGGCACAAAAAAATAATAAATGCTCAAAGGAAAGGCGGACATTTCCATCATATTATTAGTGTTTGACCTTCTATTGTGGCCGTGACATCGAGGTTGTATGAGGATATATAGCCATGGGGAGCTCTACCAGCAGTTGTGATAAAAACATAATATAGACTACACTGTATATTTAGTTTTACTTTTATCTAAACAGGTAGCAGTAAATATTGAAATATACATTTCTTCTATTTTAATAAGTACAGTATGTAAAAGTGGAATTCTGTACATGATCATTTTCCAAAAAATAAACCCAATTAATTTCTTAAAGTCATTCAAGCAGTCAAATCACACAATTTACTGAAATATTATGAATACTTATAATGTCATTACCTAATAGTACAAATATTACATAAACATACAATATCCTATTTCAATTAAAACACATAGAGAAATACTGCACCAAAATAAACAAAAAATGTCAGCTGCTAATTGACACCAAACATCCAGAGCTCAATTCCTCTCAAAAATCATCACCTGCAAAATACAAAATAGGAATTAATAATAAAACAATTTAAAAAGTATTTTTATTAGAGTTTTATCATATGAAGAGAACATTTTCAACAAATATGTTAACAATCGTACGCGTGCCACCATGAAAGTCAACTAGGGATTAAAGCTGATATGGATGTAAAAGACTTGGTGTTTTATCAACATGATTTATTAACATTTAAAATTCAAAGTAAGGATTTAAAAGAGAATGGTACAACTGTATAAGACATTATTTCCTTTTGTGACATTTTCAATATGAAAATTTGAGTAAAAATTAACAGGTGCTTGGGAATGATTAATTAAACAAATTCACAAGCCTGATCAGTAAGACTTATCCGTCTTCTGTAAAATACAATATATGTCAATTAATTATCTTTCTATGAACATTTCTGAACGGTGATACTTACAATTTAAATCAGTTTTAGTTGTCTCACTGCCACACCAACAGAGCAGCCTAGCATGGTCAGTAAACCAATGTACCCAAATGTTCCCCATCGTCTCTTCTCCGGTTCTACAACAGACAGACAAGGTCGTTATACTGGGGGTTTTATTTTGTAAGGTTAGGTCGTTATAGAGGGGGATTTACATGGTAAGTCAAGGTCATTGTATTGTGAGTTTCATGTTGTAAGTAAAAGTTGTTGTACCGAGGGAGTTAAATTGTTTGTCAAGGTCATTGTACTAGTGGATGTATGTTGCAATACAAGGTTGTTATACTGGAGGGTTTACATTGTAGAATGTAAGTAAAAGGAATTTTCATTGTAAGTCAAGGTTGGTATACAGGGGGATTTACATTGTAAGTCAAGGTTGTTATACAGGGGGATTTACATTGTAAGTCAAGGTCATTATACAGGGGGATTTACGTTGTAAGTCAAGGTCATTATACAGGGGGATTTACATTGTAAGTCAAGGTCATTATACTGGGGGATTTACATTGTAAGTCAAGGTCATTATACAGGGGGATTTACGTTGTAAGTCAAGGTCGTTATACAGGGGGATTTACATTGTAAGTCAAGGTCGTTATACAGGGGGATTTACATTGTAAGTCAAGGGCATTATAATTCGGGATTTACATTGTAAGTCAGGGTCATTATACTGGGGGATTTACGTTGTAAGTCAAGGTCATTATAATTTGGGATTTACATTGTAAGTCACGGTCATTATACTGGGGATTTACGTGTTAGTCAAGGTCATTATACTGGGGGATTTACATTGGAAGACAAGGTCATATATGCTGTGAGGCAAAGGGATTATACTGGCAATTCCAGGACACATTTAGATCAAATATGTACCTCCAGTGCTGTATCCCTTTGCAAATGCTATTCTGCCAATCTGATAAATTGTTCCTGCTCCTGCTGATGTAAGCTAAAATGTAAAAACATGCATGCTGTTACCATATATGTAGACCCCCTGTTACAGGTGTAATTAAGCACTGATGCACTGTTTGCAAACTGTATGAATCCGCATAGTGGATTCTTACAGAAGTTTGCAAACAAAATTTTTTTCATACCCCTATGAAACTAAAAAATAATTTACATCAATGCTTATAATTAATTCTGCATACAAACAATCGAAAATTAATGATTATTTTATGGATTACAAACACTTACAGGATACTGTAGACCCCATAATACAGGTGTAATATATTCTATAGATTACAAACACTTACATGTACAGGAAACTGTAGACCCCCTGTTACAGGTATAATATATTATACATATTACAAACACTTACAGGATACTGTAGACCCACTGTTACAGGTGTAATATATTATACATATTACAAACACTTACAGGATACTGTAGACCCACTGTTACAGGTGTAATATATTATATATATTACAAACACTTACAGGATACTGTAGACCCCCTGTTACAGGTGTATAATATATTCTATAGATTACAAACACTTATAGGATATTGTAGACCCACTGTTACAGGTGTAATATTATATATATTATAAACACTTACAGGATACTGTAGACCCACTGTTACAGGTATAATATATTATATATATTACAAACACTTACAGGATACTGTAGACCCCCTGTTACAGGTATAATATCATATATATATTACAAAGACTTACAGGATACTGTAGACCCCCTGTTACAGGTGTAATATTATATGGATTACAAACACTTACAGGATACTGTAGACCCACTGTTACAGGTGTAATATATTCTATAGATTACAAACACTTACAGGATACTGTAGACCCACTGTTACAGGTGTAATATTATATGGATTACAAACACTTACAGGATACTGTAGACCCACTGTTACAGGTGTAATATATTCTATAGATTACAAACACTTACAGGATACTGTAGACCCACTGTTACAGGTGTAATATATTATATGGATTACAAACACTTACAGGATACTGTAGACCCACTGTTACAGGTGTAATATATTCTATAGATTACAAACACTTACAGGATACTGTAGACCCACTGTTACAGGTGTAATATTATATGGATTACAAACACTTACAGGATACTGTAGACCCACTGTTACAGGTGTAATATATTCTATAGATTACAAACACTTACAGGATACTGTAGACCCCCTGTTACAGGTATAATATATTCTATAGATTACAAACACTTACAGGATACTGTAGACCCCCTGTTACAGGTATAATATATTCTATAGATTACAAACACTTACAGGATACTGTAGACCCACTGTTACAGGTATATTATTATATATATATATTACAAACACTTACAGGATACTGTAGACCCACTGTTACAGGTGTAATATATTATATGGATTACAAACACTTACAGGATACTGTAGACCCCCTGTTACAGGTATAATATAAATGGATTACAAACACTTACAGGATACTGTAGACCCCCTGTTGCAGGTAATTTTTTATATATATTACAAACACTTACAGTATACTGTAGACCCACTGTTACAGGTGTAATATTATATGAATTACAAACACTTACAGGATACTGTAGACCCACTGTTACAGGTGTAATTATATATATTACAAACAATTACAGGATACTGTAGACCCCCTGTTACAGGTATAATATATTATATATATTACAAACACTTACAGGATACTGTAGACCTCCAACAAAAAGCAACATCAGGAATGTAGGGTATCCTTCCAGTCTGAAATGCATTAAGCAGTGTTTGATCAAATGTTCAAACTATTGGGTTTGATATAACATAATATTTGAAATTTAGTTGAAATTGAATTTGTTGTCAAGTTAAAAATCAAGATGGCATTTACTGCATGCAGCAATATCAGTTTTCCTATTGTCTCGAAAATAACAACTAGCAAACTATAAAATTAGTATGATTAAATGCTGATATCATGTCTTTTTTCAATATTTTGTCTGGGTAATAGGATTTTCCCAAACAAATTCTTGTTTTTTTTCCTTATAGTTCAAAATACATTTTTAAGTTAGTTCGCCTGAGGGCCACATATATGTATACATTATATGTATATTTAAATTTCACTCCCAAATGACAAGAATGATCAGGACCATTCATCAATCGCTCCCTATAATTCAATGTACCATATGAGATGACAGCAGGATCTGTGATGGTAGTCCCATAAATCAAAGTAATATATTTCAAAGAACAAACTAAATATCTTTATATTACATTTCTACTGTTTGAGAGAATAAACTTACGTGTTCTGGTGAGCTCTCTGGATGCAGTTGAATATTTTGTTGTCAGAGTACATGTTTGGGTACTGAAAAAATTAAATCAATAACTCGATGATACGATTTATAGAGAAAACCAGTATCACTATAAA
Source organism: Pecten maximus (assembly GCF_902652985.1). Lineage (NCBI taxonomy): Eukaryota > Metazoa > Mollusca > Bivalvia > Pectinida > Pectinidae > Pecten > Pecten maximus. The sequence goes on along the minus strand of NC_047022.1, from coordinate 21,844,122 downwards.
CATTATCAAAATGTTATCAAACTATTTCAAAGTTAACACTGACTCATGTCCACTGTTTAATTGACCAAAACTTAGTCATTGGTAGGAGGTAATTATCTTAATAATTAATGAAGAAAATTAATAAATTCTCACGACAGGGAGTCTGTATTATAACAACATGCAATACTAAAGACAACAAAAAGTATTATCAAAGAAAAAAAACCCATCACGTCCAGGGGAATCATCTTGGTGTACGTATACACAATCAAACAATGCCATAACCAAATGAATCATTGTGAATCAGGGGGAAATATCATTTAAATTACCACAATTTAGGAAAACAACAGACCTTGAACTAATATGGTCTGGTGATCTTACATTGTTATCTGGCTTCTGACCTTGACCTTTGGGGCTGCAACTACTTGTATGATTTCAATCAACTTACTGTAGCTTTACAATGAATCACAATAAATTATTTATAAGATATAAAACATTTGACATTGGCCTTTTGATTGGTAATAGCAGTTTTTCCAGTTACCCCTACACTGACTTACTGTAACATTTGACATTGGCCTTTTGATTGGTAATAGCAGTTTTTCCAGTAACCCCTACTCTGACTTAAGATGGCCATCTGTTTGCCATATAGGATTTATTATCTGCTAATAAAAACATAGAAGTAATTTCTAAGAAATATAGCAAGAATTATTCACAGACAGGTAAGCCTGCCCTGAATCCTAAGAAACATGATACAGAACTTACAGATACTTCATACTGTTTGCGAGCCTTTGCAACATTCATGGCCATCCACATGTTGACAAAGGTGCTGCCCACTCCAGTCAGAATCACGTAGCCGTAACCTTCGGGCAGGTCCTCCATTATCTTCGACAAGCCACCCATTTTGATTGTAGTGTTCCTGCAAATAGGATCACCATCCCATGTTCACAATGCAAATCCATGGGGACTTAAGCTTGGAAAATTGTATTACATGCATATGAAATACAAAGTTTGCACATTTACATAAAAGAAAATACAAGGTGCCTTGATAATTTAAATTTTAAAAGATTTTACAGTAAAGTCAGCTGTGCGAAAGTGGGGTATATAGGTAACTTATAGACTAGTTTGAAGTTTAAGTCGAGTGGTAGAATACATGCTTAGGGAGCTTGAGTGTAGAGGCGTTCTCTGCATCCATTGGCTGTCAAGCTATATTATCCCTATACCATCTACTACTAAAGAGTGAAACGAAGTGACGCATCTTTGATAGATCAAAATGTGTAGAGGTTGCTAGGGGTTTCCCTTTAGCTTAATCTCACTAGGGATTAGAAATGTGTAATTTTCCTCGCCCCAGTGTAGATTTTGAACACATTCCACTAAAAATCACACAAGGTTTTTGTTATTCACACACGTTCGCTAAAAATCACACAAATTTTCATAATTCACGTAGGTTCCCTAAAAATCACACAACGTCGGTAAACATCACAGTGGCCCGGTAAAATTCACACAGATCATGGCACGGCTGTGTACCATGCATGTATTCGGCACACCTGAGCAGGGCATCCATTAACCCGAGACCTCGGGTCAATGACGCAGCAAAATTTAATTTGACGCACGATTTTTGCATGCCGTGCTTCACATTTTGACCACCACTGTAATTAGTCTATCTGTTGTCCAATACCCAGGCTCAACAAAGGGTTTATTTGCTATGGTCAGTGACACTAATTAGTAGAATTCCCCTAGGGGTCAATTAAAACAGCCACTCAACTGTGACTAATCCAACTGCCGCTGCCGATTGCCATGGGGCACAGTATACACTGTACCTACCTGCATGTAGGCCTAGCGGCCGATCTGCTCTTTGTTCTAAGCAATCACATTTTAATAATTTAAATAAGTAAGCTATAGTAGATTCCGATCCCAACAAATAAATGTAACATATGTTTGTGTTAACTTTAAATCATGTATATAACAAGAATGAGATCGTAAGTAGGCCTAGTTTGCAGCATGCCAAAACAGGCGGCAGCCATTTTGTTGTTAACCTGAATAACCTTACATGTGCATGACCTCTGTAGTGCATTTGACAGGATGGGAAGCGTAAATCATTCCTGTTACATTTTGGCGGCAAATATGAAAACAGGATTAGCATATACAAATAAAACCCCTAGAGGCTGAGCAGATTAAAAATAAAAAGATAAAAAGATGCTTTTACAAATTATGCTTAACCCATGTAAGACATTTAATCACAATTTCAGGAAGAAAACTGTGATACAAGTTTTATTTGTTAAAAGGTTTACAAAAAATCTATTTCAGTAATAATTCAAATAAAACAAAAAATAATTAAGTTTTAATTGTACTTTATTCACCAAAAAATATATAATTAAAAGAAAAGTTTCATTTTTTAAAATACTTTTATTTATCTATAAAAACAAATATTGGAAAATAAATTAAAATGAACTTAATTTTTTTGAATATTATTCAATTTGATTATAATTTTAAAAAAATGACACATTTATCTGTTTACATTTGGAAACCAATAACCGTTAAGTTTACAATTTCATATTTTGACTCTCAGGATTTTGATTTGACTCTCAGGATTTCATAGCTGAGAGTCACTGACTCTTGAGATTTTAATCCTACTGGTGCCCTGACCTCGGCAGATTAATTAGCTATACAGACCTATTGTAACTGCCAATCAGCTGTGTACAAAATAAACAGATGATTAAATATACAATTAACTGTTTATTGTGTTTCTTTTCGTTTCCATAGATCTGAGAATTAAGAAAATCTACGTCCTATTTACGTGATGGTAAGTATATTTGTTGATTAAAAATATGTGCTTGTGTCAGAATTATTAAACATCTCACCAAAATATTTAATGGCGTTTGTTATTATTATTATTTGTTATTATTTTTTATTATTATTTTCCCATTGAAGACATGGATGCGAAGAAAATGTCTATTATAGTTACGTATTGCAATTCCGTATAGGTAAGTGGATTTGTGGCTTCAATGAAACGTGTTAACTCAAAATCATAATATTGACCATCTATTGAAACATACATACATGTACCATATAATTATTAAACGTTTCACGCAAAGATGTAACAGTGTTTGTTTTTTATTACCATAGAAAAATTACATTTGCTGCAGCGACGTATCGGTAAGTGGCAGCCACGTCACGGGTGAGCGCGTTCACCTGTGTGTAATCACGCGTGTAGCGAGAATGTGACCTTGACGATCGGCAAGTAAACTTGTGAACACTGTGATCTGGCTGAATCAAAGCTCTGACAATTAAATGTGTATCGACTGATTTATGGTAGTGTTTGTTTTCTTTTTTTTCACGTTTAGCCGGGGACATTGATGTGATGATTAATAGATTAAAAGTATCCTGTAGAACAATACCACGGAATTATTAAATGTCTCTCGCAAAGTTGTGTTATGTTGTTTCTTTATACAGTATTTTTACTGGAGATAACTGTTCGTGATCGGCATGTGTCGGGACACACGTACACAGATCGAAAGCACCAAATTTGTTACGTACGAAGTGACACATGAATCTTGGCAGATCTAGTTTTGTACTACTCCTAAAACATAAGAGGCCGCTGGTCGGCTCTTTTTCTATCGGATATTATTTTGCCGACTGTTACACGGCGCCTGTCAAAAGTATCTCGCCGTGTAAAACCTCTAACATTGTTGGGAGTAGTTTTGTACGTTATATCTTGCTGAATTGTGGGCCTTATACTGGAAAATCATATTTGACTTTTTTGTGTGTATTAGTAGACTAATCACGACGACACGGGCACGGACTATCCGTGTCGTCCTTGATGACCTTTCACCTTCAGTAGATGGCGCTGTGTCCGCAGAACTTCAGACAATAAAAAAAAATAATGGTCGTCTTGCGTTATATTTGGTGCTTAACTACAACTCAAACTTAATTGATATTTTTGTGTGCTCAACAATCTGGCTGCTATAATATATAACAGTGTCATAAGTGTACATAACGTGATTTATTTATTTTGCAGGTTACATCCTGACTGATTCAATGAGGGGTACGAATTTGAGGTTATCTGCGACGAAAATGTGATCTGATCTTTATTGTTTATTTCTTCATTTATTGTAGTTAAAGTATATTTTTTACTGTATGTATATTTTACTTCAGATACTGAAACTGGTGGTGGATTTTTACGGGTTGGGCGGGCTCATCTTTAATGGTGCATGTTGCCAATATTTTTTTTTTCCATTCGAGACAGGGCGATGGACCGAAACGTCTCGTGAAAATGGAATTTGTCCGCTATGTTTTACTGGGGTTGGATGCGAGTTTCATGATTTATTTTTATGTTCAAATATATACGTCAGTCAAATTCGTAAAAAGTATATGCCTAGTTCACATGTAACCCATCTAATCATAAATTAAAGAATTATTATCATTATGCAATATTAAAGTATTATCAAATCTATCTATGTTCATTAAGAGACCTTTATACTTTATACTTATTTAGTATGTATGTCTCTGGTTCATCCAATTACTAAAAAGACATCTAAAAATAATGTGAATTTAAAACATGAATTTGTAAGTCATATATAATGTATGTTGTAAAAATATTGAAATGATATGTTTTAAAAAATACATGTTATTTCAAGTATTATTTTTCGTTTAAAAAGTTATTAATCAGTTCCAATATCTAGCAAGCTTATTTGACACTCAAAATTACTCGCTGCTACATTGGGACGACCGGGCGACCGATCCTTTCAACTTTACCGGGACACCCCGCGGGGCCTGTCCTATCTAGTGTGAGGGGCACAGGTGTACAGATAACGCCTTGATTGACAATAATGAATGGAGGTTTGTTCGTAATTAAACAATAAAAATGTTAAGAGAATATCGTATATGACAATACACGTACGATTTTTTTAGTTTGACTTTCAGCGTCGTACTGATCGCGTGTTACAAATACATTTTGGGGGTCTAAAAGTTGCTTTTACACATTTAAAAAAAAATTGAAAACTTGCTAAAATCCGTGACATCAACTCATGTTTTTTCTGCAAGACGTACTGCAATCATCACGCATATGACCCATTATCCTTAAAACGTGTCTGTTGGTCAAAGTCTATGCAGTTTTCCTTTTCTCGTTGCCGTTCCCTGCGAGCTTTTAATGGAGTTTGTCGGGGGGAAATGGATTAAATATAAACGATTAATGTTCGAACTATCAATATATAGAAAAGTGTTGTTTGTATTTAAAAAAAACAACGTTTTAGAACTGTCCGCCGATTCGAACTGTCCGAGGTTTATGGTTATTTGCAAAATTTATTACGAAACAATTGCAAAATACGTAAAAAAAATGTTCATTTGTAAAAGGAAGTTTCCGGGATTCATGTTCTGCAATAATTATGCCTTTTTACATGTGTAGAATATAGTAACACTTTCTGCATACAATTAATGATTTTAACCACATGCAAAAATACCTGTACCCAGCTCTGAAAGCATGTGGAAGGAGTCGAGTATACTGCTCCATGCAATTGAAATGTCAATAATATTCATACCAAGCTTTCCGGGGTATTTCTTTAAATTCCACTTCATATTTATGCTACGAATATTAGCATCATGCTGAATTTTCTCATGAAAAACATAGTCCTGTTTATTATGAGGTTTGTTTCGTCCTGAAATATTCTTATGAACTTCGAGGTAAGTGGAAATCTGGACAATTTCATCCCCAATCATCGACTGAGGGACCAAGGCCGAGAGGACTAATGTCATCAGCACAGGTAAATTTTCACACCTTCTAGTAGAAACCATACAAGTCAAATCACCTTACCTTAGTTGGTAACTGAACGGGTCTTAGCTTACGGCTATTAGATAAGCCTCTTCATCATTCATTAGACCAGATCAAATATAGACGCAATTTAAATGTGAAAAGAACTAAAAATCAAAGACAACCATCATTTTCATGACAAAATACAAGAGTATTAGTAGCTCAAGACAGTGATATTAAAACAGGGGTCGTCATAGCTATGATTGGACGCACCTAATTACTTCAATATAATAATCTACATATACGGAAAAATGACATACAAATGACGTTTTTTTTTTTTTTGCACATTTTTATTTACATTTCCGGATGTGATGGATATCTCAAATCACCATACACTCTTAAAATGTACTGTACTGTCAGTCCCTTCCTTACAGATGGACTTTGTACATAAGTACATACATTCTAATACTGATCAATCTTAGACAATAAAGTCTGTTTGATACTCTGGCCTATTCAAATAACCTTACTCGTTCGATCACCAGAGCCTTTCCATTGGAAACCACATACGTCAAATCACCTTACCTTTGTTGGTAACTGAACGATTCTTAGCTTAAGACTATTAGATAAGCCTCTTCGAATTTGTAATTTATTGTGATTAGACGTTCCATGTATATAATATATAAGAGAAGTCGACAGTAATGATCTTGACTTGAAATAGACAAGACATCACGGGAGTATAGGGATAATTTTATATACTGGTAGATTACAATGTATAATGCTACAAAATACAAATCCGTCTTTCAACGTCAGACGCCCGATACATGTCATTTATACAAACCACTCTGTATGGCTACAAGCTAATATAAGACTATATAACTGACACTGGCACGGAATCCAAACTCACAAATAGGACACAGGATTTTGACACGTTTCTATGAATGAGAAATTAAACAAAGGCTCCGATACTTATAAAGCATATACATGTAATTCGAAGTGTAAGTGATCGAGTTTGGGTGGCAATAACATGTTTCTTGATTGTTGTAAAATAAATAAAGTTTAGATTACTAAATGGTTTTTCGGACACTGAGATAGAGTTTTCATTCTGGATCATATGGCAACTCGTCTAGTCCCTCTGATCTGATGTTATTAAGCCTTAAAATAGCCATGATGTCTTGCAACATAGGTAGGGTTATTATTCATTCCATTCAATTACATTTATATCATTCAGAAATACGAAGAATCATCAACAAAAAATGGATTCAAAATATCTCAGTATGCCAAGCTATCAACCTGCCGATCTGAAGTCAGTGGATTTTTTTAAACGACCAAAATCTAATTCTGTGATATCCTTACACTGGGTAATTCAGATACATCTAAACGTATTATCAAATAACCACCTGACACCCTTTTTAGGGGATATCAGAAACGTTAGCGCACAGAGACACGAGGGACGGCGGGGTCCACGAGAGGCTTGAATACTGCCAACTGTATGACAGGGATTGGAGACACCACTGGTTTGAAGACTGACCTAGTGTGCTCTTTTGTAGTTGTGCACTGAGCCGTGAAGTCGTGACTTCCACTACTGCTACACTTAAGACAATCATATCAGGTCTGCTAATTGATGTTATATATACGTATATATGTAGTTTATTTTTTTTTTTCAAAATCCTTTGATATTGAACTTGATCACAGGCAATGTGAATGTATCCAGCATTTAATTTCAGTTTTGCTCAAAATAATTTGCTTAAAAAAACAACAAAAACTAATTAGTGCATGTGGAATTAATTCAGCTTTTCACAGATCCAAAACTGAAACGACTGGACGAGAAGTGGTTCACAATAAGGTAGTGTAGTTAAGTCGATGTCGTCTCGCTACGTCGTTACTAACAGACACTTTCCAACCCATGACGTGTGAAACGAAGTAAAAGTTACCACCTCATAGATATTAACAGAATTATCGTTGAGCATGCTGCTACTTCACAGTACTGGAAGAAAAGTGACAAATGTCGCCACCAGAGGCGATCTTGTGACGAGATCAACAGGAGAACGAAGAAGATGGAATGGTGTGTATATTTCTCAAATGATTTTTGAACCAAGTCCTAATGAAAAAAAATGTATTGTTATTTTCTGTAGGATTATGTAAAAAGACTATAAAAATGATACGTGAACTTGATTGACAGCTGACACTTGCTCTTCCAGCCAAGACAATTGACCTGTCTTTTCTTCAAGACCATAGGTTGAGTCATACATTACCAGTGATTTTGTTCCGATACATAACATCATTGTCTTTTACCTAAAGAAAGAATAGCATGTTAACAAAACAAAATGAAAGACGTTCACATATACATCCATAAGGAAATATTTAAACTGTACTGAAATATCTGACACACGTAAATGGCTAAATTCAAATACATACCAAATTACTTACACACGACACAAATATTGATTCCAGTGATCTGTGCATGCTAAAAAAGAGCCGATATATACAACAATAATCATTTGCTTATCAAAGACATTTCTGTCTTGTCGCGTGTGTCGTATGCAGTTTCATTGTTGTAACCTCAGACTTGGTACCTACAAAAAAAATAAAATATTTAGTCATAAAGAAATACTTAATGTTAATCTTGAAAATTAAATCGCCGGAAAATTTTCAGACCCTCTACTTATATGATTAAAAAGCATCTAGTCAGTGATCGTAGCAGCCTGATTGCAGTTACAGTAAAACTCGATTGTGTCTAACACGGTTGAATCGAATGAGTCGAACGTTTTGTTCGGTCCCGATTTTTTCCTTCTTTATCTTAGTTAATTAAGCATGAATGATTCAAACACTGTTGAATCAAAAACTGCGGTTGTGTTGAATATATTTTGTGGTTCCCCCTTCTAAACTAGACTCTATACCAAAATTTCCATTTTTGTGTCGAACATCGAGGCGTCATGCTGTCTCAGGTAAAATTTGGTGACCTCGCCTGATTGACCGAGTGTGACCGATCAGCCGTAGCGGTGTTACCAGAGCCTATTGTTAGGTCCCGGCTGTCGGTCGCACATCATCCCTTTGTTTATACCGGTGCACGGGTGAAGTAAAACGTTCAGGTATACATAATTAAGAAAATATGTGTACGTTTTAGTCTACAAACCAATATGTGTTCTGTTTTGATACACATGGCCGCCGACAAAAAAAAAGGAATAAGTAAAAAGTAAACGATAAATTACATATCTTTCATCGAAAAATGCACAGAAAAAATACTTGTCCGTCATTGATTTATTTATATATGCCTAAATTCTGAATACGACGATGCAATAGTAACAATGATATGCGGGATGTTTTTACCCTGTTTAAAAGATCGTGGGAATGCATGATCATGCAGCCGATAAACACTGACCGCGGCCTTCACCTTTGATACAAAATCAGCACGTGTACGGTCGATCAATTTTTCCTGAACTCAAATATTAGTACGGGGTAAAATCGACTAGCAACTTCAGAGTAAGGAACAATGTTCAATCTACTGAAGATGAAAGGTCATCAAAGACTGCGCGGATAGTCGTGCAAAACAAATAGGATAATCCAGTAATTACAACTTAAGCAAGATGTAACGTACAAAACTAGATTCCTGTCATTTCGTACGCAACAGTTTTGATGCTCACGATCTGTGTACGTGTGTCCCGACACATGCCGATCACGAACAGTTATCTCCAGTAAAAATACTGTATAAAGAAACAACATAACACAACTTTGCGAGAGACATTTAATAATTCCGTGGTATTGTTCTACAGGATACTTTTAATCTATTAATCAACACATCAATGTCCCCGGCTAAACGTGAAAAAAAAGAAAACAAACACTACCATAAATCAGTTGATACACATTTAATTGTCAGAGCTTTGATTCAGCCAGATCACAGTGTTCACAAGTTTACTTGCCGATCGTCAAGGTCACATTCTCGCTACACGCGTGATTACACACAGGTGAACGCGCTCACCCGTGACGTGGCTGCCACTTACCGATACGTCGCTGCAGCAAATGTAATTTTTCTATGGTAATAAAAAACAAACACTGTTACATCTTTGCGTGAAACGTTTAATAATTATACGGTACATGTATGTATGTTTCAATAGATGGTCAATATTATGATTTTGAGTTAACACGTTTCATTGAAGCCACAAATCCACTTACCTATACGGAACTGCAATACGTAACTATAATAGACATTTTCTTCGCATCCATGTCTTCAATGGGAAAATAATAATAAAAAATAATAACAAATAATAATAATAATAACAAACGCCATTAAATATTTTGGTGAGATGTTTAATAATTCTGACACAAGCACATATTTTTAATCAACAAATATACTTACCATCACGTAAATAGGACGTAGATTTTCTTAATTCTCAGATCTATGGAAACGAAAAGAAACACAATAAACAGTTAATTGTATATTTAATCATCTGTTTATTTTGTACACAGCTGATTGGCAGTTACAATAGGTCTGTATAGCTAATTAATCTGCCGAGGTCAGGGCACCAGTAGGATTAAAATCTCAAGAGTCAGTGACTCTCAGCTATGAAATCCTGAGAGTCAAATCAAAATCCTGAGAGTCAAAATATGAAATTGTAAACTTAACGGTTATTGGTTTCCAAATGTAAACAGATAAATGTGTCATTTTTTAAATTATAATCAAATTGAATAATATTCAAAAAAATTAAGTTCATTTTAATTTATTTTCCAATATTTGTTTTTATAGATAAATAAAAGTATTTTAAAAAATGAAACTTTTCTTTTAATTATATATTTTTTGGTGAATAAAGTACAATTAAAACTTAATTATTTTTTGTTTTATTTGAATTATTACTGAAATAGATTTTTTGTAAACCTTTTAACAAATAAAACTTGTATCACAGTTTTCTTCCTGAAATTGTGATTAAATGTCTTACATGGGTTAAGCATAATTTGTAAAAGCATCTTTTTATCTTTTTATTTTTAATCTGCTCAGCCTCTAAGGGTTTTATTTGTATATGCTAATCCTGTTTTCATATTTGCCGCCAAAATGTAACAGGAATGATTTACGCTTCCCATCCTGTCAAATGCACTACAGAGGTCATGCACATGTAAGGTTATTCAGGTTAACAACAAAATGGCTGCCGCCTGTTTTGGCATGCTGCAAACTAGGCCTACTTACGATCTCATTCTTGTTATATACATGATTTAAAGTTAACACAAACATATGTTACATTTATTTGTTGGGATCGGAATCTACTATAGCTTACTTATTTAAATTATTAAAATGTGATTGCTTAGAACAAAGAGCAGATCGGCCGCTAGGCCTACATGCAGGTAGGTACAGTGTATACTGTGCCCCATGGCAATCGGCAGCGGCAGTTGGATTAGTCACAGTTGAGTGGCTGTTTTAATTGACCCCTAGGGGAATTCTACTAATTAGTGTCACTGACCATAGCAAATAAACCCTTTGTTGAGCCTGGGTATTGGACAACAGATAGACTAATTACAGTGGTGGTCAAAATGTGAAGCACGGCATGCAAAAATCGTGCGTCAAATTAAATTTTGCTGCGTCATTGACCCGAGGTCTCGGGTTAATGGATGCCCTGCTCAGGTGTGCCGAATACATGCATGGTACACAGCCGTGCCATGATCTGTGTGAATTTTACCGGGCCACTGTGATGTTTACCGACGTTGTGTGATTTTTAGGGAACCTATGTGAATTATGAAAATTTGTGTGATTTTTTGCGAACGTGTGTGAATAACAAAAACCTTGTGTGATTTTTAGTGGAATGTGTTCAAAATCTACACTGGGGCGAGGAAAATTACACATTTCTAATCCCTAGTGTCTGTAAAACACAGTTCTGGCAAACAGATGGTCACATGCAGTTTCCACACAAACATGTACATTATTATATACATTAAGCTACTCGCCTTCTCGTCACTTATTATATATAATGGTGCCATTGACCACTGTAAATGCATTTGCTGGAGTTAGAACCTGGCATGGCTTGATGTTCTGTCAAGGGGGCAAACACTTTAACAAACAAAAGGCCCATGGGCCTTTACTTCACATGAGCTTTGAAATATTGAAGTTATAAATTCAAATGACCCTTTTTGGCCCCACCTAGCCTGAGTTTTCTCTGGCCCTGTCACCATGTCTGGTGTAGGGCCAGAGCGCACTACTATACGAAAATGTGGAATTATCCGACACTGTTTGGTGTCGCTAAGAATTTGGTACAAATACAATAAAATCGGGTGTGACATAACACCTAACTTACATATATTGATAAATGAGATATTTATTTACCCCAGAACACCAGAGTCTAGTATGAAATTTTGACTAGCGTAAAGCGTGGGTCTATACGGACGGAATAAAACACCTACATGGGACTAAATGGGTGTTCTGGGGTAAATAAATATCTCATTTATCAATATATGTAAGGTAGGTGTTATGTCACACCCGATTTTATTGTATTTGCACAAATTCTTAGCGACACAAAACAGTGTCAGATAATTCCACGTTTTCATATAGCGCTCTGGCCCTACACCAGACATGGTGACAGGGCCAGAGAAAACCTGGGCTATAGCTATATAGGCCCCACCCATCAGCGCAGGTTTTTTTAATAACCCGCCAACTTGCATATAATACGAGATTTTGCATATTATACGCCAGTTCGAGTATGGATTTGTTACTAAAAATAGACGGAATCGATTTAATTGCAAATTTTGTAATACATTTCATAATGGTGATTTAAATTACGAGGATATTTTATAAAAATATATTTTATAAAAATATGTTAACTAAAAGTTCCTTAAATAAAGAATGAATGACAATGAATGCTACTAGACATTCTAAATATTGAAACTTTATGCAATAATGTGTATTTTTGCACGGACTTGAGTTCTGTAGTCAGACATGAACAATTGATATGATTTACGCACGGTACATGTAGTCGACCTTTGGGCTTTTCAAAGTACATCTCAGTGACTGTCGGCAATGTCAGACGCCAACAGTAAGCTTAGGAGAATTACGTATATTAGGTAATTCACACTTTTGCGTATATTCCATTCTTGTCTAAACTGTGCAGTAACACACCTTTATGGCATTCGAAGGAATATAATATATTTACCTGAGAAAACAGTCAAACGTGCAAGGACACCGGCAAATTGCGTTTCTTGTCTGATGCAAGGAAAGTTCCGAACGGAAAGGGTTATTATAATTTGCTCGTGTCCGGAAGCGGTTCGTTGTTTTCCGGATTTTCTATTTTTAATATCGGAAACGATTCTGAATCAAAAATCACGGGAAGAACATGGCTCCCTGCATTATAAAGGTATTTGATGAGAAAGATTAAAAAGGCTGAAAAATCAACAAATATCAAAAGAGAACAATGAAAGAGATTAGAACCAACAGTCTACGTCGAAGAAAAAGATATTTAGACGAAGAATAGAAAAAAGCATACTGGGTGCGAGGTCCGCCTTGGAAAAGAAAGATGCTATGACGATTTCCAAGAAACTAAACGTATTGTTATGAAAATATGGTTGGTGAGTAGTGTAACATTGAAAATAGTCAACAGATATCCAGTTGAATATCAATTCCGATATAATCATTAAAATGTCAATTTTGAAAATTGTAACCCGATAATTGGAATTATTTAATTAATCTTGCAGGATAGTTCCGGATCCTTAATTTTTGTTTGTATAAGCCTGAAGGCTCTGCTATAATCAAATTTGATTACAAGAAGAAGAAGAAGTTGCCGTCCAGGGAGCTTTCGCAATACTTACTTGGAGTAAAATAACTTCAAATATTCTGACATTCGTAGAAAGTTAATAAACCATACTTATACCGCCTGTAATTACTTATTACATACTGGAGTCCATTATTACAGCAAAGCAATAAAACATATAAGAATGGTCCATTTTGACGTTAATTATGTGTATAATGATAGATCACACGGATTATCTAAATACTACCGAATGGCACGATTTGAAGCATATATTTCAATTTTTCACGGGCCGGTTCTAAATCGGGATAATTTTTGGCAAACTTTCGCAATATTTATGGCCTGCAGGTTTATACGGCACAGTATAGTGTACACTTTTAACGATTTCACAGGAAAGTAAATACATTATATACTGTACCTACTACAATGTTCCAATGTGAATACGTTAAGGACCTCTTACACTTATAAACCCACCCGAGCCTTGGCATGGTAAGGGGACTTAAACACAGACCAATATATGTATCACATCTCTTTTGGCACAACAGGGCCTCCTCCACGCACCGCACATATATGTATGGCTACTATATATTATATGTCTTTAAAACACTCAATAGATGTGTTTTTTTCTTTCCCTCTATTTTGTTTAGCTTATAGTTCACCTTTCATAATGCGAAGAAAACAAGCATGATTCATTTGTAAGTATTCTATCCTTTACCGGCGTTCTGAATTTGTTTCTTATATTACATAATGAGTTTATCATAATTAAGGATCATCATCTTATTTTAGTGAAATACATGGCCGAATGAATGCACTTTGATAGTTTGAAAGCAGGGGCTGATCATCTCTCTCAAAAAGAAAGGTGTTTTTGATGTCTATACTTTTTTATTGTGAATTAACATACATTTATGTAGTAATTAAAAATCTATTTCTGCAAGAAACTGGCCTTTGATCTTTCGTCAATATGGGTTAACAGATCGATACTTTGAAACATATACATATTTTTTTCTTTACAAATAAACAGTTTTCAATCGTTTTTAATTGCATTATTGTACGAGTTTATCTTGTGGTGTGTATTACTACAGCTGGTGTCATGGCATTGTTGCTCTGATTGTTTGTGGTAATCACAATATTGTGTGATTTCAGCACACAAAGCGTGTAACAAGGTGTATTTCACAATACGATATAATTATATCGTACGACTTCTTGCCAATTTTGGAATGCGAGCTACATGTATGCATCAGTAATACTATCTATAACAATACTGTATAACGTATTGTGTGATGTTTCTAATACTGTTTGTTATAATAATGTATGATCACTTAGTAAGAAAATGGTATTACTATATATGTATAATGATCTATGATGTATAACCAGAGACTTGTATATCAGGGAGACTCGAAACAGTCTATATATCTTACCAAATATCACGCACGCCCGGAAGTATCGGGTAATACGTCTCTGGTATAACGCAGTTGAGGAGTGTAAAGATGTCTATTGTATCGACACTGTCTATCATCGTCAATATCACTGTATATAACTTTAATAGCACCAATTATATAAATGTGTTGTGTTATGGTACTTTATGTTATGTTATGTGTGTTATTATTATGTGATGTGTTTGTCTGTTCATTTCACCAGAGACGTACATGTACATGTATATACCACAGTCTCCCTGATATACAAGTCTCTGATTTCACATGTGAGTGTCATTATGTAAGGTGTGATCTTAAGTCTTAATGTATTTTCTTTTCTTTTAATATTGTTTGAGATGTATTTGTATTGTTCTTTATTTCTGTTACTCTCTCCATATTTGGAGGAAATAAAGGAAATTATAATCATCACGAATACTGCGTGAACCGAGTCCGATAGTTAGAATATATATTCATTCGGAAACCATCTTATATTTACCTAAGTTGAATAAAAGTAATCATGTCTGGTCGCGTTGGAATACTCACAGAATTTAATTATGAAGATCTTGAGGTATGTGTTTAATGTCAACATATGAAGTAGAGTATAGTAATATAACAGTACTATGTATTATCGCTGAACATATATAGGCCTAGTTTGTTTCAGTTTTTGTGCCACAGGAAACCGGCTCAGTTCGGATTTACCACTTCTCCGGCTTTTATATTATTTTCACCTTATTTGTACTTTCGTTTTGGAGAAATTTCAAATGCACGTGATGTATATATTGGTATCACTTACATTTACCGGGTACATTTTCCTATCCGAACCTATTGCATCAACCTGTAATCCCATCTGCCCCTGGCCCGGTTAATTATTAACATGTATCATACAGCCATACCGTATACAAAAAGCAGAGACGTATATGATATCACCTGATATACAAGTCTCTGACAAAAAGTATAAAAGTGGCTTAGACGCGGCTTCTGTCATAGAAACCTAATCCAGGTTCGAGGATCCAGGGACGAACATATAGATGTTATATTGAATGTATGTCCCTGGTCGTATGTGGCCATACGTTTATATGTACATGTACATTATTTTACCTCCGTGAAGTTGATTCCTCATTCCTTATTCCTTATTCCATTACTTATTCGTTTACTCTTTACTAATTCACACTTTAAATGGTTCAAAACTAATTGTTAAGCATTCCCATCATCCAATTGACAATTTCATTCCTTATCCATACCTAATTTCTTCTTCAATTCCTTCATTACTTATTCGATTATCTCATTACTTATTTGATTCCTTCATTACTAATAAACACCTTATATTTATTAAATGTTTGAAAACTAATTATTACGCATTCCCATCATCCAGTCGACCATTTCATTCCTTATCCATACCTTACTTCTTCAATTCCCCCATTACTTATTCGATTCCTTCATTACTTATTCGATTTCTCTTTACTATTAACACCTTAAATGATTCAAAACTAATTATTACGCATTCCCATCATCCTGTCGACCATTTCATTCCTTATCCATACCATATTACTGATTAAATTCCTTCATTACTTATTCGATTATCTCATTACTTATTCGATTCCTTCATTACTTATTCGTTTTCTCTTTATTAATTAATACTTTAAATGGTTCAAAACTTACTTATGTGTAGAATGTTATCATATTTCTCCCATTGATAAAGGTTATGGGCATTATTAATATTCATCAAGATAGACCGAGTTCAGGGTCCAGGGGTACTACCCGCGGGAAAAATAGAGCAGGTAAATGCAAAACCTTGACCCCCCCCCCCCCCCCCCCCCCAAAAAAAAATAATCCGCAAGTTGTAATATAGCGTATCTTAATTTTAATTCTGATCTGCGTCTTTTAGATGCTGAACAGCTTTTGTACCAGGGGCACCTATAACACATGGATATTTTGTGACGGAGCCACTGGTTTGCAAATCACACAACGATAATCGGGTAGTTTTCTATTTACAGTTTACAGTTTCTTCACATATTTATAAGTTCCGTTTACAAGTCACATATATCTACAGTACATGAATCAAACTTGCACACGGTGTCCCATCCTCACTCCTCTGTCCCATCCTCACTCCTCTGTCCCATCCTCACTCCTCTGTCCCATCCGCACTCCTCTGTCCTATCCTCACTCCTCTGTCCCATCCTCACTCCTCTGTCCCATCCTCACTCCTTTGTCCTATCCCCACTCCTCTGTCCCATCCTCACTCCTCTGTCCCACCCTCACTCCTTTGTCCTCACTCCTCTGTCCCATCCTCACTCCTCTGTCCCATCCTCACTCCTCGCTCTTCATACCATTATCCTAATCACTCTGTTTTAGACACACACATTCTCACGCCACTGGCTCCCCTTATCTGTCAAGCCATACACTTTTACTCCTCATCCAAAAGAACAATTTCATGCATTACTTCATTTATAAACATAGCCCAATCTATAGCCTCGGTGATCATGAGGTGCCTTGGGACAATGTCAAACTCATCAATTGGACATACACTTATACATGCCAGTCTGTTTCCCCTTACTCTGTCGCTGCCCCTCATCAAATTTATCACCCTGTCACAATTTTATTCAGGGTTACAGTAGGACTAAGTCATTTAATGGTTGTGGTATTCTTGTAATTATATGTATCAATCTCGAAAATATTGCAAAATAAGATTTGGGGAAATGAAGTTTTATTTTTCAAACATCTTTCCAGTCATTTTTCATAGGCGTATATTGATGGAGTTCACAAGTGGGTGAATTAAATAGGGAAGCTTCTAATCTTACAGTTATTTTATAGCTAATATATATAAGGAATGAAATGGTGGAATGGGCATTGGGAATGCTTATTAATTAGTTTTGAACCATTTAAAGTGTTAATTAGTGAAGAGAAAACGAATAGGTAATGAAGGAATCGAATAAGTAATGAGAAAATCGAATAAGTAATGGGGGAATTGAATAAGTAATGGGGGAATTGAACAAGTAATAATGTATGGATAAGGAATGTAATGCTGGAATGGGCATTTGGAATGCTTATTAATTAGTTTTGACCATTTAAAATGTTAATTAGTGAAGAGAAAACGAATAAGTAATGGAATAAGGAATAAGTAATCAACTTCACGGAGGTCATTATTTTGTAGGTAAGTGCAATTTTGTATGTGTATAACTTTACAATACAATGCATTTGAGCTATCGTGTGTAGTCATTTTAGTTGTTTTGTTGTAAACTCGTGTTGTGTGATATGACCGGAGTGAGTTATCGTATCCTGTATGACAGCAACGACAGGAATATAAGTCTAATTGCTCTGAGGTCTAACTGATAACTAAGGGCTAAAACAAGGGCAATATAAAGACACGAGGCCTTCCGGAGGATAACTACCCGGAATTCCTCGGAACCGTACGTAAAATACAATGCTGTTTCATAACAGTTTCACTAGAGTAGTTCTTTAACTACTGCAGTATAGTTGTTCATGGCATCTAAAATGCTTAAGACATATTACCTCTCTGTCAATATCAAAATATATGTATTCTTAATGTCTTGCTTGGGAACTAGGCGAACTTAGGGCTCCTTACAGACTACACATCATCGGTATATATTGCCACATGATGTAGGCTACATGACGCACCGGGAGACACGAATGCCTAGTTTTTCATATTTTCTACTAATTTAGATTTTTCCACCAATTTTACCAAATAAGCACTAATTTAGCACAGCACAGACTATTTTTTCACAAACATACATAATTATGAATTTAAAAGACTAGTTTTTTGTCTTCTAGCCGAATTTTGTGAAAAGTACCTAAAACTATTGTGATACAATGTAGGTGCTAATATCGTTTTCAGTGTCTAAAATGTTGTAACAGGCACTATTGTTCCCCTCAATTTTTAGGGCCATGCAAAGGTTAAAGTCCCGGTCCGGTCTTATTACACTTTTAAAGCATAAAACAAATTGTAGAGATGGAATTAATTGTCTTTATAAACAGTCTGGGAGTTTATGGCTAACCATAACATTTCAAAAAGGAAGGCTAGCCATCACTTTTACCATGTGTGTCAAGTTATGCTATCGCTTTCAAGTTTGTTAGAAGTTGTGAATATCCATCTCTTTTAATTAGCTTCCACACATTCAGGGAGCATTTATTATTCGTACTTTCTAAAAATAAAGTCATGATTTTTCATAACTTTTCTTGAAAAGTTACGGTTTTCCATTCCATCACACAGAAGTTATGGTTTAGAGTAAACTTTCATTATGATAAAGAAGTATTTTGTTTCCAAAAATAATGTTATTCATGTTTGTCAGTGATGAAAACAATGTCATAGTTATTGAACAGTATATTACACTTCGTTGGGGTACATGCGCTGTAGTTATGAAAGATGAAACAAAAATCAATGAAGATCGACATAGAAACGTCTTCTTACCTTATCTCGTTTTCAAGCGCTTCAACTTAGTGCCCCCGGTGCTTACACTTTAGCAATACCAGCGTGGGGATTGGTCACGCGTGTTATAGACACATTCATATTGATGATAGTGTTTTTCTCACTAACTAATCATATATTAAGGCATTTTGTAAATGCTAATCTCAACACTGTCAGTACGCAAGAAAAGTGTTGTTGGTCAGTGAGGCGAATATTAAGGCGAAATGTTGTTGGTCAATTAGGCAAATATTAAGGCGAAATGCCGTTGGTCAATTAGGCGAATATTAAGCGAAATGTTTGTTTGTCAATGGTGCGGATAATGAGGCGAAAGGTTTGTTTATCAGGCAATTCACTTCTCGCAACAACAAAGGTCAGCATCGAAATCCAAAGGTCACGACCTGGTTTAGTGTTCTCTTCTTTGAAGTGACCTTACGTGAACGTATTCCAATTTTGATGGCGAGGATGACCGTGATTGGTGGTAGTCCACACACCCGAAACACCATGATCCCGGCTGGTATTCCAGATATAGAGGCTACACCTCGAGTGGCTGTTGTATATGGTGTTTCGAGTTAGCTATTTCAAAAGTTAACTTTGGAAAGATAACTAACGAGAGTGAAAGATATACCATATACAACAACCACGAGTTTGTGTGACCAGTTTCTACAAGAGGAAAGCTATTCTGCGGGTGAATTGACTTGTTTTGTCTCGACGTGTGTTCTTTTTTCATAATATCAGGTGTCGTGTATGGATATAACCTAAATTGAAATGCTGCTAATTACTATGCAACACTTACAATATCGGAAATGTATGGAAATATATCAATTTATTACAAATCAAAGCAAATTATAAGTATGTTCATTTGTTTCAAAGCAATAAATTGATAGACATCTGCTCATACTAGCGGAAAACAGAATCACAAGTTCGGTTTTTCTAATAAAACTTTAAGACACGTGGTCTAAATTCAATCAAATTCCACTCTGAGCTAACTCCGTGTACTGTGAAAATGTTATTCAGTTAAAATTAAGTCGACCGTGACCCCGCTCGACGCTGCATGCTTTCAGCAGAATTTTCAAGAAAGCGTGAATCTAGGGTACTCATGCACCATACTAGTATGTGCTGATAAATCATTACAAACCGACCATTGGAACAGTACAGATCAGTAACAAGTTTTCTTTTCGAAGCGATTGAACAATGAAGTAAAGTATATAGGAATAGGACCACTGCTCTGATAATGCAGGGGCAATCACAAGGTCATGTAGCTCAGCAATATGGTGTACATTATACAACATTATCCCGTTTAATTGGGCGTCACATGGAGATTGGGTGACCCAGGAGCGGAAGCCCGCGCATTACGTCGCGACGTCAAGATAGAGGTACACACAAATTGTACGTCTCTAGCACGTACGTAACAGATTACAGACGGTGACGGAGACGACACGTCAAGTTGTCGACACTCATGGTCGGTTAGAAATCGGTTGCGGGAGTTTCATTTAAGGTCACGCTTTACAGGTCAAATGGTTGACAACGTGTACGTCTATCGACGTCGTGGTGAGCGATGTTCCGACACTTGAGTAACGGAAAGCGACAGTTTCGGGGGAGGGTATATTATGGTAACGGCAGGGATATCTCAAGGCGTGAAATCACCTCTCGTGGTTATCGATGGCTATCTTACAGCAGTAAGATATAGGGAGTAGGTCTTGAGACCACATGCTCTTCCTCATATCCATCAATGTAACCTTACGTTGCAGCAGGACAACGCGAGGCCCCATGTTGCTAGGATTTGTCGTGACTTCTTGGCTCAAAGCAACGTTCCAGTTCTTGGTTGGCCACTGAACAATTCATATTAGAACGAATACTCATACCCTCATACCCTACCTACACTGCACTCTGACGACGAACATCTGTCAGAAATTGTCCGTCCGTCGTCCAGAGCTACGTTATCTCAGCTAAATTCATATATGTCCCCAATCGAGGTTTTGTGTGACGAGCTAGAAAGGAGGGTTGGGAAGCGCGTCAACGTCCCATTCAACGTCCCATATAACGTCGCTCAACTCACGCAGGCTCTTAAACACCTTGATTGAGCAAATGTTACCACGGATGAGCACACATGCTACTGATTGGGATCAGGAAACGACGTAGGGTACCCTTGTTTTAACGGTATTCACACAAACATTGTCTAGTCTGTGATAGGACAACAAAAGTCATCAAAAGTATTCAGTAATGATAAAATCATCGAGACATCCACACCATGAGCACATTATCAGAGAATCATGTAAAATGATAACTATCAAAAATAATCGTGCGTTTCTTTTCCCCGCTAGTATTTATTTCAAGAATATAACAAAACTAACCTTGAACTTCTTCTTGTGCGTCATTATCTCCAGGACGTCATGAACCGACCTTCAAGTGATAGCCAATCAATTCGCATTGAACCACGTGCTTAAAAAAGAGTCCCGGTCAAAGGTCAACGTGTAAACCAACCAATACGCATGTAAAGTTTATTCCTCGTGTGATATGCATTCAATGGCATTCAACAGTTATAAGGATTAGTTCATGTCCCGGGAGTTGAATAACACCCACCTATCGTGGTAGAAAACAAAATATACCCCAAATAATCCTGAAGTTTTATAAAACTATGACTGAATAAACGGACCACCTGTTCGCAAGCACGGTGTAAAACGCTCTACCAAAGTACGCAACTGGCATTCATTTTCGAACATGCAGTATCTTATTACATGTGGTAAGAGGCAACTTAATTGTATCACCCCACGTTGGTGAATGTCATCTACATTCCGTAAGCACATTCCCGGTGTTAGTAAATCAATGTATGTAGACAATCCCGGTTTCCTCACGTCTCATTGTCCTCTATTTTCGACACCAACCGGAAGTTAATACGATGGGAGCGTGACGTGTGATGACAAGTGGAACTCTGGTGTTACTTCGTCGTCCATAACCACGACTTCTAATTATCATTCCCCTCGCCAGTACACTGTTTGTTTCCAGGTATAGCTTAGCCAGAATATCGTCAGAATTTTTTCCAAAATATTTTATGCAGTTTTTTTTTTACTTCATATAAAATTTTGTCAAGGCGATGTTTTTCCTACTGTGTTAAGTCTCCTCTACTGGAAATTAATCTTCTATTTTTAGTTTAAACAGTATTTATTTAATTCATATACATTGCATACAAATATACAAAATATCAATTCATAATTTGCAAAAGGATCTGGAAACAAGCTCAAAGCTTATATCAATCCATCTCCCTCAAAAGGTCAGCAACATTTTATGTAGCATAGTGGTCATGTCACAACACTGCTTAATCTTTTTACAGTTCATATAGGTAGTTATATAAATGATGATGTATTAAAACATAAGATGTACATTCAAGGAATGAAATTTCAGTTAAAGAACATTGGTGGAACATATATAATTTAATTTTGTATGAAACACGCATTTTCATTGGCTGAAATAATTTTGCGAAATGTAACGTCATTTTTGATTGGCTGATGACGTTGCGTAATAATTTATCACAGAAAAGAGTTCGCCAAAGAAAGTGAAATATCTTGGTGTGTATAAGACGAAATTGAATTATAAGAATTAACATAAATTATTTTTTCCGCGGTTTATTTAGAGTACACTCCAGTTTTTTTCTGTTATGACTGTATAACAGAAAAAATAATTGATGTTAATCCTTAAATAACGAAAATTTGTTGAGAGTTATTTGAATATTTTACATTGATACATAACTATCATATTCATAGGTTCAATTTGATTTGACAACAGCTCCGGTTTTAATCATTTTGTCTTCACGGTGAGACAACAAATCAACTCCATGTATCATGCAATATGTCACATCTTATGTACTCCTAGAGAGATATAGATCTGTAGGGTCCTGATTAGGACTCGATGTACATGTATACAGTTTTTAATTATTTAATATCAAACGTGTTATAGAATGAACACATCAGGCGGAATTTCTTTTTGTTTTTGTTTTGTTTTGTTTTTGCAAGATAAAGCTTATTTTCATGAAGATTTATAGACGTACGCGGTTTTGGACTGTTTTGGGGAAAAAAGTTTTTTTTTGCATTCAGTTAACAATTAAATGCTTGTTAGATGGTATTTTTTTTATCATAAATATGCAATCATGCTGACAGATAAATGCCCATTTCATGAATATCCATCTGTCAGCATGATGGCATTTATATTGACAATACATAGAATCGAATAAGCGTTTAATTGTTACATTTACAGTGTACATTTTCGTATTTTAAACTCTGTCTTTCTTCAATTAATACGTCCTTTATTATAAATCCGCAACGAAGTTGAGGTATATTGGAATCACCCTGTATGACCGTCCGACTGTCCGGAATATTGTGTCAAATGTACCTAATAAAAACTGAAGCAATATTTCTCGAACTTGGCATAGTACATCGTTATGATATATGGTTGTGTCCTTTTGTTTTTCGCGAATTTTCGAGTTATGCCCCTTTTTGTAGATATTCTGTATGGAATATTGTGTCAAGTGTATCTAATAAGGAAGTGAGGCACGCAAACATGTCTGCTTCATCCTTGTGATATAAAGTGCCCTTCCGCATTTTGTTTTTCGAGAAAATATCATACAGTGATGCCCCTTTCTGTAAAAAAACGGCGACCACCTTGGATTTCTTGATAACATGCCTAGTTTTACATTAAATTTTCAGGTTACCTGTCACAAAGTCTCAAGTGACCTAGTCTTATCGCCTTATGTCCGTCGTCGTGCGCAGCCATCGTCCGTCGTGCATCCGTAAACAATTTACATTTTCTATTTCTTCTGTGAATCCCTGAACAAATTTCAATGAAACCTTCCATGACCAAAGGTCAACCGAAATTGTGAATTATGTGATCCCCATCCCATAGCGAAGCTGAGGGACAGGGCCAAACAGGGTAAAATTGACTGAATTTTTAAAAATCTTCTTCTCAAGACCCAAATATACAAGGTAGTAGAATCAAATCGTTGTACTCTTCATATGTGAAAGGGTCTCAAGGTACTTAACCAAAATTATGAATTTTCTTACCCTGGGGACTCACGTTTGCCCCTTGGGAGGGGTAAACTTTACTAAAGGGGGAGCAGCGATCCTGACGACAGTTCTAGGGTTTGACCAGTTACACTGTGTGTTCATTTGAAAGAATATCATCTTTAGATCAGATGTTTGATAACACATCCCCTGTAAAAAAAAATCCGGATTTTGCCCTTTTTTTACCGCTTTGAGTGTGAAAATAAACGAATTGTTGAATTATTCATCTGTTATAGTAGCATAGACTACCAATTTACATGTAAAAATATTAAAATTTTACAAACTTTATGTAAATTTTCGAACAACGCCTTTTCCGGATTTTGCTTTACCTATTAGTGTGTTTTAAATTGTCGCCTGCGTACAATATATAAAGAATGACGATGGCGGCTCCATAGTGATCGAGTGGAGGAGATATTAGAGGCGCTAGGCTCAGCTAGCAGCCATAATTGTCAAACTGGATGCACTGATAGACATGGATAACAGAAGACATGTTTCAGGAGATCGATTTGATTTGTTTATTTTGTAAATATATTTGAAAAAAAACAACCATGATGGTAAAGTTTATAATATGACCATTTTGATATCACACCTCTTACCAGCTCTCGAGTCTTGATATCATATGACCATTTTTATATCACACCTCTTACCAGCTCTCGAGTCTTGATATCATATGACCATTTTTATATCACACCTCTTACCAGCTCTCGGGTCTTGATATCATATGACCATTTTTATATCACACATCTTACCAGCTCCCGGGTCTTGATATCATATGACCATTTTTATATCACACCTCTTACCAGCTCTCGAGTCTTGATATCAGCCCTCGGACCTTCGTTCCTCGGGCTAATATAAAGACTATCGGGCTGATAATGGAGGTGACATCAAAATGGTCATATAACAATCTCTAAATATCACCCCTTTGGATTACTCTGTCACACCTTCAAGTTAGGGGAATATATAGAGAATACATGGTCAGCGTCTTAATATAAGCTGTATTTTGGCAAGGGTAAAGAAAGACAAAATTGGCGAGCCTTGGCGATCAAAAATATTCATTTTGAAGTGAAACGGTATCAATAATAATCCAAATACATATTCGCCTTTTAAACGTTGTTTCGGCTATATCGAATAGACGCACGTGCTTAGATTCCAAAATTCAGCTGTTTTCCGCCACTGCCGTATACAGCAAAAATATATATGGTGGGTGTATTCCGACAATGCGGTGGCAGTTGCATGATACAGTCTATTAGTCTCCAATTTTACTTGTTCAAGACTTCTCTGTCAACTCCTAGGTTATGACGGATCGCATGTTATTGCAACTACAATGACGTCACGGCAACAATTCAATGACGTCATGTCGATAATTTAATTACATGCTATCAGCATTGTGTTGCTGAGATCTTTGTTTGTTGTTAACTTGTGTGTAAACAATTATAGTAAATGTCGCGTCATGTTGAAATATTTGTTTAAGAAATGTTGTTTACACACGAGCGAACGATAAAAAAGAACTATTGCCAATTTTTGTTATTTCCATTTTCATTTCCATGCGAATTTTAGAAAAAAAAAATATATATCTTCGATACATATGTTTTGAAATGCATCAATGCTTATGAAAAATAAATTCACAAAAAAAACAACAACAACAACAATAAAACAAAAAACAAAACAAGAAAAAAAAGGAAAAAGAATAGGGAAAAAAAACAAAACCCTATGTTTGCCTTATCAGAACCGGCCCGACCTCACTCACTGTCAACTATAGGTATTCCTATGCGCCTCACGTATACAGCTTATATTAAGACGCTGACCATGTATTCTCTATATCCTCACGTTTATCGAAGTGTAAACGTCAATTCTGTTGGTAATGCCAAATAGGGAATACACACCCGAAATGTAAATATATCGCAATAACTAGAATATGCGCGAAAAGAAAAAAATGATGGAAGAAAAATAATCATGTCCTACGTTGAGGACGTGACAGAGAACTCTCCAATCCTCGGGAAGATACCCTTGATTGTCTAATTCGAGGCTCTTACCACAGGGGGTAGGCGCGGACCTACGTCACAAAAAAAAATATGTTAGATTACATCACAGTGTGTAGTAATGTCGGGGACCACGTTACCACGAGTAGTACTCTCCGCCGTCGGATTTTTTCTTCTCTCGAACACGATTTATGTATATTTATGTAAGTCCAATGTTCTCCTCAATGTTTCTAACATAAAAATCAAAAGTCCTACAGAATAAATGGTGTAGATAGAATCACATCTCCTTTGTGTCGTTGTATTGACGGTTGCTAAGACCCGTGCCAAGAACTTAAACAGATAGAATCAAAATCATAATGTAAATATAAGGGATGGAATTTATTTTTTCAACATTCATAAGGTCATAACAGCATTGGCTTCTGGACATGTCCAGAAAGTCAATGTTGTATGACCTCATGAATGTTGAAAACAAAGTTCATTCCTTAATGAATGTTGAAAACATGAAGTTCATTCTTTAATGAATGTTGAAAAGATAAGTTGCATTACTCATGGCATCGCTGGTGCGTTGTGAACTGTTAAAGCCGGTGTATTGGTATCTGTTGTTGCTACCTGAGGGTGGGTTATTGGAGCAACATTGTTTAGCCATGACCATGTTACAATACGTGATAATACAGACATCACATCTTGCCAGTTTGACAGTTTGGTGCTTGCTATACACATTTATCTAACTTGTATACCTATTACTTTATATATCGCTTACAGCAGATAGAATACAAAACTCCTAAACAATGATATTTTCTTTGAACGTGATACCTTTGCAGCAGGTTCTACATTGTAACATACTAACTGAAACCTTTGGCCTTGTACAGCTGTGGTACCCGTACTACCGTCTACGAGAGGAGGGCTATGACACGTTTACGATAGGACCAGAGAAAGGCAAGACATACAACTCCAAACATGGCTACCCTTGTAAGGCGGAGGAGGGCATCGATAATGTCAAAGCGGAGGTAATAACAAAGGATGATAACTATAGCAGTGTTCATTAGAGGAACGTGGAAATAGTTTTGTTTTAAATCTTTTGATATTTTGGTTGACCAACAATTTCTGCGGAGTTAGATAGCATTTAATTCCCCAAAACTTGGTTTTTCATGCTGAAAAAAATCATCTTTTTATAAACTGATTTCATTTAATCGTTTTTGTCATTTAATTAAATACGTATATATATATTTTTAAACAACTTATAACAAGATGAAATTCGACACAATTATGTACAGGATGACGTTGCTCTATTGTCTTGGGAAAGATATGATTGGGTGGTCATTCTAGTCTAATAGAATCTAACATGATAGAGACCCATATTTGAATACATATTCATTTTTTCTCACATACGTAAAACAAAAATTTTAAGTTGCGAAACTTTTTATCGCGCCATCAATGTCCCATGAAATGTAGGACGAAATCGAAGTTGTGAGTAGCGTCAGAATGCGAGAAACAATGGCCTAGATTAGTTAAGAGATGAATCATGTTGATAATTTTCGTTTATGGCTCTCTGTACTGTAGGAACTGGCCGGCCTGATCATTCCTGGGGGTTTCGCTCCCGACTACTGGAGGAGAGACGCACGCTTTTTGGATCTCGTCAAGGCTATTTATGAGTCAGGGTAATGCTCTCGTAATGCACACAGGTCACCCAGTAAGTCGAATTTAAAATAGTTCGTCTGTTGGGACGACGATGGACAGTGACTTTATCAATATTCAACATCACATATTGGAAAAACACATGTACTAACAATGTCACACCTTTTACTTACAATGTCACACCTTTTATTTACAATGTCACACTTTTAACCTAAAATGTCAAACCTTTTTCTTACAATGTCACACCTTTTATTTACAATGTCACACTTTTAACCTAAAATGTCGAACCTTTTACTTACAATGTCACACCTTTCACTTACAATGTTACACCTTTTACTTACAATGTCACACCTTTATTAATATCGCTTTATTATGTCATCTGACCTGAAGGGTCAGGATGACCTATATTCATCATGTTTCGTCCGTCGTCGTGCGCCGTGCGTATACTTTTCACATTTCAAACTTCTTAAGTTCCACCAGTTGAATTAAGCTGAAATTTGCCTGAAAGGATGCTGGGATGGTCCTGACCAAGTGTTGTTATTTTTCGGGTCAGTCTGAAATCCAAGATGGCCGCCACAGCCGCCATTTTGAAAACACATTTGAAACTTCTTCTCAAGTTCCACTGGTGAGATTGAGCTGAAACTTGCCCGAAATGATCCTGGGATGGTCTTGAGGAAGTGTTGTTATTTTTCAGGTAGGTCAGAAATCCAAGATTGCCGCCATAGCAGCCATCTTGAAAAACACAAATTTACACTTCTTCTCCAGTTCCACTGGTGCCATTGAGCTGGAAGTTGGTGAGGATGTTAATTAAGGACAGAGAGTCAACAAAGTGTTGTTATTTTTCAGCATCGTAAACACTTTGACATGGCAGCCATGGCGGCCATATTGTAACATGATTGCGCAATCATGGTTCTTCTGAACAACACCTATTTCAAACTTTTTCTCAAATTCCAACAGTGGGATTCAGCTCTAACTTACCAGAAATGATCCTGAGATGGTCCTGACCAAGTGTTGTTAATTTTCAGGTCGGTCAGAAATCCAAGATGGCCGCCACGGCAACCATCTTGAAAAAACACATTTTAAACTTCTTCTTCCGTTCCACTGGTGTTATTGAGCTGGAAATTGGTGAGGATGTTAATTAAGGACAGAGAGTCAACAAAGTGTTGTTATTTTTCGGCATTGTAAAAACTTTGACATGGCAGCCATGGCGGCCATATTGTAACATGATTGCGCAATCATGGTTCTTCTGAACAACACCTATTTCAAACTTTTTCTCAAATTCCAACAGTGGGATTCAGCTCTATCTTGCCAGAAATGATCCTGAGATGGTCCTGGCTAAGTGTTGTTATTTATCGGGTCAGTCAGAAATCCAAGATGGCCGCCATGGCAGCCATCTTGAAAAACACATTTGAAACTTCTTCTCCCGTTCCACTGGTGCTAACTAGACTGTCCTGAAAGATAAATCAGAGATAATATTGCTACTAGTCTATCGGACGTCATCTTGTTTTCTATGTAGCCTAAAGGTCAACTATCGGGTAAATGTCCCAAGTTGGTTATATGACCCAGTGAACTTTGATAATATATATACCGCTATCGGGTGTTTCCAGGTGGTCCCCTGTACGCCAATAGGGTCTATCATTGTACAGCAAACGACCGACGAAAAATAAATGGGGCTAACACTCGATAGAAGTAAAATGACATTATAATTTATAATTACATATTTGCTAAACAATAGCCACCCTCTTTGTAGACACTCTGTTGTAGCTAAACACTTAGGTAGATGGGACAGGAATATTTAATGATGGTACACCTAGTTCCTGTGTTTAGTCGGGACAGGAATATTTAATGATGGTACACCTAGTTCCTGTGTTTAGTCGGGACAGGAATATTTAATGATGGTACACCTAGTTCCTGTGTTTAGTCGGGACAGGAATATTTGATGAAGGTACACCTAGTTCCTGTGTTTAGTCGGGACAGGAATATTTAATGGTGGTACACCTAGTTCCTGTGTTTAGTCGGGACAGGAATATTTAATGATGGTACACCTAGTTCCTGTGTTTAGTCGGGACAGGAATATTTAATGAAGGTACACCTAGTTCCTGTGTTTAGTCGGGACAGGAATATTTAATGGTGGTACACCTAGTTCCTGTGTTTAGTCGGGACAGGAATATTTGATGATGGTACACCTAGTTTCTGTGTTTAGTCGGGACAGGAATATTTAATGATGGTACACCTAGTTCCTGTGTTTAGTCGGGACAGGAATATTTAATGATGGTACACCTAGTTCCTGTGTTAAGTCGGGACAGGAATATTTAATGATGGTACACCTAGTTCCTGTGTTTAGTCGGGACAGGAATATTTAATGAAGGTACACCTAGTTCCTGTGTTTAGTCGGGACAGGAATATTTGATGAAGGTACACCTAGTTCCTGTGTTTAGTTGGGACAGGAATATTTAATGATGGTACACCTAGTTCCTGTGTTTAGTTGGGACAGGGATATTTAATGATGGTACACCTAGTTCCTGTGTTTAGTCGGGACAGGAATATTTAATGATGGTACACCTAGTTCCTGTGTTTAGTCGGGACAGGAATATTTAATGAAGGTACATCTAGTTCCTGTGTTTAGTCGGGACAGGACTATTTAATGATGGTACACCTAGTTCCTGTGTTTAGTCGGGACAGGAATATTTAATGATGGTACACCTAGTTCCTGTGTTTAGTCGGGACAGGAATATTTAATGAAGGTACACCTAGTTCCTGTGTTTAGTCGGGACAGGAATATTTGCTGATGTACTACTAGTTCCTGTGTTTAGTCGGGATAGGGATATTTAATGATGGTACACCTAGTTCCTGTGTTTAGTCGGGACATGAATATTTAATGATGGTACACCTAGTTCCTGTGTTTAGTCGAGACAGGACTATTTGATGATGGTTCACCTAGTTCCTGTGTTTAGTCGGGACAGGAATATTTAATGATGGTACACCTAGTTCCTGTGTTTAGTCGGGACAGGAATATTTGCTGAAGGTACACCTACATGTAGTTCCTGTGTTTAGTCGGGACAGGAATATTTAATGAAGGTACACCTAGTTTCTGTGTTTAGTCGGGACAGGAATATTTAATGAAGGTACACCTAGTTTCTGTGTTTAGTCGGGACAGGAATATTTAATGATGGTACACCTAGTTCCTGTGTTTAGTCGGGACAGGAATATTTAATGATGGTACACCTAGTTCCTGTGTTTAGTCGGGACAGGAATAATTAATGAAGGTACACCTAGTTCCTGAGTTTAGTCGGGACAGGAATATTTAATGATGGTACACCTAGTTCCTGTGTTTAGTCGGGACAGGAATATTTAATGATGGTACACCTAGTTCCTGTGTTTAGTCGGGACAGGAATATTTAATGATGGTACACCTAGTTCCTGTGTTTAGTCGGGACAGGAATAATTAATGAAGGTACACCTAGTTCCTGAGTTTAGTCGGGACAGGAATATTTAATGATGGTACACCTAGTTCCTGTGTTTAGTCGGGACAGGAATATTTAATGATGGTACACCTAGTTCCTGTGTTTAGTCGGGACAGGAATACTTAATGAAGGTACACCTAGTTCCTGAGTTTAGTCGGGACAGGAATATTTAATGATGGTACACCTAGTTCCTGTGTTTAGTCGGGACAGGAATATTTGATGATGGTACACCTAGTTCCTGTGTTTAGTCGGGACAGGAATATTTGATGATGGTACACCTAGTTCCTGTGTTTAGTCGAGACAGGAATATTTAATGATGGTACACCTAGTTCCTGTGTTTAGTCGGGACAGGAATATTTGATGAAGGTACACCTAGTTCCTGTGTGTATTGGAGTATGGTAATAGTGTAACGTATATAACTTTTGGAGGGTGGTAATAGTGTAAAGTATTTAACTTTTGGGAGTTGCTAATAGTGTAAAGTATGTAACTATTGGAGGGTGGTAATAGTGTAAAAAGCATGTAACTATTGGAGGGTGGTAGTAGTGAAAAGTATGTAACTTTTGGAGGGTGGTAATAGTGTAAAGTATGTAACTATTGGAGGGTGGTAATAGTGTAAAGCATGTAACTATTGGAGGGTGGTAATAGTGTAAAGTATGTAACTATTGGAGGGTGGTAATGGTGTAACGTATATAACGTTTGGAGGGTGGTAATAGTGTAACGTATGTTACTTTTGGAGGGTGGTAATAGTGTAAAGTATGTAACTTTTGGAGGGTGGTAATAGTGTAA
Organism: Pecten maximus; assembly: GCF_902652985.1. Taxonomy (NCBI): domain Eukaryota; kingdom Metazoa; phylum Mollusca; class Bivalvia; order Pectinida; family Pectinidae; genus Pecten; species Pecten maximus. Next base: position 21,811,935 of record NC_047022.1, on the reverse strand, counting down.
CGTATGTTACTTTTGGAGGGTGGTTATAGTGTAACGTATGTTACTTTTGGAGGGTGGTAATAGTGTAACGTATGTTACTTTTGGAGGGTGATAATAGTGTAAAGTATGTAACTTTTGGAGGGTGGTAATAGTGTAAAGTATGTAACTATTGGAGGGTGGTAATAGTGTAAAGTATGTAACTATTGGAGGGTGGTAATACAGTGTAGTGTAAAGTATGTAACTATTGGAGGGTGGTAATAGTGTAAAGTATGTAACTATTGGAGGGTGGTAATAGTGTAAAGTATGTAATTTTTGAGAGTGATAATAGAGTAGAATATATAACTTATGGAGGTTGGTGATATAAATAAAGTATATAACTTAATATGGAGGATGGTAATAACATATATTAATCTCGCATTACGATGAAATCATTCTTGTTTGAATGAGTGGAAACTCACGTTAGAATTGATTCGGATTGCACAGATGACCCCACCTCTACACGAGGGTTCCTGACCATCTTCATGACAGCCTTACCCCACACCTCTACACGAGGGTTCCTTACCATCTCCATGACAGCCTTACCCCACACCTCTACACGATGGTTCCTGACCATCTTCATGACAGCCTTACCCCACACCTCTACACGAGGGTTCCTTACCATCTTCATGACAGCCTTACCCCACACCTCTACACGATGGTTCCTGACCATCTTCATGACAGCCTTACCCCACACCTCTACACGAGGGTTCCTGACCATCTTCATGACAGCCTTACCCCACACCTCTACACGAGGGTTCCTGACCATCTTCATGACAGCCTTACCCCACACCTCTACACGATGGTTCCTGACCATCTTCATGACAGCCTTACCCCACACCTCTACACGATGGTTCCTGACCATCTTCATGACAGCCTTACCCCACACCTCTACACGAGGGTTCCTGACCATCTTCATGACAGCCTTACCCCACACCTCTACACGATGGTTCCTGACCATCTTCATGACAGCCTTACCCCACACCTCTACACGAGGGTTCCTTACCATCTTCATGACAGCCTTACCCCACACCTCTACACGATGGATTCCTTACCATCTTCATGACAGCCTTACCCCACACCTCTACACGAGGGTTCCTTACCATCTTCCATGACAGCCTTACCCCACACCTCTACACGATGGATTCCTGACCATCTTCATGACAGCCTTACCCCACACCGTCTACACGATGGATTCCTTACCATCTTCATGACAGCCTTACCCCACACCTCTACACGATGGATTCCTTACCATCTTCATGACAGCCTTACCCCCACACCTCTACACGATGGATTCCTTACCATCTTCATGACAGCCTTACCCCACACCTCTACACGATGGATTCCTTACCATCTTCATGACAGCCTTACCCCCACACCTCTACACGATGGATTCCTTACCATCTCCATGACAGCCTTACCCCACACCTCTACACGATGGATTCCTTACCATCTCCATGACAGCCTTACCCCCACACCTCTACACGATGGATTCCTTACCATCTTCATGACAGCCTTACCCCCACACCTCTACACGATGGATTCCTTACCATCTTCATGACAGCCTTACCCCACACCTCTACACGATGGTTCCTTACCATCTCCATGACAGCCTTACCCCACACCTCTACACGATGGATTCCTGACCATCTTCATGACAGCCTTACCCCACACCTCTACACGATGGTTCCTTACCATCTCCATGACAGCCTTACCCCACACCTCTACACGAGGGTTCCTGACCATCTTCATGACAGCCTTACCCCACACCTCTACACGAGGGTTCCTGACCATCTTCATGACAGCCTTACCCCACACCTCTACACGATGGATTCCTTACCATCTTCATGACAGCCTTACCCCACACCTCTACACGAGGGTTCCTGACCATCTTCATGACAGCCTTACCCCACACCTCTACACGATGGATTCCTTACCATCTTCATGACAGCCTTACCCCACACCTCTACACGATGGTTCCTGACCATCTTCATGACAGCCTTACCCCACACCTCTACACGATGGATTCCTTACCATCTTCATGACAGCCTTACCCCACACCTCTACACGATGGATTCCTTACCATCTTCATGACAGCCTTACCCCACACCTCTACACGATGGTTCCTGACCATCTTCATGACAGCCTTACCCCACACCTCTACACGATGGTTCCTTACCATCTTCATGACAGCCTTACCCCACACCTCTACACGATGGTTCCTGACCATCTTCATGACAGCCTTACCCCACACCTCTACACGATGGTTCCTTACCATCTTCATGACAGCCTTACCCCACACCTCTACACGATGGTTCCTGACCATCTTCATGACAGCCTTACCCCACACCTCTACACGAGGGTTCCTGACCATCTTCATGACAGCCTTACCCCACACCTCTACACGATGGATTCCTTACCATCTTCATGACAGCCTTACCCCACACCTCTACACGATGGTTCCTGACCATCTTCATGACAGCCTTACCCCACACCTCTACACGATGGATTCCTTACCATCTTCATGACAGCCTTACCCCACACCTCTACACGATGGTTCCTTACCATCTTCATGACAGCCTTACCCCACACCTCTACACGATGGATTCCTTACCATCTTCATGACAGCCTTACCCCACACCTCTACACGATGGATTCCTTACCATCTTCATGACAGCCTTACCCCACACCTCTACACGATGGTTCCTTACCATCTTCATGACAGCCTTACCCCACACCTCTACACGATGGTTCCTGACCATCTTCATGACAGCCTTACCCCACACCTCTACACGAGGGTTCCTGACCATCTTCATGACAGCCTTACCCCACACGTCTACACGATGGATTCCTTACCATCTTCATGACAGCCTTACCCCACACCTCTACACGATGGTTCCTTACCATCTTCATGACAGCCTTACCCCACACCTCTACACGATGGTTCCTGACCATCTTCATGACAGCCTTACCCCACACCTCTACACGAGGTTTCCTGACCATCTTCATGACAGCCTTACCCCACACCTCTACACGATGGTTCCTGACCATCTTCATGACAGTCTTACCCCACACCTCTACACGATGGTTCCTGACCATCTTCATGACAGCCTTACCCCACACCTCTACACGATGGTTCCTTACCATCTTCATGACAGCCTTACCCCACACCTCTACACGATGGTTCCTGACCATCTTCATGACAGCCTTACCCCACACCTCTACACGAGGGTTCCTGACCATCTTCATGACAGCCTTACCCCACACCTCTACACGATGGTTCCTGACCATCTTCATGACAGCCTTACCCCACACCTCTACACGATGGTTCCTTACCATCTTCATGACAGCCTTACCCCACACCTCTACACGATGGTTCCTGACCATCTTCATGACAGCCTTACCCCACACCTCTACACGATGGTTCCTTACCATCTTCATGACAGCCTTACCCCACACCTCTACACGAGGGTTCCTTACCATCTTCATGACAGCCTTACCCCACACCTCTACACGAGGGTTCCTGACCATCTTCATGACAGCCTTACCCCACACCTCTACACGATGGTTCCTTACCATCTTCATGACAGCCTTACCCCACACCTCTACACGATGGTTCCTTACCATCTTCATGACAGCCTTACCCCACACCTCTACACGATGGATTCCTTACCATCTTCATGACAGCCTTACCCCACACCTCTACACGAGGGTTCCTTACCATCTTCATGACAGCCTTACCCCACACCTCTACACGATGGTTCCTTACCATCTCCATGACAGCCTTACCCCACACCTCTACACGATGGATTCCTTACCATCTTCATGACAGCCTTACCCCACACCTCTACACGAGGTTCCTGACCATCTTCATGACAGCCTTACCCCACACCTCTACACGATGGTTCCTGACCATCTTCATGACAGCCTTACCCCACACCTCTACACGATGGTTCCTGACCATCTTCATGACAGCCTTACCCCACACCTCTACACGATGGTTCCTTACCATCTTCATGACAGCCTTACCCCACACCTCTACACGATGGTTCCTGACCATCTTCATGACAGCCTTACCCCACACCTCTACACGAGGTTCCTGACCATCTTCATGACAGCCTTACCCCACACCTCTACACGATGGTTCCTGACCATCTTCATGACAGCCTTACCCCACACCTCTACACGATGGATTCCTTACCATCTTCATGACAGCCTTACCCCACACCTCTACACGATGGTTCCTGACCATCTTCATGACAGCCTTACCCCACACCTCTACACGATGGTTCCTTACCATCTTCATGACAGCCTTACCCCACACCTCTACACGATGGTTCCTTACCATCTTCATGACAGCCTTACCCCACACCTCTACACGAGGTTTCCTGACCATCTTCATGACAGCCTTACCCCACACCTCTACACGATGGATTCCTTACCATCTTCATGACAGCCTTACCCCACACCTCTACACGATGGTTCCTTACCATCTCCATGACAGCCTTACCCCACACCTCTACACGATGGATTCCTTACCATCTTCATGACAGCCTTACCCCACACCTCTACACGATGGTTCCTTACCATCTCCATGACAGCCTTACTGTCTACTTTATTTCCAGTCGATATTGATAGATTGTCTATGTCTAAATCTGCCTATATTTTGAGATTTAATAATGGCTTATGTTTTCCTTATGATCACCTTTACGTTCTGGGGGAATCATTTATTGATTTGTTTGATTAAAACACTGCTAATATAAACACCTAGGATCTACGATAGTCCCTCGCCAAATCATTGTCCGTTTTCATTTGAAGGCATCAGTATGAATAACACACGTGGTCACCTCTGAGTCTATGTGTAGCTAGCAACTGAATTTATTAGCTGAAACATCTAATCGCCAATATATAAATCAGCCTTAATTACGATAAAGATAAAGAAAACAAAGCTGTGTCAGGTACAATGTGTTCAGTTAGTCAACCTCAGAATATTTTCCATGAAATTTGGACTATTTTTGTTTCACGTTAATATCGTAGAATCGATGATCTCGAATAAGTATGATACATATGTATTTGAATAGGAATATAGGCTGAATTTAAGCTGTTACCCTTATCACATATATGTATATCAAACAATGCATTTCTCTTAAATAAAAACAAATATATTCTTTGAACTTGATCAGTAAATTCGAATGCCCAAGAAGGCGGTAACTTTGCACAGGAAAAATGAATATTAGGTATTATTTATTTGACAGATTGTAATGGTTTTGCGATGAGGGAATTTACCTAAAATGATTCAGCACATGTCTTATTACGATTGGACGTGTCCCGACCTATACCAGCGCCATCATTAGTTGTCAGCGTTATCAGCCTTTATCTTTACTTTATATACAATGTCAGACAAACATCGATGCCCTATCAGTCCCCGAGGTTAACCGTCTCCTCTTCAGTACTTGGCATTTATTCCGGCACGATTACGTAAACCATACTCAGACAATAAAAAATGAATTCATGTTTTTTTTTCCATTTGATCGTTAGTACTATTGGATCTCTAAGCCATATAGTACAATAAATGTCTACCTCCTTGACTATAAGTTAGCTATTGTTTTCCACATAGTAGTATAATTATCTTTACTTTTTAGCCCACCATCTGATGATGGTGGGCTATTCAAATCGCCCTGCGTCCGTCGTCCGTCCCTCCGTCCGTCCGTCCGTCCGTCCGTAAACAATTCTTGTTATCGCTAATCCTCAGAAAGTACTTAAGGGATCTTTCTCAAATTCCATATGTGGGTTCCCCTTGGTGCCTAGTTATGCATATTGCATTTTGAGACCAATCGGAAAACAACATGGCCAACAGGCGGCCATCTTAGATTTTGACAATTGAAGTTTGTTATCGCTATTTCTCAGAAAGTAATGAAGGGATCTTTCCTCAAATTTTCATATGTAGGTTCCCCTGGGTGCCTAGTTATTCATATTGCATTTTGAGACTAATCGTAAAACAACATGGCCGACAGGCAGCCATCTTAGATTTTGACAATTGAATCTTGTTATCGCTATTTCTAAGAAAGTGCTGAAGGGATCTTTCTCAAATTTCATATGTAGGTTCCCCTTGGTGCCTAGTTATGCATATTGCATTTTGAGACCTATCGGAAAACAACATGGCCAACAGGCGGCCATCTTAGATTTTGACAATTGAAGTTTGTTATCGCTATTTCTCAGAAAGTAATGAAGGGATCTTTCCTCAAATTTTCATATGTAGGTCCCCCTGGGTGCCTAGTTATTCATATTGCATTTTGAGACTAATCGTAAAACAACATGGCCGACAGGCAGCCATCTTAGATTTTGACAATTGAAACTTGTTATCGCTATTTCTAAGAAAGTGCTGAAGGGATCTTTCTCAAATTTCATATGTAGGTTCCCCTTGGTGCCTAGTTATGCATATTGCATTTTGAGACCAATCGGAAAACAACATGGCCGACAGGCAGCCATCTTGGATTTTGACATTTGAAGTTTGTTATCGCTATTTTTCAGAAAGTACTGAAGGGATCTTTCTCAAACATTTTTGTAAGTTCCCCTTGGTCTGTAGTTCTGCATATTACATCTTGGGACCAATAGGAAAACAACATGGCCGACAGGCAACCATCTTGGATTTTGACAATTGAAGTTTGTTATCGCTATTTATCAGAAATTGCTGAAGGGATCTTTCTGAAATTTCATTTGTAGGTTGCCCTCTGTGCCTAGTTATGCATATTGGATTTTGAGACCAGTCTGAAAACAACCTGCCCGACAGGCAGCCATCTTGTATTTTGACAATTGAAGTTTGTTATCGCTATTTTACAGAAGGTACTGAAGGGATCTTTCTCAAATTTCATATGTAGGTTCCCCTTGGTCCCTGGTGTTGCATTTTGGGACCAATCCGAAAACAACAGACAGCCATTATCGCTAAATCTTAAATTTTTTATAGAGGTTCCCCTTGTTTGAAAAGTATTAGAGGGCTGTTTCTGAATTTACACAGATTAGTAAGACTTAGAGGAAGGGAAAAGTAGAGAAAAGATCAATCTGACATGGAACCTATAAAGATCATTCAATGGTGGGCGCCAAGATCCCTCTGGGATCTCTTGTTATTGATTGCCATAAAGTACAATAAATGTTTATTTGCTAGAGAGAGAGAGAGAGAGAGAGAGAGGCGAAATTATATTATGCATTGTTCGACATACACTGCTGTATTTACTTTCATTTGCATATTTGCATTACTTTCATTCTTGATATTACATTGTTAAAGGTGCCACATCACCCGTGTCTTTTGATGTTGTCATAGTTGTGAACATGTTACACTTTTCGTAAATGATTAATTACTTCGAAAAAATGTAGAATCAAAAGAAAAAAAATGCATGTTTTCTGTTTGCATAAGGGGAGACAATCGATACTGGATTAAACAAATCATGTACATGATACAGTACGATTATTATAGAATAAGTGATTTTGAAACAAATACAGCCCAATAAATACTTTGATACAATATCTGTGTTCAGCTTTAAGAACGTAGTATTGTATGAGTTATTACAGGCGTCAGATAATTAGAAACTAAACATTCTCAATTGCACGTCAGAGAGAGAACTGAATTATTTCTACCAATGGACAGAAAACTGTAGAAAACGTATGACAAGGAGATCAATAGTTCCGATACCATATAGTGAAGTGAATTGTGTATAATACTCCTGTAAGAGTGTACAGGTCATGGTGTAGTGAATTAGGTATGTATCGTCCTAGTGTAAAAGTGTACAGGTCATGGTGTAGTGAATTAGGTATGTATCGTCCTATTGTAAGAGTGTACAGGTCATGGTGTAGTGAATTAGGTATGTATCGTCCTAGGTAAGAGTGTACAGGTCATGGTGTAGTGAATTAGGTATGTATCGTCCTAGGTAAGAGTGTACAGGCCACGGTGTAGTGAATTAGGTATGTATCGTCCTATTGTAAGAGTGTACAGGTCATGGTGTAGTGAATTAGGTATGTATCCCCCTTGTGTAAGAGTGTACAGGTCATGGTGTAGTGAATTAGGTAGGTATCGTCCTAGTGTAAGAGTGTACAGGCCATGATGTAGTGAATTAGGTATGTATCGTCCTATTGTAAGATTGTACAGATCATGGTGTAGTGAATTAGGTATGTATCCCCCTTGTGTAAGAGTGTACAGATCATGGTGTAGTGAATTAGGTATGTATCCCCCTTGTGTAAGAGTGTACAGGTCATGGTGTAGTGAATTAGGTAGGTATCGTCCTAGTGTAAGAGTGTACAGGTCATGGTGTAGTGAATTAGGTATGTATCGTCCTATTGTAAGAGTGTACAGGTCATGGTGTAGTGAATTAGGTATGTATCGTCCTAGTGTAAGAGTGTACAGGTCATGGTGTAGTGAATTAGGTATGTATCGTCCTAGGTAAGAGTGTACAGGCCATGGTGTAGTGAATTAGGTATGTATCGTCCTAGGTAAGAGTGTACAGGTCATGGTGTAGTGAATTAGGTATGTATCGTCCTTGAGTAAGAGTGTACAGGACATGGTGTGGTGAATTAGGTATGTATCGTCCTAGTGTAAGAGTGTACAGGCCATGGTGTAGTGAATTAGGTATGTATCGTCCTAGGGTAAGAGTGTACAGGCCATGGTGTAGTGAATTAGGTATGTATCGTCCTAGTGTAAGAGTGTACAGGCCATGGTGTAGTGAATTAGGTATGTATCGTCCTAGGGTAAGAGTGTACAGGTCATGGTGTAGTGAATTAGGTATGTATCGTCCTAGTGTAAGAGTGTACAGGTCATGGTGTAGTGAATTAGGTATGTATCGTCCTATTGTAAGAGTGTACAGGTCATGGTGTAGTGAATTAGGTATGTATCGTCCTAGTGTAAGAGTGTACAGATCATGGTGTAGTGAATTAGGTATGTATCGTCCCTAGTGTAAGAGTGTACATACCATGGTGTAGTGAATTAGGTATGTATCGTCCTTGGGTAAGAGTGTACATGACCATGGTGTAGTGAATTAGGTATGTATCGTCCTATTGTAAGAGTGTACACGTCATGGTGTAGTGAATTAGGTATGTATCGTCCTAGTGTAAGAGTGTACAGGTAATGGTGTAGTGAATTAGGTATGTATCGTCCTAGTGTAAGAGTGTACAGGTCATGGTGTAGTGAATTAGGTATGTATCGTCCTAGTGTAAGAGTGTACATGGTCATGGTGTAGTGAATTAGGTATGTTTCGTCCCCTGGTAAGAATATACATGCCATGGTGTAGTGAATCGGATACCTCTGTCAAAAGAACAGTTGCCATTAGAGTTATGTATTAGTGAAGTTACCGGTATTTTATTGTTCAATATTTAAAGCTTCAAAATAGTGAGAAAAAGTGTGGTTATCATGAATTGTTCCATTACTCATTTACTATATTGATATGAGGTAGTGTGAGACCGTTATTGTAAGTAATTAAATATATAATGTTGAACGGTATATAAGAGGAGTTAGATATATATTTTAGTATACTGATATAATATTTCCGGGATTGGTTTGTTTTGTTGAACGTCCTATTACCAGCCAGTGTCATTTAAGGACGTACCAGGTTTTGGAGGTGGAAGAAAGCCGGAGTACCCAGAGAAAAACCACCGGCCTACGGTCAGTACCTGGCAACTGCCCCACGTAGGTTTCGAACTCGCAACCCAGAGGGTGTCGGGACACCTTAACCACTCGGCCACCGCGGCCCCATGTTTCCGGGAAAGTACTTAGATACCAATACATTTTGTCGAGTCATCATGATCTGATGACTATCTCATAGGTGCTACACTTACTCAATAATCATCCTGAAGTGCCAGGTGTTTGACGATTCACTTTTACGCTGATGTTTATAATGTACTGTCGTGAGTGATTATAATGTATTTGATATTTAGCTCTGTTTATCGTGAGAAGATCAACGCCAGAGAAACTTTATCTAAGGCGTCTGTCCGTGCATATCTTGGGTATTATATTCAATGGGTAGTGTGCAGAGGGGTTAAAGGTGAAGGACCTTCTGTGGTAGTGGTACACAAAAGTCCATATTGTGACATACAAAGTGTAAATACATCTAGTTGTACTGCTTTCTGGACAACCACATATCCCGTTAAAAGTGTTGGTCCATTAGATGCTCTGCCACTGTCGAGTTGGGTCATTTATTTAAGCATTGAACTGTTACCAAATGGTAGTATACAGTCGATATGAATACAATTTGGGTGACAGATAAATAGAATGTCGCCCGTTAGGGCGACATGAAATATTTATCTGTCACCCAAATTGTATTCATATCGACTGTATACTACCATTTGGTAACAGTTCAATGCTTATATTTACATGTACATTCATATTTGTTTTATTTACTGTAGCTTAAGACGCGTTTAAATTTGCCGCTTCCCCTATCGCTGACGTCATCAGGTTCAAATACCGGAACAACCGAAACTTCCAGAAGGATTAATATAGTCCCTCATGTCGTTATTAATAGCAAACACAAACAATGGTTTTGCACAAATTTGGCTTTATTTTCTATTTCATATACGTTTGTAAATATCGTTGAATTATTCACAATTGCATAATATCTGGTTTAAAATCCAAGCCGTTTTTCGGCGCAATGCTATACGGTTAACATTTAGAAGTGATGCGGCTTTGAACGGGTATTGCAAAGGACATACTCGATTCCTCGGAAATACTTAAGTTTCTGTCGACTGGATTTACGTTATTTTCAGAAGAATATCAGTTCTTAAATTATAAATGAAAGTCGTCTTGACAGTAGGTGAAAACGATTCCAAAGATATTTCGTTCGAGACAGATTCAAGTCTAACCAGTCGCATCTTAGCAGACGATTTTCAACTTCACAGGGGCTCGATTTTGTAAGGTACAGTAGGCCTTTAACATCAGTGAATAACCACAAAACTAAAAATCCATTATACATACACAAACAGAAACCATGTCGATGCTCCCGATTTTTCACAAGATTTTTATTTCATTTTACTATAAATACTGGACTTTTAATGTTGTCGTGTCTTACATTTCTGAAAATTCGGAAACGAGCCCCTGTGAGTGTGACGACATTGACAATTTGATAATTCTTAGATCAATAACGGCGCTTATAGTTATTTTGTGTTGACCACATTTTGTTTTAATTATAAAATATTACTCTCATAACTTGTGAAGTTGCTTTATTTTTTGTGTTGTGAATTATAAATGCTAGCTTTCGAAATCTCTCCAGGCCGAAAGTAACTGGCGGCCATTGTTTTGACCAGCAACACCTGGGGCTGTATTCCTACACTGACCGAATCACTGTCAATTGTAGTATACAGTCTCATGAATACAATTTGGTTTACTAACGACATATAGGCAAATGCAACACAGCATGTAAATATATATGCATAAATTGGGACACATAATGTATAGAGTAGAACAAATAATGTAAGGAGTAGGACACATAATTTATAGAGTATGACACATAATGTATAGAGTAAGACACATAATGTATAGAGTAGGACACATACTGTATAGAGTAGGACACATAATGTATAGAGTAGGACACATAATGTATAGTGTAGGACACATAATGTATAGAGTAGGGCACATAATGTATAGTGTAGGACACATAATAGTGTAGGACACATAATGTATAGAGTAGGACACATAATGTATAGAGTAGGACACATAATGTATAGAGTAGGACACATGATGTATAGAGTAGGAGACATGATGTATAGAGTAGGACACATGATGTATAGAGTAGGACACATAATGTATAGAGTTGGACACATAATGTATAGAGTGGAACACATAATGTATAGAGTAGGACACATAATGTATAGTGTAGGACACATAATGTATAGTGTAGGACACATGATGTATAGAGTAGGACACAATGTATAGAGTAGGACACATAATGTATAGAGTAGGACACATAATGTATAGAGTTGGACACATAATGTATAGAGTGGAACACATAATGTATAGAGTAGGACACATAATGTATAGAGTAGGACACATAATGTATAGAGTTGGACACAATGTATAGAGTGGGACACATAATGTATAGAGTAGGACACATAATGTATAGTGTAGGACACATAATGTATAGTGTAGGACACATGATGTATAGAGTAGGACACATAATGTATAGAGTAGGGCACATAATGTATAGAGTTGGACACATAATGTATAGAGTGGAACACAATGTATAGAGTAGGACACATAATGTATAGAGTAGGACACATAATGTATAGAGTAGGACACATAATGTATAGAGTAGGACACATAATATAGTTATATGGGTAGGACACAATATTATACGATAGGACTATTTAGTTCCACAAGGATAAGAACATTGTCTCGAGCGAACACATAATGTATGAATAGCAAGTATAGATATGAATGTTTATTAAGTCATTTGTAGAGTGGATTTTGTTCACTACATATACACTATGTATGGTTAACACATAATGTACTATTATAACAACAACTTATTTCACATCTATCAGTGGACATTATTTATGTAGTCACATACTGTATAGAGTAGGACACATAATGTATAGAGTAGGACACATAATGTAGAGTGTAGGACACATGATGTATAGAGTTGGACACATAATGTATAAAGTAGGACACATAATGTATAGAGTTGGACACATAATGTATAGAGTGGAACACATAATGTATAGAGTAGGACACATAATGTATAGAGTAGGACACATAATGTATAGAGTAGGACACATACTGTATAGAGTAGAACACGTAATGTATTGAGTAGGACACATAATATATAGTGTAGGACACATAATGTATAGAGTAGGACACATAATGTATAAAGTAGGACACATAATGTATAGAGTTGGACACATAATGTATAGAGTGGAACACATAATGTATAGAGTGGAACACATAATGTATAGAGTAGGACACATAATGTATAGTGTAGGACACATAATGTATAGTGTAGGACACATACTGTATAGAGTAGGACATATAATGTATAGTGTAGGGCACATAATGTATAGAGTAGGACACATAATGTATAGAGTAGGACTCATGCTGTATAGAGTAGGACACGTAATGTATAGAGTAGGACACATAATATATAGAGTAGGACACATAATATATAGAGTAGGATACATAATGTATAGTGTAGGACACATAACGTATAGAGTAGGACTCATGCTGTATAGAGTAGGACACGTAATGTATAGAGTAGGACACATAATATATAGAGTAGGACACATAATATATAGAGTAGGACACATAATATATAGAGTAGGATACATAATGTATAATGTAGGACACACAATGTATAGAGTAGGACACATAATGTATAGAGTAGGACATATAATGTATAGTGTAGGACACATACTGTATAGAGTAGGACACATAATGTATAGAGTAGGACATATAGTGTATAGAGTAGGACACAATGTATAGTGTAGGACACATAATGTATAGTGTAGGACACATACTGTATAGAGTAGGACACATAATGTATAGTGTAGGACACATAATGTATAGTGTAGGACACATACTGTATAGAGTTGGACATATAATGTATAGAGTAGGACATATAATGTATAGAGTAGGACACATAATGTATAGAGTAGGACACATAAGTATAGAGTAGGACACATAATGTATAGAGTAGGACACATAATGTATAGAGTAGGACACATAATACTTATATTGGGTAGGACACAATACTTATACGGAATATGGCTATTAGTTCCAGCAGGATAATCAGTTCGTCTCCCGCGATACCACCTGTGTAATGAATATCAATATTGATTGAATGTTTATTAATCCTTTGGGAGATGGATTTCTTCACTTACCATATAGAATGTTTGGTTTTAACTGAAGTACATATTACTAAAAACAACATTTCAATCTTCATGTGTAATCATTTTTTATTATGTCATCATAAAAAATACCTTCTGATATCGATTATGAAATAAATAAATTAAACGAAACAAAACACTTAAACAGATGAGGTTATCAAATTGATACCATTGGTAACATTTTGTCACTTTATTCAGTTATGGTTGCCTTGATCAATAGAGATGTTGTATGCAAACCTGTATTCAAGGAATGTCTATATTCAGGAAGTTGATTTGATTCACAAACTAGATATGTGAAATTGTATATAATTTGTATGATTGAACATGACATCGCTATGACAATGGTCACAACCAGCGTGACCTTGAGTGCTACGATTGGTTTTAATTTCTTTCGATTGTAGATCTGTTGATTTAGTGCGGAGGCTAACGAATAAGATGGTGTCAGTATGATTTATATTCTATACATAACATCAAACATATCAAGTGTCATGTATATCCTTGCCATACTGATTCAGACAAATGAACAGCATGCCACACCTGTCTTAAAAGGGGACTAGTTTTCATTGTTACATGTGTTTTACTAGTACATATACATTATACATGTTCGATACATACAATTTTACAAAGTACAACTTCTGTTCAATAATGTTACGATTACATATGAGATTTCTGCAATCCCGCTGAAGCCGGAAAGTCTAATGTATGAAAGACAATGTCAGAACAAATATATGTTCTCTCGCCATCAAAAGAAATTGTCGCTATTACACTCTATACAGTCCAATGCTTTAATACTCGGTTACTATCAAACTTATCACGAAACCCAGTTAATAAACACTAATGCCATGTCGGATATTGTAATTCGACAGGACGCACCTGAGAAAGGTGATTAACAGAAGCACCAGGTGCTTGGTTTATTCGATGGTTTGGGGAGCCGTGTCGAGGTAGATACTGTATCCAGCGAAGGATGGAGTCTGTATTTGTCAATTATCATATCCGCAAGAGCTTCGAAAACGTCACTCACAGTATGGGAGTTATCACTATATACTTCCATGTAAGGTATTCCAATGTGTTCCGCCAATTTTTCTGCCTTTTCTTTTGGTATTTCTCGCTCTTCTGAATCACAGTTGTTTCCGACTAGAATTGTGGAGATCATTTCAGGGCTGGTGCAGTAAGCTTCCAGATCACTATACCTAAACAGAAGGTATTTCGTATGAAAAGAATATGTCAAGACTCTTGATAGAATCATAAAATTATCATTTTGGTTTCTTGGATAAATCCTTACAAACTATTATCGGAAAAAGTAAGTGTACTGAAGTAGCTTGTTAATTCGTTACAAGTCTAGGTTATGCAGTTGTGAATTACGTACAACGTTATACGTTACCTCGATCCTGGTGTAAATTACGTACAAAGTTATACATTACCTCGATCCTGGTGTAAATTACGTACGTTATACGTTACCTCGATCCTGGTGTAAATTACGTACAACGTTATACGTTACCTCGATCCTGGTGTAAATTACGTACAACGTTATACGTTACCTCGATCCTGGTGTAAATTACGTACAACGTTATACGTTACCTCGATCCTGGTGTAAATTACGTACGTTATACGTTACCTCGATCCTGGTGTAAATTACGTACAACATGATACGTTACCTCGATCCTGGTGTAAATTACGTACAACGTTATACGTTACCTCGATCCTGGTGTAAATTACGTACAACGTTATAGAACTTATATACAACTTATTCAATAGATATGTAGAATGCTACGAATATCCTCAACCCTATTGTTATTGATAGATAATAAGCAATTTTTGTTCTATTTATACATCCTTTCGAAAGTTATAAATAGCCAAATCCCTAGTTGTAAATTATGTAATATGCTTTTAGTCATTACTGATTCTATTTATATTCCTTATACAGTTTATATAAATATATATTTCTCAATATAGTTATATTTATAAATTGCTTCGAAAGTTATAAATAGCCCAGTCCCCATTTGTAAATAATGTGATATGTTTTTAGCCAGTAATGAGGACCAGGATTGTCCCCGTATTCCGTATTTTCCAATGACCATAGATACAAAATCTATTAATGATTGTTTGTTTATTGTTCATGGCAGGAGATAACAATGATAAATGAAACATTTCACTCACGTCATCTGAATCTATAGAGCAGCTTATATAATATACCCGGTACATACTGAACATGATGTCCAACTTAAGGATGCTTTACCTCCGACAAAGATTAATTACGATCAATTAAAAACAAGTATAGAATGTCATATACTTTTATACAAACCATAAAGGTACATAATTTACGCTATAACATATATCGCGCTCAAAAACAATGAGCTAGGAATTTTGGTGTTGTTTTAACTTTTAAATCTAATTCTAAATTATGCATGTAATTAATAATGGCGTCTTGAAAAGTTTCAAACATTATTCTTGTAAGCGTTCGTTATAAGGAAGCTGTTGCTGATTTTGTCATATATTTGGTGTGAACTAGATATATTCCTGTTTTATTTTATGAGAAATAGTGTAGACACTGTCGGCGATCTAGTATCTGTATATCAGACATACATTTCTACGTTACACTGTATTATCCTATAAATCGGAGTATTTAAACTGATTTGGTATGTCTTTGATATCATAATTAAACGGTTGATATTTTCTCCGTAATAACAAATATTACTACATTATCATTAAACTGTTTTCCTTGACACCCGGAAGTAGGTAAGGTTGCTTACCAAGATTGGACACTTTCGAAAGTGTGGCCTTTGGTAACGTCAAATAAGATGAGGCAGCCGTGTGTCCCCCTGTAGTATGACGAGGTCAGACTCCGGTACCGCTCCTGACCTGTAATATACAGAGACATCATTGAAGATCACATATTTGTCGGGTAGATGTTACAATATCTTCATTTCTCGTCGTTTTTTTTGGGTTCTGTCAGTAGTGATGGTAAATTGGCAATAATATTCACTTTACTGATTAGCCCGAGTTCCCTCTGGTCCTAGGCACCATGTCACCAGACATGGTGTTATGGTCAGAGAAAGCTTGGGCTATTTACTGATATCCCTCGAATATATACGTATGTAGCATACTAGCATTGGGGTACCATGAACTGAGCCACTATGTTTTGTAAAGCGTTACACTTATAGATATATATTCATGAAATGAACATCGAACATGGAATTCAATTAAATCGTCTTGTCTATGTGCCAAGTTATCGGGGTACACATGATATATTAACTGACCACTTTGTCACGTTTTCTCCTTAACCTCTGCTTAGTGTAAATAAAGTCGTGTTTCCTGTTGAGTACCCGAGGCCAATCCATTTAACAAACATTAGATTTAACATAGCCTGATCAGTAGACGACGTATATATACATGTTGGTTCTGCTGTTGTGACTATGGTTCAAGGTTAGGCGAGATACATGTAGTTTATTAAAATTGAATATTTCATTTCCCCATAAATACACCTGGGCATTAATTGATAAATAAGGTATATCTAAAAGGTATATTTACTGGATTTTTTTTTTTACTTTGGCAATGACATTAAAATCTACCTGATAAGATTTAAGTATAATGGAATTTTAAACAGTGCTGGCAACGGTGAAGGCCGTTACTGTTTTGAACTAAATAAACACTGGACATTGCCCAGCTGTTGCCTTTTCAATACAAGTGTCTGACCACTCTGACCACGTACAGAATCAGTGACTCGATGATAAGGTCTAAATAGTGCGTCACTATCAGAGTACAAAAGGTCTATCAGAGGACAGGAATCGGATGATCCGCTATATTATGTCTTTGTCGACAAAATGAAAAATGTATTTGTCCATTTGAGGTTTATTTTAGCGCCAAAGCACCGATACAACCGTATTCTGTTGAATTATAATAAAATCGTATAACGAATTCAAAACCGAGGCTTAAGCAAAAATATATATCTATATACCTAAGTATGTTTGCATGAAATCGATCGTTATGTTCCATACTGCATCTACGTTATCAATGTTAAAACACACAATCCATGCACCAATGGCCATATCTTTAAAAAATGCACATTTCAAATTCAATACTTTTGTACACACTTAAGCAGCTTAAGGTAAGTGACCTCGCCTCGACTTGGTCCGGTTATATTAATATATTGTCGTGTTTATACCCTGACCGCTGGTGTGGCCGAGGTGGACACTGAACGTCGTATATACATGTATCTTTCACGTTCCAGTTATTACCCTTATCTAAGTAGAATGTTAGGTTTAATTTGAGAACGTGTTTTTAATTTGAAAGCGTGTTTCTCTCAGTGTGTTATTCCATGTATCGTAGTCTTATCTGATTGTATTCTGCATTGTTTACTCCAAGATTGTTTTATGTAATATTATTAGACCTGTTTTTTCACGCGTGTCATGAGGGAATAAACATTTAAATATTGGAAGTGAATGTGATGTGATGAAGTCACTAAACAGGCTGGTATAAATGTAGTCCTACGTCTGTGGATATATCGTTATAACTACATGTCGTATAGATACTCTAACAACATCACGCTTACAGGAGACGTTTTTAAAGGTGCATTATCACCGCTGATAAAAAAGAAAGAAGTCGCACTGTCTTATCCGTATACGGGGATGTATCAAGCAAAGTATCTCACTTGATATGTGTATCAATGCTCAGTGTCGGTAATAGTATTTTCTAACAGCTTTACCTGCAGTATCGCATATTGTCATGTCGACATTTCCCTTGCCACGTTTAACCACCGATTTGTAACTTGTTTTCCTTGGGAATTCAGCTTTCGAACTTTTCCTAATATGGTGAGAATGTGTCTTTTTCACAGTTTTTGTTTCCAAATTTTCACTTTCGAACGTTTCAAACATTGTTGTCTTTCCAACACCATTTTCTCCGAGAAATATAACTTTCACTTTCAGGTCTACACATTGATCTTTTGGAACTCCTCGTTTAAGTTGCATTTGTGTTGTATCTGTTGTCAAAGTATTAGTTATGTACCTGCCATTGCTTGGTGATCTATATTTGATGAATTCCGTCTCATTCCACTGACGGTAGCATATTGCGCCGTGTTTGTGCTGTCTTGTCGTAAAGTCGGTACTGAGAGAAGTTTTGGCGATGCCTTTGGTAGATAGCGCCTGACTGAAGTCAATGTTATTTTGTCGCTGTGATTTAGTATCATCGGAAGGCAAGTATGACAGTCCACTGGAATCGTGTGTTTCTTCTATGATATCATTCAGCAACGAATGGAAACACAAAGCCATGTCGTGTCCGAAGTTCCATCTGTCCACTACAAAATCTAGCGGTACCAGGTAAGGTATAGGAAAACTCATCCGGCATCAAGACCACAAATACTATAGAGAAACACGGCGGCGTCTCATTTAATACTTGTTCCATAGATGTAAGGATGGCTCATGCGTAACCTGGTAAACTTCACTAAATTATTTACATCAATGTAGTGAATAGTAAATGTACCTTGACGGAACCACATGGTAAACTGCACTGCTATACATGTACGATTGTATTTATAGGCAAAATGAAATTACATAAATCGATCCTAATAACATCAGATAAATTGTACATGTCACATGTTTCGAAGGAAAGATAACTTTCAATCACCATATGCTTGAACATGTGCACCTTCATATTAGCGGCGATAATGGACATCTTTATCGTCCAATGAAATGTTCGTCTCGCTTTGATGGGCGGGACAACATTCCAGCGAAAAGTTCACTATCGATAACTGTGGTATTTAAATATAGCCGTTCGGATGGCCTTCAGTCGTGTGTGTACATAACACTGAACAATGGGAGAAACCTTGTCATGACACCATGACCTCTCTCAAGTGCGCAAAGGTTTCCAGTGTTTTTACAATAGCCTGTACAGATTGTCCATGACTCTAAGTTCATCCATATCTGTCGTAACTATCATATCTTTACACGGTATAAGATTCAGGATGTTATAAATATTTTTCGATAAAATCGATAATTCGTGCTTAGATGGTCATCTTGTATTCCGAGAGAATCAATTGTTGACGCTGAGTTTGTAGTTTCTTATTCCATCAAATTAATTCTTGAAGCTGAGGTTATCATTTTTTTATGAAATAAAATGTTACTGATGTTCTTTCTCAGCACAGTAATTTACCTGAGCATTGCACAATGATTGTATAACTGAATGAGGAAAGCAACACTGCAGAAAAGTATCATTTTTGCAAGCATTATGTCGTATTTATGTCTATAATCTTTATTGATTACATTTTACCTGAACGCGTACTGTGACGCGTGGTAATGGCAAATTGAAGTTCTGTCACTAATATGGCTACTTAGGCGTTGTGGCTAGGAGCAGTTATTATGGAATTTAAAAATCGGTTTTAAATTTCAAATGCCTTATGTCAAGATTATATTAAACCCTTTTAATTAGATTATTCAACATGCAAAAGGTCAAGGAGTAGCGCCACTACCAAGTATCAATAATAAGGGAGAAACTATACAATGACGAAATGGCTCGGTGCTAAGAGCACCATACTGTTACAAAGTATGCTATAATATTATTTGAAAGACAAAGACTTTCATATACACCTAGTATCACCTGCTAACAACAACTAACACGCATATTAGATACAATTGGATTTCTGTGAAATGTAAGAAAAGAAAATAATGTATATATAAGGTACAAATAACGATGAAAGAGCTAATTGGTGAGTACAAAGAAGACAAGTAAAGTAGTGTGTTTTTTCGAGGAGTCTACGGGAAAACATCGATGCATTATCAGTTTAAAATAGATAGTGTAATAGCAATCCCGACTTTACATTAACAACTCATTGTCTTGTGTTTATTATATGAACGCAAAAAGATAATGCTGTTCAAAATGTGTTTCATTAGCAATGAGTCATCTTTGCTGCGCTGTGGTCATGGTATGTATTTCAAAAAAGGCTTTTGTCAATGGATACTTTTCGCAGATGTGCATAATAAACTGAACGAAATGGTATACTTTGTGAGATTTAATATCATAGCGAATATACTTGAATATTAATGTTTATTAGCCAGAAGCTCGCGAGGAACGCCCATTTTCTAAAATATGTCAAAATCTCAAAACCAAACAATTATCACATACCGTTTTTTATGAAAATTATCTTAATGTGTGTTTCGTCCTAAACAAAATTGTAGATGATGTTGTGAAAATCATACCACTTATAGACACTATTGCTATCATGTCGTACTTCGTCACCACAGTGCAGGGCACTGGGCCAATAAGACAATGACATGTCAGTGTTTATGGTCAATGGTCAGTCCAAATTACCTGAGTCACAGCCAGGTAAATATCCGCGGGTATCAGTCTGGACATTGGACGAGATATCGGTGCTTACGTCCAACTGGCGTGTCCATTGTACAAACAACTTCACATGTACAGCTTCAACGGGAAGGGAATACCTATACTGGTTTGGGAGTGTGATAGCACTTCACCATTAGAATAGTATTACTGTATCCAATCATAAGGAAACTCAGGGAGTTTTAAAGTTTACGTTTAGACATATTTTATTGGAAATTCACCAAAAGGATTGGGCACAAGTTATTGTAACTTTCTGAATTACACAGGCAATATTCCTTCACGTGAAATTCGCGTGAAAAGGGCAAAAAAGTGAATTTCACCTGAATTTCACATGAAAAATTTCACGTGAAATTCACGTGAAGAAATATTGCCTGTGTAGAATCAAACGAAAAATCTTCATTACCGTATAAAATAAACCTAAATCACAAGGTATTTCTTGATTCATGTTGTTCGGGTATTGCAAAAGGACGTTTAACTAAGGGATATCAAACATGTACGTTTTATACAAATTCTTGTGAAATTCTGTCATACTTACCTGTCGTCGTTATCTATGTAAATGCTGGACAACAGTTCAATGAAGTATTATTCCAAGCCACTCCCAACACAGCATGTGATACTATTACGCCTCCCTTTTGACCTCTGAAACTAGCACCGCTTTCCAATATATACATTTTATGCAAGGCGTAGGCTGAACCTGTGACTGACTTTTTTTCTCTCTTAAAAAACCCCAATAACAAACAAACTTTGAATGAATCTTTTCTGGCCACAGAAACATTCATAGCTCGATAGCTACACATACCTGTGTTGCGCGCATGTCTTACCTATGTCGCACGTACAGTCAGTAATATTGTCGCACGAAAAGATATTGGTTATAATACCAAAAAATCGAAGGAGTGCCTCAGATTTGCATATATGTGTGATATAAGGTCTGACCAATGTTTTTGTTTGTATGGTTGATTGATCAGGACGTCATTGCATTTTTTTAACTCATTAGAAAATATATCTCGGATGTATGTTGCCATGCTGAATGCGGAATATTTTCCCAGTAGTCTGAGATGTGCTATGATTAATATATATTGAAAAATTCTCTTTGTATAATTAACCTGAACATAACGACTAAAGTCTGTTTGTATGATTAACCTGTTCATTACGATTAAATTATCTTTGATTAACCTGTACATTACGACTACATTATTTTTTGTTTTTTTTAACCTGTTTATTACGACTAAATTATTTTTGTATTATTAACCTGTTTATTACGACTAAATTATTTTTGTATTATTAACCTATACATTACGACTAAATTCTCTTTATGACAAACCTGTACATTACGACTAAATTCTGGTTAGTTTCACAATATACCTCTTAGCGCTTCATGTTGAATTTTATATTTACCATCTGACGATATTTGTACAAAGTAGTTATTTCGATATTTGTACAAAGTAATAACGCTGGTTATTTTTACAATATACATATGACAATATTTGTACAAAGTAATAACGCTGGTTATTTTTACAATATACATATGACAATATTTGTACAAAGAAATAACGCTGGTCATTTTTACAATATATATATATCACAATATTCGTACAAAGAAATAATGACAATAAATGTACTATACAGTTATGACATTTTTTTTTACAAAATAATTAATAAAAAAATAATAGGATGATATTTGTATTAGGTAATTATGACGGTAGTTTTACAATATCCATATGACGATATTAATTTGTACAAAATGAATATGACGGTAGCTGTAAAAACGTAATAATGCGTTGGTTTTATCATATAATCATGACGGCATAAGTACAAAGTAATTATGACGTTTAGGTTTACGCTATAACTATGGCTGATGATTGAACAATTAAGTGAAGACTGTATGTTTACAATTTAATTATTACGATATTTCTACATTTAATTATAAGGTTCAACATCAGCATTCCCATGATCACTCTACTTTATATCTATGTCTATCATTAATAAAGAGATTGTTTTACATAAGCTCTAAGCTTGTTACCAAATCCTTTTGTATACTTTTGATTTATTGCATTGTTTTACTATTCTCAAATTAATATTGTTTAAACTAAGTATAAGGTTATGCCTACAATTAAATCATGACGGGATGTGTACGATTTAATTATGATGGCATGGTTATTTTTTAATTATAATGGCATGGTTATTTTCTAATTATAATGGCATGGTTATTTTTCTAATTATGAGATTAAACTTGCAATTTTATTACGAGTGTATGGTTACAATGTAAGTATGTCGGCATAGTTACAATTTAATTATGACGGCATGGTTACAATTTAATAATAACGGTAAGGTTACAATTTAATAATGACGGTATGGTTGCAATGTAATTATGTCGGCATAGTTACAATTTAATTATGTCGGCATGGTTACAATTTAATAATAACGGTAAGGTTACAATTTAATAATGACAGTATGGTTACAATTGAATTATGACAGTATGGTAACAAGTTAATTATGACAGTATGGTAACAATTTGATTATGGCAGAATGGTAACAATTTGATTATGACGGTATGGTAACAATTTGATTATGACGGTATGGTTACAATTTAATCTTGACAGTATGGTTACAATTTAATTATGTCCTTATGGTAGCAATTTAATTATGACGGTATGGTAACAAGTTAATTATGACAGTATGGTAAGAATTTAATTATGACGGTATGGTTTCAATTTAACTATGACAGTATGGTTACAATTTAAATATGACAGTATGGTTACAATTTAATTATGACAGTATGGTAACAAGTTAATTATGACAATATGGTAACAATTTTATTATGGCAGAATGGTAACAATTTAATAATGACGGTATGGTTACAATTTAATTATGTCCTTATGGTACATGTAACAATTTAATTATGACTGTATGGTAACAATTTAATTATGACGGTATGGTAACAATTTAATTATGACGGTATGGTTGCAATTTAACTATGACAGTATGGTAACAATTTAATTATGACAGTATGGTAACAAGTTAGTTAAGACGGTTTGTTTACAATTTAAGTATGATGGTATTTACTATTATGATGACCGTTGTTACAGTTTTTAGCTCGTCTCTTCGAAGAAGAGTGAGAGCTTATGTTGTCACTCCGGCGTCGGCGTTGGTTTTTCAAATGTTAAGTTTTTGGTGCAAGTGTTGAAAGGCATAGTAATTTATGGTAATATGGTCCCTGTGGGGGTCAAACTATCCCCTGCTAGAGTTAAACTAAAAGATTTTTTGGAAAAAAACAACAGATTTTTGATTTTTTTTTGGACTTAAAAAATGTTTGAGTTAAGTTTTTGGTGCAAGTGTTGAAAGGTATTAATACATCACTTTATAATTGTACTAGGGTGCTGATAATTGGCAATAGAGTCCCTATGGAGTTAAACTTTCCCCTGTCGGAGTTAAACTTAAAGATTTTCAGAAATAAAAAAACTCTGATTTTTCTAATTTTTGAACTTAGAATATTTCTGCATTAAGTATATGTTCCAAGTGTTAAAAGGTTAAATCTGTTTTTTTTTTTAATATATATATATCTTTGGACTTAGAACATTTTTGTAAGTTTATGTCGCGAGTGTTGAAAGGCATAGTGATTTATGGTAATATGGTCCCTGTGGGGGTCAACCTATCCCCTGCTAGAGTTAAACTAAAAGATTTTTTTGGGGAAAAAAGATTTGTTTGTTTTTTTGTTTTGTGCAAGTGTTGAAAGCTATTAACACATCACTTTATGATTGTACTAGGGTGCTGATATTTGGTAAAAGAGTCCCTCTGGAGTTACACTATCCCTTCTTGGAGTGAAACTGAAATAAAAACAATGTGAAAATGCTCACATTAGACAATTTATATAGCGGTCCACATTTTTCAAAGGAAACAACTGTCATAAGGATACTATTCAATTTTATCAAAAAATTGAAGAAATAGGTCCAAAACAATTACATTAAATTTTGTAGTTAATATATTTATTCAATCTTCAACAACATAGCTTGTGTCCCGAATGTTTGTCAATAAATAATTTACATATGTATATATAAATTGGTATGGTTTTGAAAATTGCATGAATACACAAAACACAATCTGATCAAGTAAACAATATAAATATTATTAATGCAATTTGCGAAACCATACCAATTAATATATTTTAAATATTTATTGACAAACATTTCCTAGACGAGCTATGCTGTTCTCCAACAGCTCTTGTTATAATTATATGGCTCTAACTTGGCTGTTATCATTTCGGTAATTTTACAAATAATTTTACTTTGTTTGTTTGACATATCACTATCTAATAATACGCATTCATAGAAATGCATTATGTCTGAATTGATAATGTCAACATTCAGCCAAATGTGTGCGGTGACTCATTGGAGAAACTTCTAAACATTATATTATTAGATCGGTGTAATTATAATCACGTGATGTCATATGACGTTGGCGGAAAACCCTTTCAGACAAAACTGGTTAGATTATTTAGCATACTTGTTTGATTACGTAATAGCGATTTCACTAATGTATAAATAGAAACAGTGCTACCTGGTGATTCATCTACATGTGCCTGTTCTGTCTCCAGTTCGCCCATCTACCTAGTAATTCGGATGCTATTTGTGATGTAGTATGGGAAAGTCGCAATTG
Source organism: Pecten maximus (assembly GCF_902652985.1). NCBI lineage: Eukaryota > Metazoa > Mollusca > Bivalvia > Pectinida > Pectinidae > Pecten > Pecten maximus. The sequence continues at coordinate 21,786,084 of NC_047022.1, read as the reverse complement.
TTCAAGGTGGGTTCCCACTTATACCATTAATAAACTATACTTGAATATTTTTAATGTTTCCAGACATACAGCCACGGGCAGTAACATCAGTATGTACATTAAGGTATTGTGCTTTAAATCATATCATCAAACCGTGTCATTAATTAGTGGTACAAGAGAAAGACGTTCTCTACTCTATAGATGTTATGTAATCACGATTAAAGTACAGAGAAACACAAGCAAGATTAAATAAAATAGTCGTATTCTAGTCTGCTCACTCATTCATACGGACGTAGAAGTTATGTCAATCATATTGCCATTTGCGAGGAAAGTTTTGTATAAAAGTTATTAAATTAAGCTACATTATAATATTATATACCTTATATTTACTTGATATTACTTTTTGTTGTTTTTTTTTTTTTTTGTAATTTATACACTTGTAAGTGAAGGTCCGAATTCTTTGGTATTTTATAAGGTTGATGATATTTTAAAAACAAGAATGGCATTCTGCATGTGATATACATATATAGAGGAACACTACAGTTCCATTTGCAATTCAACTAATATATAGTTATTATTCAGAAAAAAATACTTGTAGTAAGATTGTTGAACCGACATGGACACAAGTGTCAAGGTTTGATTTTAACTAATTACGATTATTCAATCGCATGAAGTACAATTCTCATCGTCCCCAATCTATCTCGATATAGATACGACACGTATATCTTACGAAACATTTGACAGGGAAGTACACAGGTGTCTAATCTATAGGTAGCTATATTGTAACCCTACTTGTCAACAACTTGAATCATCCCTATGTAAGAGTAGTTCATTAATGTGTGAGGGTGCCCGGGCAAATTCTTAATCAGTAGTGTCAGTTTTGAAGTGGCCTTTTCCATGATTAAGGTAGACCATGACTCCGTCACTAGTATACTACATTGTCCACCTGAACAGTCAGTCTCATTGAAACATGTAGTCATGTCTGTTATATGTCAAAACCCTATGATAAGCTTTTTCAACATTGTTTTGCTGGATAAAACCATGACCATTCTATTTTTTCTCACGCGCAATAAAACTGCCACATAACCATTCAAAAGGAACGTAGATTAAAGTGTTGAGACATTCGATGCCACCGCAAAAAGGTTGTCTTGAGACAGAAGTGTATTTCAATTAGTTATAAATGTGTGGAGGAAGAAGACCTTAATAGCTAATTAAGGTTCGATCTGGTACTGTACATACTAATCTTCACGAAAATTTGTATTTTGCCTTTTGATAAGGGATGGGAGAATACCCGATAGGTATTCAAAATCACGCATAAACAAAAGGTAGTGTTTTCTTCACACGTCAAAACACTTTGAAAACAAAAGGATATGTATCCTAGTTATCCCAATTATATCTTATGCTATTTTAACAATATTTTTTTTTTCAATTTTCAATATCTCAACAATGATTGTTATTAGAGCATCGTACATAATTGATATTCATGAAAACATTGTACAATATTGAACTTGATGTGATTTTGGTCGATCCACTATAACACTCTTATTTAAGGAAGTCAGCATGGCGGCTATTTCAAAAATATAAATGGTTACTGTATAGCTGGTAATATCCGTGGGATCTCATTCGTGTGGGTAGTCAAACCGGGATCCCATTAGTGTTGACAGTCAAACCGAGGACCCTATTCGTGTTGACAGTCAAACCGGGATCCCATTCGAGTTGACAGTCAAACCGGGATCCCATTCGTGTTGACAGTCAAACCGGGATCCCTATTCATGTGGGTAGTCAAACCGGGATCCCCATTAGAGTTGACAGTCAAACCGGGATCCCATTCGTGTTGACAGTCAAACCGGGATCCCATTCATGTTGACAGTCAAACCGGGATCCCATTCGTGTTGACAGTCAAACCGGGATCCCATTCATGTGGGTAGTCAAACCGGGATCCCATTCGTGTTGACAGTCAAACCGGGATCCCATTCGTGTGGGTAGTCAAACCGTGATCCCATTCGTGTTGACAGTCAAACCGGGACCCCATTCATGTGGGTAGTGAAACCGGGATTCCATTCGTGTTGACAGTCAAACCGGGATCCCATTCGTGTTGACAGTCAAACCGGGATCCCATTCATGTGGGTAGTCAAACCGGGATCCCATTCGTGTTGACAGTCAAACCGGGACCCCATTCATGTGGGTAGTCAAACCGAGATCCCATTCGTGTTGACAGTCAAACCGGGATCCCATTCGTGTTGACAGTCAACCGGGATCCCATTCATGTGGGTAGTCAAACCGGGATCCCATTCGTGTGGGTAGTGAAACCGGGATTCCATTCGTGTTGACAGTCAAACCGGGATCCCATTCGTGTTGACAGTCAAACCGGGATCCCATTAGAGTGGACAGTCAAACCGGGACCCCATTCATGTGGGTAGTGAAACCGGGATTCCATTCGTGTTGACAGTCAAACCGGGATCCCATTCGTGTTGCCAGTCAAACCGGGATCCCATTCGTGTTGACAGTCAAACCGGGATCCCATTCATGTGGGTAGTCAAACCGGGATCCCATTCGTGTTGACAGTCAAACCGGGATCCCATTCGTGTTGACAATCAAACCGGGATCCCATTCGTGTTGACAGTCAAACTGGGATCCCATTCGTGTTGACAGTCAAACCGGGATCCCATTCGTGTTGACAGTCAAACCGGGATCCCATTCGTATTGGCAGTCAAACCGGGACCCCATTAGAGTGGACAGTCAAACCGGGACCCCATTCATGTGGGTAGTGAAACCGGGATTCCATTCGTGTTGACAGTCAAACCGGGATCCCATTCGTGTTGACAATGAAACCGGGATCCCATTCGTGTTGACAGTCAAACTGGGATCCCATTCGTGTTGACAGTCAAACCGGGATCCCATTAGAGTTGACAGTCAAACCGGGATCCCATTCATGTGGGTAGTCAAACCGGGATCCCATTCGTGTTGACAGTCAAACCGGGACCCCATTAGAGTTGACAGTCAAACCGGGATCCCATTCATATGGGTAGTCCAACCGGGAACCCATTCGTGTTGACAGTCAAACCGGGACCCCATTCGTGTTGACAGTCAAACCGGGATCCCATTCGTGTTGACAGTCAAACCGGGATCCCATTCGTGTTGACAGTCAAACCGGGATCCCATTAGAGTTGACAGTCAAACCGGCATCTTATTCGTGTGATGTTTCGAATTCGTTATGCCATAACTTGCTAAATATTTGGCCATGCTTTTGTGTGAACACTAGTTGGAAAGATGGCACATTGATCTTTACGTTGATATATGTAGCATCTAAGAAATACACTAATAAGAACACTTGTTGGGGAGTTACTGAGAGTTACTACGAATTACTGCGAGTTACTGCGAGTTACTGCCAGTTACTGCCAGTTACTGCCAGTTACTGTGAGTTACTGCGAGTTACTGTGAGTTACTGACAGTTACTGCGAGTTACTGTGAGTTACTGCGAGTTACTGTGAGTTACTGTGAGTTACTGCCAGTTACTGCGAGTTACTGTGAGTAACTACGAGTTACTGTGAATTGCTGTTTTCTACGGCAAGTATTTGAATACATTTTACTACTACATGTATATAGTACATTAATATTTGCCTGGTAAGCCCCTATTGTTATGGCTACCGAATCGGATTGTTTATAAATACATTTGTACTAGTATATTACCAACCCTTTTATTAGTAGGCATTCGTTTCGATTAAAAAGATATAGATATAGTTAATAAGACGGAGGCCAAGGATTTCAAATTAGCTAAGAAAACGAAAGCCAAGGATTTAGTTAAAAGAAAAGAGACCGAGGATTGGTAGAAAGATTTAGATTTATTTAACAAAACAGAGGCCAAGGAATGGTGGAAAGATTTAGATTTAGCTGACAAAATAGAGGCCAAGTATTGGTAGAAAGATTTAGATTTAGTTAACAAAACAGAAGCCAGCTAGAAATATTTATATTAAGTTAACAAAATAGAGGGCATGGACTGATAGAAAGTTTTATATTTATTTTAAGCAAAACAGAGGCCAAGGAATGGTAGAAAGATTTAGATTTTGTTAACAAAATAGAGACCAAGGAATGGTAGAAAGATTTAGATTTTGTTAACAAAATAGAGACCAAGTATTGGTAGAAAGATTTAGATTTTATTAACAAAGCAGACGCCGAAGATCGGTAAAAGATTTGGTTAACAAAATAGAGACCAAGGGTTGGTAGAAAGATTTATATTTATTTAACAAAATAGAGGCCAAGTATTGGAAGAAAGATTTATATTTTTTTAACAAAACAGACGCCAAGGATCGGTAGAAAGATTTAGTTAACAAAACAGACGCCAATGATAGGTAGAAAGATTTGGATTTAATTATTTTTAAATAGGTCAAGGATTGGGAGAACGTTAAGATTCTATTTTGCATAAATATCGAAAATTATTGTATTTTATTGAGCAATGTATTGTTAGCATTTGGTGTTTCGAAAACATTACGAATAAGGACATAGGTTGACATCAACTTCTATAATTAATCCGATCAAATTTTGTCGACATCATCAGTTTTTCCTTGATTCACGTTTCTTGTGGCCCTGTAATGTAGCGGATATTTCCTTGTGTGGCATGTGTATAAGACGACCACAGCCAGAGAGCGGTTTCCCAGGTAAACACACGCATCAGTGTCAGACGACAAGTGACTGCCGGTAATCCCCATTCTGTTTCTATGTTTATAGACGACGTAGCCCTCACAGGTATCCGTGATGTGATGAGAAAAATGATCCTGTTCTGCTTATGTCTATTACATACTGTTGACGATATCGTAGGTAATGACAGATATTTAGTAATTAATTAACTTTTCACGATCTTTTAGGAACATTTAAGGCTTAGTAAGACATCATTTGTTTAAAGAATATGGCCATTTGACCCCATTTCGATTATCAATGCCGTGCGTGTCAAAGGTAGACTCCAGGAAGTGTTCGTGTCAGTTGTAAAACAGTTTAAAATGCAGCTATCATGGTCAACAGTACGGAAATTAATGTATCCACTGTAAAACGTGAATCTTCCCAGTACTATACATCAATATACTGTAAACGTGTAAATGAAAGTTTAGCGGGTAATGTTATTTTAGCGATTTTGGCGTTGGGGGAATTACGTTTTATAAGATTTCTGTAATAACCATTATCATTTACTACTTCTATAGAAAATGTGGTTATGCTAATTCTTCATTGTACTTATCTGTCCTAATTTGGCAATGCGCGAAAACTTCAAATGACAAAGACACGCTCGGGGTTTCCCTACCTCCAGCAGTGTTTTGCTTTTTTTTATCCAGTCTTAAAACAGTGTTGCTATCTCCTATACCGATTCTGAAGTTGGTGACAACAAAATCGTTAGCTACAGCAACGACCATCGAACACGTTTATCTTCCCAAGAAAATAGAGCGTTTCTCAATGAGATTATTATGTCGAATAAAAACATCCTCGAGGTTTTCATCAGCCTGCATCTCATTAAACATCATCGAGGTCTTCATCAGCCTCCATCTCGTTGGACCTCATCGATGTCTTTATCAGCCTGCATCTCATTGAACGTCCTCGAGGTTTTCAGCAGCCTGCATATCATTGAACGTCCTCGAGGTTTTCATCAGGCTGCATCTCATTAAGCTTCCTCAAGGTCTTCATCAGCCTACATCTCATCACACATCCTCGAAGTCTTCATCAGCTTAAATCTCATTAAACGTCCTCGAGGTTTTCAGCAGCCTACATCTCATCAAACATTCTCGAAGTCTTCATCAGCTTAAATCTCATTAAACGTCCTCGAGGTCTTCATCAGCTTAAATCTCATCAAACATCCTCGAAGTCTTCATCAGCTTAAATCTCATTAAACGTCCTCGAGGTTTTCACCAGCCTGCATATCACTAAACATCCTCGAGGTCTTCCATCAGCCTGCATTTCATTGAACGTCCTCGAGGTTTTCAGCAGCCTACATCTCATCAAACATCCTCGAAGTCTTCATCAGCCTGTATTTCATTGAACGTCCTCGAGGTCTTCATCAGCCTACATCTCATTAAACATCATCGAGGTCTTCATCAGCCTCTGTGTCATTGAACGTCATCGAGGTCTTCATCAGACAGTATCGCATTAAACATCATCGAGGTCTTCATCAGCCTCTGTGTCATTAAACGTCCTCGAGGTCTTCATCAGACAGCATCGCTTTAAACACCATGTTGTATTTTTACTGTCCAAAGTCGATTTCTGTCATGATATATTTTGTTTTGAAGGCTCTTAAATACTAGTATGCAAATGTGACGATGTAAAATCAATTTGAAGTTACTTTGATTACTCTGAATCCTTTGGAGCATGTGTTGATAAGTGAGGTATATAAATATGTGTCAACTGTGACAGCTATTTCACCTCTTTCTGGACTTAATTGTGTGAGGAAACTGCAGAACCCTATTATCCATCTATATAGAACCATTCACGATTAATACTTAATACTGATTATCCAAAGCATTACCCTTGACCACTTTGATATAACGGATGCCATGAATGTGGTGAAGAAAACAAATGCCTTTTTATTACAATGTATATCAGAGTACAAGATTGATGTTGTTGTTTTTTTAAGATGAATGCGATACTTGTCAAATTCCAAGTTATCTTTTTGTATTTCCCTTGTGTACGCCAGGTGCTGACATTGCTGTTTACGTCCGAAATATGAATGGTACATATACGTTATAATATATAGTAAAAACAACTCTCAAATAGACCTAGATACGTTTATTAGCACTTTTCACGTGTCGAGTCAACTATTATAGCGCAAAACATACAGTAGGAGATTTTCTGATTTTAAGAACTTGAGTTACTCATTACGTAACATAAAACCACACCCGAGTGTGTTTTTTTTTTTGCAGATTTTAAAATATAAAACTATGATTCCGTCTTTCGCGGCCAATTTAACGGAGCGGGCAATACATAGGAAACTTTCGCTTGATATCCTGCCATTTTCCAATAAAAGTTATAGAGATAGAAGGTGGAATTATTGGACCAGGGTCGCTCATCAAAGTAAAATAGACACCAAAACCTAGCATTTACTGACATCCTCTCAGAATTACACATGGTTTAAGGCAAATAACAAAGTGATTCATTACGTTTCCAAAAAAATAATCCACCAAGTACATTCACGACAAAGACAAAAATCCTGTTAAAGTGTATGCGTCACGTCACGTGGCGAGGCACATTGGTGCAGACGACTAGCACTGCACCTGGATGAGAATGAGGAGTTTGTACTTCATCACACTGATTTAAAAGATAAATAATGATCTTACACTAAACATCCTCCAGTCGCACTAATGCAATAGATCGGTTTACACCGGGGACATGTGTAAAGTATCAATCATATTTCAGTTTTAAGATTTTAGGTAGATTTCGGGATAACATAACATCTCAAAAGCAAATTTTATAATGACTTACTGACATTTCGTTCTCCCGGTCTATCAGTACACTGTAGTTTCAGTGACTGCCACTCGCTAAGATTTCTTATTTTAAAATAGTTTGCAAAATTCATCGAAGACCACGTGACGATACGATAACGTAGGAATTGTATGATACGTACACGGACAGTACCACAGACATGTAGCGACGTGTATGATCGACATTAGCAGGTGTGAAGAGGAAAGCAGTGTAACGTTATCTCCTAAACAATTAGCTTACGTGATCCCACGGACTGATAACGTCTATAGGCGACCCTCGATATAAGTGGCATACACGTCCATTTGTCAGTGTGATACTATGTTTTTTTCTATTATTATTTTTCACAATAGTGACAATGCATATATTTTAGTTGTTGAATTCACAACATGCAGAAGTAAAAACAGATACATTTACGTACTTAATAGTGAAACAACCCTGTCATTTATCGATGGCGTGATCGTCAGGCGACATTTTGATAATACTGATTTCAGTTTTATGTCATCTGCCATGTCCGAATATTTTATTTTTATTATGACTTTCAGATTATTATTTTAATTTTATTTATTGAACAACCCTCAGCATCTTATTACAGTAGAAAGTGTTTGGAATTTTAACATGAAGTAAAACTTATGGTTTTGTGGTGTAAGTTAACATCATTTTGGAAAACAGAAATGTCACATTTTAAAAACTGTCGTAGATTATTTTAAAGTATATGATGTGAATACATCATGTACCGACATATCTTTATGATAAACTTACCTGCCGTATCCCAGATATCCAGTTTTATGACCTTGCTCTCACGAGATATGAAGCTTGTCGATTTACTAGCGTACCCTGTTCTGGATTGAGAACCTTTGGACGAGCTAGAGAACTGACTAGATTTCGACATTTCATACTGGTCCTCGTCCCTGTTGACGAACGTGTCCACAAGTAAAGATTTACCCACGCCTAAATCCCCGATCACAACCACTTTACATTTCAGAGTTCGTTCAGAAACCCGCTCCGTTGCCATTGCGGTAGGATGAAAACTTTCTCATTTTCAATTGACACCTTGATTTGTTTATCATGTATGATAACAATTGAATTCCTGTCACGTGATCGAAGTGACGCCAGATCAAACAAGTCATCACATCTGCGCTGTAATAGCTGGGCCGGTCAATCTCTCTGGATGGTGTCCGTGTATATAATTAACTCGAGACATTAATATAGTTTCATGGGAGGGGATGTAACATAAATACAACATACTGTCATAGCTATGATAACACACTGTTGATATGTATTTCTCAAGTGAGGTGATGTTAACGTAGGGTTGGTAACTAGGTGTAGCGAGGTAAAAGTATCCTGAAAAGTTTGAGTATATTACGATTACTGATTTATATAATTAGGCACAAGCATCATTTTCTTACGTAAAGAAATTGTTTCTGAATATCATAACGGTTTAACAGACAACGTTATCCTGACGTTATCTCTAGAGTCTGTCAGGTATAATGTCATGGGTCTTTCTTTGAACGAACGGTTAAGAATATTATACATATTTCATGTTTTGTGAAGTCTTATCGCCAAACCCGACCAAATTACGGGTTAAACATCTTCTATTTATAACACAAAGCGATGTGTAGACCGTTTTGATTTGCAGAATTGCTCCCTCCCTTTTATTTATTTTCGTCACGGAAGGCATAAAGTAATCGTTAACTATAACATACATGTATGGTTACTTTGTTTTGTTATGATCCATAGGAGGTTCAACAAATCAGTCCCCATGCATGTCAAACATATTCTGGGAAAAAAAAACCAATACATGTTCAGCAAAAGTCGAAAATATACATTTTAGAAGCTAGATGATGGGCAAGGTTAATTAATGTATTAAACGACAAAGAAATAATATTTTTGGCTTTGTTTAAATGAAAACTATATTCTGTTATTCAGGTAAACCTGTCGCTGCGATATGCCACGGCGCTTGGATGTTCTGTTCCGCTAAGATTCTGAAAGACAAGAAAGTTACATGCTTTGTTGCAATCAAAGATGATGTGGAAAACGCTGGGTAAGGTTAGCAGCATGTATACATCAAAAAGACACAATTACATTAAACGAAACGACACAATTACATTAAACGAAACGACATAATTACATTAAACGAAACGACATAATTACATTAAACGAAACGACATAATTACATTAAACGAAACGACACAATTACATGTACGTTCAATAAAAAGACACAATTACGTTCAATAAAAAGACACAATTACATTCAATGAAAAGACACAATTACATTCAACGAAAAGACAATTAAATACAACGAAAAGACACAGTTATGTTCAATAAAAAGACACAATTGCATTCAACGAAAAGACAATTATATTCGACGAAAAGACACAATTACATTCAAAGAAAAGGCACAAACACGTTCAATAAAAAGACACAATTACATTCAACGAAAAGACACGATTAAATACAACGAAAAGACACAATTACGTTCAATGAAAAGACACAATTACGTCCAATAAAAAGACACAATTGCATTCAACGAAAAGACAATTATATTCAACGAAAAGACAATTACATTCAATGAAAAGACAATACATTCAGCGAAAAGACAAACATTACATTCAACGGAAAGACACAATTACATTCAACAAAGCGACAATATTACTATCAAAGGTAAGACAGCTATAATCAAATGAAAGACATTAAAATTCAGGAGAAACCTTTTTACATTATAGCAAAAGACGCAATAGCAAAGTAATTAACATTGAAACCAGAAAGATAGTAATGAGACAGCTGTATACATACTATTAACGTGTTTTTTAGACATATTATGTTTATAACGTAGAGTGTAGGCTCGGGGTGAGGGAGGACACTCTGTCGTGCAGCAAGGTCGACCATTATGGTGATCCCTGTAGTCTATAGAGATAGCACTATACAACAAAATACACAAAACCGACACTTTTTATAAAAAATTCAAGGACCAAACTGTGTGGTAAGGAAGATTAAATATTTCCAGTACTGTCCTTCCTGACTATTCCACTCTCCTGACTTTTTCATGTATTTACTTGTTATATTATTACTGTCAACTTACATATTTAGGGGGGAATATTATCTTTTTTTTTCGCTGTGAAGGCCTCGGCTTTATTATTATGCGCTAATCGCAGTGTCTGTCCACTGTTTTCTACGGAAGGTAATGTCGGTTTTCCAATTCATCATTATGTAGCTTAAGTCTAATTATGTGCTGAAATTTGAGTCGACGGAATACGTTTATAATATCTCCTTTTCCTGAATGGGCGAGTGAGTAGTGACCAGTATTTAGAGAGTGCCATGAAAACATTCTTATGTTTGGTTTTACTTAGTTCAGAAAAAAACATCGACAAGACCAATGTTTTTATCACACCATCATCAGACAGGTAGCCATCTTCTATTTTGACAATTAAAGATTGTTATCGCTTTTTCTCAGAAAGTCGTAAAGGAATCTTTCTCATATTCCAAATTTAGGATTCTTTTGGTTCCTAGTTGTGCATATTGCATTTTAGGACCGATGGAAAAACAACATGGCCGACAGGCGGCCATCTTGGTTTTTGACAATTGAAGTTTGTTGTACTATTTCGCAGAATGTCCTACAGGGATCTTTCTCAAATTTCATATGTATGTTTTCCTTGGTCCCTAGCTGTGCATAGCATTTTGAGACCGATCGAAAAACAACATGGCCGACAGGCAGCCATCTTGGATTATGACACTTGAAGTTACTTAGATCGCTATTTCTCAGAAAGTACTGAAGGGATCTTTCTCAAATTTTATTTGTAATTTTCACTTGGTACCTAGTTGTGTATATCTTATTTTGGGACTGATCGGAAACCAAAAAGACAGACAGGCAGCCATCTTGGATTATGACAATTGAAATCTGTTATTGCTTTTTCTTAGAAAGTACTTCAGGGATCTTTTCTAAATTCCATATGTAAGTTTCCCGTGGTCTGTAGTTATGCATATTACATTTTAGGACCGATCAGAAAACAACATGGCCGACAAGCGGCCATCTTGAATTTTGACATTTGCAGGTTGCTTCTGCTTTATCGTGTAAAGTTATTAAATGTTTTGAAGGAAGTGTGAAAGTGGAATGAAGAAAAAAGGTCAGTTTTTCATCATTTGATTCATGTTTCATTCAATGGTGGGCGCCAAGATACCTTTGTATCTCTTGTCCAATATGTATTATAGCATTTTTTCGTTTAAATTATCTATTCACTTTTAGGTCAACTGAGACAAAGTTTCAAGCGACCTATTCTAATCCCCTTTTGTCCGTCGTCGTGCGTCGTCCGTCGTGCGTCGTCCATCGTCCGTCCGTAAACAATTTACATTTTCGACTTCCGTCTCCAAAACCCCTAAACCAAATTCAATGAAATTTGGCAGGAAGCTTCTATGGCTTAAGGTCAACCAAAATTGTAAATTATATGGCCCCCAACCCCCAGGGGCCTGAGGGGCGGGGCTATAAAGAGTCAAATTGACTAGAACTCAAAAATCTTCTTCTCTACTCGCAGATATGGTGGAATCAACACTCTCCATAGAAGGGTCTTAAGGTGCTTTACCAAAATTGTAAATTTCACGACCCAGGTGTCTCACGTTTGCCCCTGGGTAGGGGGTAAACTTTACTATAGTTTATATAGGGAAATCACATTTTTGACTATAATTTGTTTGATTTCTATTGTAATTCATTCTAATTCGGTTAACATTATCAGCTTGGGATGGCAGTTTGAGGGTATGCACATGTTGGCCCTGACTGACCCCGAGGGGCTGATGGGCGGGGCTAAAAATGGTCAAATTGGCTGAAATTTCAAAAATCTTCTTCTCAAGACCGAAATAAGGTAGAATCAAATACTCTTCATAGTTGGAAGGGTCTTAATGTGCTTTACTGAAATTTATTAATTTAATGACCCTGGGGTCATAAGTTTGCCCCTGGGGAGTGGTTAAATTTTACTATAGTTTATATAAGGAAATTACATGTTTGACTGATTTGTTTGATTTCTATCGGAATTCATTCTAACTTGGTTAACATTTTCAGCATGGGATGAAAGTTTGATAATATGCATATGTTGGCCCTGACTGACCCCTGATGGGCGGGGCCAAAAAGAATAAATTGAATTAACTGAAATATTTCAAATCTCAAGTGACCGTTAAGGCCCATGGGCCTCTTGTTATCTATTTATTAAGGATTCCTTAAATGGGTTTTCCCCATTAACGCAGTCAAGGAACATTGAACTTTAAAAAATCCTTATAACACTTACTTCGTTAGTGATAATAAATAGGTACCTTTAAATGCTTACTTCGTTAGTAATAATAAATATGTACCTTTAAATACTTACTTCGTTAGTAATAATAAATATGTACCTCTAAATACTTACTTCGTTAGTAATAATAAATATGTACCTTTAAATACTTACTTCGTTAGTGATAATAAATATGTACCTCTAAATACTTACTTCGTTAGTAATAATAAATATGTACCTTTAAATACTTACTTCGTTAGTGATAATAAATATGTACCTTTAAATACTTACTTCGTTAGTGATACTAAATAGGTACATTTAAATACTTACTTCGTTAGTGATAATAAATATGTACCTTTAAATACTTACTTCGTTAGTGATAATAAATATGTACCTTGAAATACTTACTTCGTTAGTAATAATAAATAGGTACCTTTAAATACTTACTTCGTTAGTGATAATAAATAGGTACATTTAAATACTTACTTCTTTAGCGGTAATAAATACATATATGTATGTACCTGTAGAAGACGACATCGTAAAAGTTGGAAAGGAAAGAGAAATTAAATATTGCCCACTTTAATAACAGAAATAAAAAGATGTTAGAATGTTATACAGGTGTACTTGAAAGATAACGATAACAGTCCGCGTGGACATGTTTTGCTACGCATCTGTGCATTTGAGTAGTGTATTCTATGGCATGCCAAACGTTGCAATATTCAATAATTCCATATTCATAATCAATATTTTCTATTTATGTTCAATATTCTATTTGTATTCATTAATTGTAGATGTATGTTCAATAAATTGTAAATGTATATTCGATAATCTGTAAATGTATGTCCAATAATTTTTAAATATATATTCGATAATTTGTAAATATATGTTCAATAATTTGTAAATATATGTTCAAAATATATGTTCATTTATTTGGATTATACATATCATTTCAAATCGTGATTTCTTTGTAACCGCGGCGTCGATAATTCTTTTTACCCGAACCCGTGCTAAGGGAAGACAGCTCGATACCGTACACCGAGCCCTGCATATCGTTTATCTTAGGAAACTGTTACTTTAAAGTGTCCGGAACATAAAACATAGTATTTCCCCAAAAATGTTCTATCTATTTATTTCGTTAAAACTTAATATACTCTAATCGTTATCCACCCAGATATATTTTATTAGATCATCTAAAATATCACTTAGACTCCCTGTATTAATTTTAATTAAGCCGTTTATATCATTCGAGTGTTTATAACTAGTATTACCAATCAGTATCATTGTTATTATCAAGTATAACATACATGTAAAAAATAATAAAGCCATTACGTATATGTATTATTCACTGACAATACACAGATCTCAAAATATATCACAAAATTAAAGCATGTCTCTGAAATAATTAACAAAGAATGTAAATAGTCACGCTCGAGTGCGGGCTACACAAAACCTTCCCTGAAAACTGAAAATTGTCGATTTCTGCTGTTAACATACTCTCTTTTTTTTAATGTTACTGGCACATTTAGCTAAACAAAAAAACTAGAATTGTTGTAGAAAAAATTACTTTTATTATATAAGCCTTCGAGGAGAAAGACCGAAAATAACCAAAGCTCGTGCTCGGGACCGGTGCTCGGGTACGGCTCGGGATACGCAAATTCACCCCACCGTAACAAATTAAATGCTATTCCATAATGCAAATGATTGAACATATATGTAAAAATCATCGAACATATATTTACAAATTATTGAACATATATTTATAAATTATTGAACATATATCTACAATTAATAAATATGAATTTATAATATTGAACATAAATATACAATATTGAATATGAATATAAAGTATTGAATATGAATACAAAATACTGAATATGAATATATAGAATATTGAATATAAATATAAAGTATTAACTATGAATATAAAATAATGAATATGAATATAAAATATTGAATATAATATGAAATTATTGAATATTGCAACGTTTGACACGCCATAGTATTCTAGATAATTAAGCCTTATTGGCAAAATTGTGTCAAGTTTCAAAGGTGTACGACAACATTTGTTCTACAATGTCGACTTTTCGCGATTGTTATAAAATAAAAAACATTTACAAATTTTGAAACAGACACGACTGCCAGTCGGCCTAAATATACCCCAAAGTTCACTTGCAATCTGGGTTACTGACCCATACTTTGTGATCGTTGACACCCGTCGCAATAAGATAAACATTGTATGTATAAATTTCGACCTTGAGAATTTCATTTAAACTTTGATATGGTAGACAATCAGACTACAGCTCACGCTGTGTACAATGCGTCGCACGCTATTTTCAGTACGTTGTCATAAGAGGATAAATGTCAAAATCTGTTCTCTAATCCAACACAGCGCTAAGTGTCCAGTGGTAATGATATTAATGAGAAGTCATCAATATTTTGACTTTCTGCTTTAAAAATGTTATTGCTTAAATCATTTTTTCTTAATGAACATCTGCACATTCACCGAACACAATATATGGTCAGCTAATATCAGCAACCGCACATACACGGAACACAATGGTAAAATGAAATTAACAAAGGCACACACACCTAACACAATGGTAAGTTTACATCATAAACCACAGATTCACCCAACACAAAGCTTACACCATCAAACACAGATTCACCCAACACAATGGTAAGCTTACACCATCAACCACAGATTCACCCAACACAATGGTAAGCTTACATAGTTGATTGAAGCCTTTCAATATTTCTGCGTTTCTATCTTAAATGAAGAAACCAATTGTTGATATTGAATTCTGTCGGTAATTGTGGTTTTCGTTACATTGTAGGGCTCGGTACGAGGACTCTCCGGTTGTAGTGGATGGCAATATGATTACGTCACGATTACCAAAGGATTTACCAGATTTCTGTAAAGCTATCATAAGTCAGCTGAAAAAGTAAAGGTCTATCAGTTGTCAAACAAAAAATGTTTTTGGTAACCTATGAATAACATTTCTGTTTTTTATTTCATTTATTTTTAATTTCGATTTGATAACTGTAAATGAACGCATCTTCGGAATACTTAGAAACTTGGATATAAAGTGTATGTGCGTAATTACCTTACGGCAGCCTATATTTGATATGCATGTCTAACACACTTGTTGCAGCATTCTTATCATAAAGGCATTAAAGAGAGAAAAACATGTTTTGATAATAAAAAATGTGTTTTTAATCATAACAGATTTCTGTCAATGATAAACATTTCTCATCTCACGGATGTGTTCAATTCACTTGTAATTACGTGTTGTAGCTTGATGTCAACATATATAAACACAGATGGAAATAACGTAACAGTAAGTAACATATTCAGGAAGATATAAATACATACATATAAAAATAATATAAATTTGTGAAAACAAACGAAATCTAATCACTGTAAGAAGTCTAATTAAATTAATATTTCAATGGAATTACTTTGTAAAATATCCCCATATTGGCATTTTAATTTCGTTGGAATACTAATTTGAATGTCTCCATAATCGTATACGTGCAGGTGATGTGTATTGGACTACTTATTTGAGTGTCACCATATAGTCCCGTGTTCGTACAGGTGATGCGTTTTGATCTCTGTACGTCCTTCTTGATAACCTTGTTTGTAATACGTATATTGATTAACTATGACCTAACTGATTACATGAGGAATATATTATCACCATCACTTTGCTCCCTGGTGTATTAATCATATTTAGTTATGCATCAAAATAATAAGGATGCGCGCTGTTTGTATAAAGGTTAAAATATAACAGACACCAGAGATTGAAAGTAAAACAATGTCATTAATTTAAAATATCAAAGACAACATAAAGTTCATCTTTACTTTTTCTTACAAACCAATATTTAGAACCCCTTCATACAAAGATGGGGGAACATGATATGATGATATCTAAACATATACAATATATTGTTGTTGACTTGTTACACTGTACGTCATGGGTGAATAATACAATCCGAAAAACCAAATTTATACTACTTAATAACATGAACTCTCATATGATGGTTGGTGACTTGACATATGATAATTTATTCCTAATTTAATAAGAAAATTAAGAAAGCATTCTGTGTATATCTTCAATCTTTTCTTCGGTAGATTTTCTCTGAGGATGCGCGTCAAAACCAGCATCACTTGTTCTAAGGCTCTGGTTCCTGGTTTTGGCACCACCTAATGATCCTGTTGCAGGCATGGCGACGTACAATTAATGTCAAATATATATATCCAAGTATAAATGGTATACACGTACGCACAGTTCTATACTAGTATGTAGTGGTGAGTAGTGGTCACTATAACTAGCTCACACCATGTCCGAAGTAAACATGCTCGAAAAGTTCACTAAAGCACTGAATTTTTCATAGAAAAATGTCTTCCGGATTTTAAGAACACATTCTAAACCTCCATGACGAGTTTCGTGTGAAACTATCGACGAAAAAGCAGTATAAAAGTGAAACTTTCTCGGAACTCAGAAAACACCGATCTACGACGTGGGATCACGTGACCACGTTGAACCGATTTGTTAAACTTACATATTGCTACCGTTATAATCATTACTATACGTAGATATTTTCTTGAAGTATATATTATTATGTGTGTAAGTATACACAGTATACAGTTATCTCTAGTCGATTTTAAAATATTTTTTTAATAATTGTAGATCGATAATTTGAAAAGAACATCATTGATGTAAAGATGATAATCAGAATTTTAAAAATGTCGGAATCAGACAAACAATTGCACAACGTACAAGGAACGTTGGAAGTTTGCACTGGTTTGCCACATCACAATATGCTCTTATGGCATGGTGTATTTAAGAATGAATTCATATTAATATATTACACAATTAATTTGATGATTCAATATAGTAAAACGGAGGAGCAAATTCATTGTTACTATTTCATACGCGAGTAGTGACATAACTTGTCTGCGGAATTTATATGCATTCTACCATGTATAATCCACCTATTCAGTACCCTGTATTAGGTATCAGCATGTGTGCCAGATTACGAACTAAAACCGTTACGTTAAAGAGTAGTTAGACTAGAGGAACGAGGAGTAAGTTATAGGTCATGTTATCGTAATGTTTAAGAGCTCCTCCAGTTTGGATAACATGCTCTAAGGTGGGAGTCCGACATTAGACCTGGTGGTCATATCATATACTAGCCCGAGCTTCCTCTGACCCTGACACCATGTCTGGTGTAGGGCCAGAGCGCACTACTTTATGAAAACGTGGAATTATCCGACACCGTTTGGTGTCGCTAAGATTTTGATGGATAGGACCATAGATAGGACTAAATGGATGTTCTGGGGTCAATAAATATCTCATTTGCCCATATATGTACGGTAGGTGTTATGTCACTCCCGATTTTATTGTATTTGCACCAAAATCTTAGCGACACCAAACGGTGTCGGAGAATTCCACGTTTTCATATAGTAGTGCGCCCTGGTCCTACACCAGGCATGGTGTCAGGGCCAGAGGAAACTCGGACTAATTATATACCTGTCATTTATCATGTAATACTTCAAATTAATTTCGGGATTACTTCATTCCCTCTTTATGTCTAGATTGAGAAAGAGTCCGTCCGTTGGAGATGGTTTGCCACGTTATATCGAGATTGAGAAAGATTCCGGCCGTTGGAGACGAGTTGCCACGTAATATCGAGATTGAGAAAGAGTCCGGCCGTTGGAGATGGTTTGCCACGTGATATCGAGATTGAGAAAGATTCCGGCCGTTGGAGATGGTTTGCCACGTGATATCGAGATTGAGAAAGAGTCCGGCCGATGGAGACGGGTTGCCACCTGATATCGAGATTGAGAAAGATTCCGGCCGTTGGAGATGGTTTGCCACGTGATATCGAGATTGAGAAAGAGTCCGGCCGTTGGAGACGGGTTGCCACGTGATATCGAGATTGAGAAAGAGTCCGACCGTTGGAGATGGTTTGCCACGTTATATCGAGATTGAGAAAGATTCCGGCCGTTGGAGACGAGTTGCCACGTAATATCGAGATTGAGAAAGAGTCCGGCCGTTGGAGATGGTTTGCCACGTGATATCGAGATTGAGAAAGATTCCGGCCGTTGGAGATGGTTTGCCACGTGATATCGAGATTGAGAAAGAGTCCGGCCGATGGAGACGGGTTGCCACCTGATATCGAGATTGAGAAAGATTCCGGCCGTTGGAGATGGTTTGCCACGTGATATCGAGATTGAGAAAGAGTCCGGCCGTTGGAGACGGGTTGCCACGTGATATCGAGATTGAGAAAGAGTCCGACCGTTGGAGATGGTTTGCCACGTTATATCGAGATTGAGAAAGAGTCCGGCCGTTGGAGACGGGTTGCCACGTGATATCGAGATTGAGAAAGAGTCCGGCCGTTGGAGACGGGTTGCCACGTGATATCGAGATTGAGAAAGTGTCCGGCCGTTGGAGACGGGTTGCCACGTGATATCGAGATTGAGAAAGAGTCCGACCGTTGGAGATGGTTTGCCACGTTATATCGAGATTGAGAAAGAGTCCGGTCGTTGGAGATGGTTTGCCACGTTATATCGAGATTGAGAAAGAGTTCGGCCGTTGGAGATGGTTTGCCACGTGATATCGAGATTGAGAAAGTGTCCGGCTGATGGAGACGGGTTGCCACTTGATATCGAGATTGAGAAAGAGTCCGGCCGATGGAGATTGTTTACCACGTTATATCGAGATTGAGAAAGAGTCCGGCCGATGGAGACGGGTTGCCACGTTATATCGAGATTGAGAAAGAGTCCGGCCGATGGAGATGGTTTGCCACGTTATATCGAGATTGAGAAAGATTCCGGCCGATAGAGACGGGTTGCCACGTGATATCGAGATTGAGAAAGAGTCCGGCCGATGGAGAAGGGTTGCCACGTGATATCGAGATTGAGAAAGATTCCGGCCGATGGAGATTGTTTACCACGTGATATCGAGATTGAGAAAGAGTCCGGCCGATGGAGACGGGTTGCCATGTTATATCGAGATTGAGAAAGAGTCCGGCCGATGGAGATGGTTTGCCACGTTATATCGAGATTGAGAAAGCGTCCGGCCATTTGAGACGGTTTGCCACGTGATATCGAGATTGAGAAAGTGTCCGGCCGATGGAGACGGGTTGCCACGTGATATCGAGATTGAGAAAGATTCCGGCCGATGGAGACGGGTTGCCACGTTATATCGAGATTGAGAAAGCGTCCGGCCATTTGAGACGGTTTGCCACGTTATATCGAGATTGAGAAAGTGTCCGGCCGTTGGAGACGGGTTGCCATGTTATATCGAGATTGAGAAAGCGTCCGGCCATTTGAGACGGTTTGCCACGTGATATCGAGATTGAGAAAGATTCCGGCCGATGGAGACGGGTTGCCATGTTATATCGAGATTGAGAAAGATTCCGGCCGATGGAGACGGGTTGCCATGTTATATCGAGATTGAGAAAGTGTCCGGCCGATGGAGACGGGTTGCCATGTTATATCGAGATTGAGAAAGTGTCCGGCCGATGGAGACGGGTTGCCACGTTATATCGAGATTGAGAAAGATTCCGGCCATTGGAGATGGTTTACCACGTTATATCAAGATTGAGAAAGTGTCCGGCCGATGGAGATGGTTTGCCACGTGATATCGAGATTGAGAAAGATTCCGGCCGATGGAGATGGTTTGCCACGTGATATCGAGATTTAGAAAGTGTCCGGCCGATGGAGACGGGTTGCCACGTGATATCGAGATTGAGAAAGATTCCGGCCGATGGAGACGGGTTGCCACGTGATATCAAGATTAAGAAAGTGTCCGGCCGATGGAGATGGTTTGTCACGTGATATCGAGATGTAGATATACAACGACTCCATCTTTCTGAGCACCTGCTTTCACATAAAAAAAAAGCTGCCTTTGGTTTACGTGGCTTCTCTTTTGTCTTAATTTTAAAGCAAAACACATCCCCATTGTTCTATCAATCACTGTGACTTGCGTACAATAACGCACACAAGTCCAAAGAGAACATGTAGAGACATCACATGGGGCAGTTACGCGCATGTTTACAACAATATGTCTACAGTTAACATTGACATTCTTCGTGTGGTTATTGTATAACCATCTGGGCTCAGAATATGTTTAATTTGAAGACATGGTTATTTGGCATATATGTCCCTGAGGTCTTCTTGATCACGTTGACCAGGCAATATGAAATGAACACCCGTTCACAATTCAAACGTTAACTGACAGAGCATGGACAGTCTAAACGTTAACTGACGGGACGCGGACAGTTTAAACGTTAACTGACAGGACATGGGGACAGTCTAAACGTTAACTGACAGGACACGAACAGTTTAATCGTTAACTGACAGGACACGGACAGTTTATGTTAACTGACAGGACACGGACAGTTTATGTTAACTGACAGGACATGCTGACAGTTTATGTTAACCGAGAGGACACGCGGACATTTTAAATGTTAACTGACAGCACACATGGACAATTTATGTTAACTGACAGGACATGCGGACAGTTTATGTTAACTGACAGAACACGCGGACATTTTAAATGTTAACTGACAGGACACGGACAGTTTATGTTAACTGACAGGACATGCGGACAGTTTATGTTAACCGAGAGGACACGCGGACATTTTAAATGTTAACTGTCAGCACACGTGGACAATTTATGTTAACTGACAGGACATGCGGACAGTTTATGTTAACTGACAGGACACGAACAGTTTAATCGTTAACTGACAGGACACGGACAGTTTATGTTAACTGACAGGACACGGACAGTTTATGTTAACTGACAGGACATGCTGACAGTTTATGTTAACCGAGAGGACACGCGGACATTTTAAATGTTAACTGACAGCACACATGGACAATTTATGTTAACTGACAGGACATGCGGACAGTTTATGTTAACTGACAGAACACGCGGACATTTTAAATGTTAACTGACAGGACACGGACAGTTTATGTTAACTGACAGGACATGCGGACAGTTTATGTTAACCGAGAGGACACGCGGACATTTTAAATGTTAACTGTCAGCACACGTGGACAATTTATGTTAACTGACAGGACATGCGGACAGTTTATGTTAACTAACAGGACGCGGACAGTTTATGTTAACTGACAGGACACGAACAGTTTATGTTAACTGACAGGACACGGACAGTTTATGTTAACTGACAGGACAAGGACAGTTTATGTTAACTGACAGGACACGCGGACAGTTTATGTTAACTGTCAGGACACGCGGACAGTTTAAATGTTAACTAACAGGACACGCGGACAGTTTATGTTAACTGACAGGACATGCGGACAGTTTATGTTAACTGACAGGACATGCGGACAGTTTATGTTAACTGACAGGACACGCGGACAGTTTATGTTAACTGACAGGACATGCGGACAGTTTATGTTAACTGACAGGACATGCGGACATTTTAAATGTTAACTAACAGGACACGCGGACAGTTTATGTTAACTGACAGGACACGCGGACAGTTTATGTTAACTGACAGGACACGCGGACAGTTTAAACGTTAACTGACAGGACACGCGGACAATTTATGTTAACGGACAGGACACGCGGACAGTTTATGTTAACTGACAGGACACGAACAGTTTAACTTTCTATTCAATACAAAATATTTTACAACTAAAGAAGTTGGGGTTCTGCATCCTTTCTGTACATATATTAAATAGTTGAACGTCGGGACTTTTCATTGCATAAATAAAATATGATAGGAGGAAAACCTATCCCTACCTTGATGATGTGATAGAGATATCTCCAAATTAACCGAGGGGTGATATTTTTAGCTGTCTAACCCGTTACTGTAAACCTATCTATAGCACAAGACATTAGCTACAATTGATCCACATGATCCCTGGTCAGGGCAATGCTGTGTGAGGAAAGAAAATAAAATTTGTTTCTAGTTTTTCATTGATTCGCATTGAAAATCAATATTTTGAAAGATAGAATTAACTCAATACCAATCATTTTCATTATAGAGATTTATTGTCTACATCAGAAAAGATAAATCAAAGTACTGAACGTACTGCAGGAGGCGTTAGTCAGATGTAAAAGGTGATATCAATCTAATTAAAATCAAGATGGTCATTCTCACTACGTTACATGACGTCTAACAACATTCCATATGGGGTCACGTCAGGGTGACCTTTTGGATTAGCCAATCAAATGACTACTTCCAGAATCTTGGAAGTGAATTTTATATGTCCGAATTAGCATGACTATAGTGCATAGGTTGCATCATCTGTCAATTTGTTTTAAGTCTTTTCGTCCTACATAGCATATAGCTATATACAGGCTATGACGAAATGGTTTGCTGTAATTTCATCGACAAATAGACAATTCGCTCTGAAAGTGACATACACATATCTCAAATGTCATCAGAACGTGACCCCATATGGGATGTTGTTAGATGTTCATGTAACGTAGTGAGAATGACCATCTAGATTTCAATTAGATCGAAGGTGATACTGGAAATAAAGCAAGAATACAAATCAAACTGATATCAACATGATTAAACATTTCCACTTAAGTGTGTCAAACCAAATGAACATAATGGTTTTCACAGTCCTGATGAATGTAATGGCTTAGACTGTTCCGATGTACATAATGGTGTGAACCATATTCAAGTTTCAAACCAACTTCTACTTAAGTAGTTAAACATTTCTAAATTCAAACAGACCTTTACTTAAGAAGTTAAACATTTAACTTTTTTTTCAAACCAACTTCTACTTAGGTACATGTCGTTAACATTCATACTTTAAACCAACTTTCATACTTAAGTAGTTCAAAATTTGCATTTATGTGTTTAAAACCAACTTATACCTAATAGGCCTGGGTATTAGAAATGTCGAAACGATATGATACGCATTTCGATACGCTATAACAATACACGATATGTATTGAAAATACAGGAGTGTCTGCTACTTTTTAACGTCAGGATGCATTTGGCATCTGCCGTTATAGTCGTGGTGGGTAAATTTTGTTAGTGACACTTTTGTTTCTGGCTAACAATTCCTCTTTTCTGTCATACAAATGATATACATCCGCAGCCTAATATAGTTCCTATTTTGACAGCAATTATTGACACGATTTAACTGATGGTGCCCGTGTTTACTGCAATTAAAATGAAATATGAATGTTTGGTGTTCTAGACTATTTTAGAGTATAAATATAAACATTTTCCTCGTCAGTATATGCAATTTTGTTGGCGTAGGATTACGTAGTTCTGTCTCAATCCTGCCTTGAAAACGAAAGTAAAAAAATCAGTTTGATCGTCGTGGAAATTTACATGCATTCACAGAGAAACTATCCACATGCCTTAGACTCATATGTTCATCCTGAGTTCATATGCAGGAACATTTCATATAAACCTAAAACCAACCCTATTTACGTAGTCAAATGCAACTGAGCATTCAACGAGATAACTTCAGCTGTCACGTGACTAATCACGCGATCATCACTAATCGGACAAAATGGCGGTTATGTCTAATGTAACTGAACCCACGACCGTTCACAGTTTCATATTCATTTGTATGTCGCTAGTATACGCAAGAAATATTACCAGGAATCGAAGGCAAGTTGTAACAAACTACATTGCCGTTTTTCATGAGGATTTTATTAAATAAGGTTATTATTTGTTTATTTGAAAAGAATCTAACTATTATGATCCGTGACTGATGTACTGGCGTCTTGTCAAAACTAGATATGTCTCGTCGGACAACGCGACCGCAATTGTCTATCGGAGTTAAAATTTACCAGGGGTCATAAAATAGATGGTTGCTAGGCCTAATTAACATGTTATAGCATAAATAGAATTTAAAAAAAACTTAGGCTGTGTACATCTTGGATTTCATCTTTGGTTGTACGACATTTTGGGGATCTGAATGGTTTCACAGATAAAACAAAAGTAAAAAGTCTTCAATGGTGGGGAAAGCTATACCATTTTTACAAGTTTGAATCCCTACCCCAAAGGATGCTACCAATCAAATATGAACGATGTACATAACTTAGTTTTAGAGAAGTCACTTATATATCTTTAGCCAAGTTGAACCTTTAGACCCACTCCTCAGCCCCCTAGGGTCAGCTGGACCATTCAGTGTTTTGAATCCCCGTCCCCTAGGGATGCTACCAGTCAAATATGATAAAAATCCATTGCCTTCTTCCAGACAATTAATTGTTTATATCAATTTAGCCAAATTGACCCATTTTGGCCCTGCCCCTCAGCCCCCGGGGTCAGCCCCACCATTTGTATAATTTTGAATCCCTACCCCATAACGATGCTACCAGAAAACTATGAGTGATATCCGTTGCTTAGATCCAGAGAAGAAGTTGTTTACATCAACTTAGCAAAACTGACCCCTTTCGGTCCTGCCCCTGAGGCCCCTAGGGGGTCAGCCTCACCAAATGTACAATTTTGTATCCCTACCCCATAAGGCTGCTACCTGTCAAATATAAGTGATATACATTGCTTAGTTTCAGAGAAGAAGTCGTTTATATCAATTTAGCCAAAGTGACACATTTTGGCCCCACTATCTTGCCCCCGGGGGATCAGCCCCATCATTTGTACAATTCCGAATCCCTACCCCACAGGAATACTATCAGATAAATATGAGCGATATCCAATGCTTAGTACAGAATAGTCGTTTATATCAATTAAGCCAAATTGACTCTCTTTGAGCCCATACCTCAGCCAGCCCCACCATTTGTACAATTTCTAGTCCCATCCCCATAATGATCCTACCAGTCAAATATTGTTCAATTCCCATCAAAAACATTCTTCAAAGAGCCATATCTGCATTTTATTTGATAATTTGCCCTTGAAACTTTGCACACACCTTCATAAGAGCAGGTTCTTTAAAATGTGAATGAAGGTCAACGTCAAAGATAAACATAATATGTGTAGCCAGTCACACATACTACATGTATCTGTATGCCAAACATCCAGCCTTCATGTGTATGTGCAGTTTTGGGTGATTTTTTTAATTTTGGCTGGAATTTCTTTTTCAAAGTGCCATATCTGAGTTATTTTGTTTATTTGACCTTGATACATTGCACACACCTTTAAAAGAGCAGGTTCTTTAAAATGTGACCCAAATTGATAATTTTGAAAGAATTTTGATATTTTTTTTCATCATTTGACCCCTGTGACCTTGAATGAACATTTGTAGCCAGCCATACATGTTATTGATGTGCCAAACATCAAGCCTTCATGTGTATATAGATAAAAGAGCAGAAACCTTTTATCTGCAATTTTGGATTATTTTTTAATTTTGGCTGGAAAAAATGCCATCTCTGTTATTTTCCATCTGATGACAATAAAATATGCACATTTTGTTTCAGTTGACTATGTTCTTTTACATGAAATGAAAAAAAATAAACCCAATTTGAGATTTTTAGGTCACCTGAGACAAAGTCTCAAGTGACCTATTCTAATCCCCTTTTGTCCGTCGTCGTGCGTCGTCCGTCGTCCGTCGTCCGTCCGTAAACAATTTACATTTTCGACTTCTTCTCCAAAACCCACAAACCAAATTCTATAAAATTTGGCAGGAAGCTTCTATGGCTAAAGGTCAACCAAAATTGTAAATTATATGGTCCCCACCCCCCAGGGGCCTGAGGGGCGGGGCCAAAAAGGGTCAAATTGACTAAAACTTCAAAAATCTTCTTCTCTACTCTCAGATATGCTGGAATCAAACACTCTTCATAGATGGAAGGGTCTTAAGGTGCTTTACCTAAATTGTAAATTTCATGACCCAGAGGTGTCACGTTTGCCCCTGGGGAGGGGCTAAACTTTACTGTAGTTTATATAGGGAAATTACATTTTTGACTTTAATTTATTTTATTTCTATTGGAATTCATTCTAATTTTGTAAACATTGTCAGCATGGGATGACAGTTTGATGGCATGCACATGTTGGCACTGACTGACCCCCAGGGGCTGATGGGCGGGGCTAAAAAGGGCCAAATTGACTGAAATTTCACAAATCTTCTTCTCTACTCTCAGATATGATAGAATCAAATACACTTCATAGATGGCTGGGTTTGAAGGTTCTTTACCAAAATTGTGAATTTCATGACCCTAGGGTCTCAAGTTTGCCCCTGGGGCGGGGCTAAACTTTACTATAGTTTATATAGGGAAATAACATTTTTGACTTTTATTTGTTTTATTTCTATTGGAATTCGTTCTAATTTTGTAACCAATGTCAGCATGGGATGACAGTTTGATGGCATGCACATGTTGGCCCTGACTGACCCCCAGGGGCTGGTGGGCGGGGCCAAAAATGGTCAAATTGACTTAAATTTTAAAAATCTTCTTCTCTACTCTCAGATATGGTAAATTAAATACTCTTCATAGATGGAAGGTTCTTAAGGTGCTTTCCGAAAATTGTGAATTTCATGATCCTGGGGTCTCACGTTTGCCCCTGGGGAGGGGGTAAACTTTACTATTGTTTATGTAGGGAAATCACATTTTTGACTATTATTTGTTGAATTTTTATTGGAATTCATTCTAACCTGGTTGATATTATCAGCTTGGGATGACAGTTTGATGGTATGTACATATTGGCCCTGACTTACCCCCAGGGGCTGATGGGCGGGGCCAAA
This sequence comes from Pecten maximus, assembly GCF_902652985.1. Lineage (NCBI taxonomy): Eukaryota > Metazoa > Mollusca > Bivalvia > Pectinida > Pectinidae > Pecten > Pecten maximus. The sequence continues at coordinate 21,758,751 of NC_047022.1, read as the reverse complement.
AAGGGTCAAATTAACTGAAATTTTAAAAATCTTCTACTTACAACCCAAATAAGGTAGAATCAAATACTCTTCACAGATGGAAGGGTCTTAAGGTGCTTTACCATAAGTGTGAACTCCCTAGCCCTGGGGTCTTAGGTTTGCCCCATGGGAGGGGATAAACTTTACTATAGTTATAGGGAAATCACATTTTTGACTATCATTTGTTTTATTTGTTTTGAAATTCATTCTAAATTTGTTAACATTATCAGCATGGGATGACTGCTTAATGGTATGCACATGTTGGCCCTGACTGATCCCGTAGACTGATGGGTCAGGACAAAAAGTGTCAATCAAATTTACTGAAATATTTCAAAAATCAGATGACCGTTAAGGCCCATGGGTCTCTTTTTTCATGTAATAGCGCTTTATTCGTAGTCTTGATAGTTTTCATAAATGCATATATAGTTCAACTACATCATAAATGAAGCGAAAGAAACTGCAAAATGAACTGTGAAAGGAAATATAACGAAAACGAAAGTGACAGATTGTGATGTCACAACTCGAAGGTGATCGCAATATGGCAGGCGTAAACGCCTCCATAAAAAACAACTTAAACATGTTTTACCGCCATGATAGAAAAATGGAGAGCCTGTATGGCGTTATCTATGTTATTCTCCAGGGAAGATTGAAACTTCAATAATGTTTTTCTTATAAGACTCAATGATGGAATTTAATGTGCATGAACTACAATGTACGTCCTGTTGTTCCTATAGAGCCATTTTAGATATAACTAGTTCACAGACAAGTCAGCATGGGCCCCGTCTTGTGGCAATATGTTCCCCATAATCATCAAGAAGATATCTGTCCATACCACAGAAGTTGATGTTTGACATTTGGACTTCAAAAACAATCGCAATGAAGCAAAATATGTTTTTGTATGATGTGAATCTTGTTTCCTTTCACCTCCATATTTGCTAGACTAACAGAAATGTAAATACTGGTGCAATCTTTATTTATGATTTTGATTTGTTTTATTACAAAACCTCCCCATCCAGAGCAAGGGTCAAAGTCAGAGATCCGCTTTGACCTTTGCACCCAAATGACCTTGATCATTAATGCAATACAGTAGCTCAGTTGATTACAGCGTCGCCCACATAAACTCAGGGTGAATATCCGAGGTGAGTGATTCGGCACTCCCTCCCCGTGACGGTTTGCGTTTCTGAGAAGCTAGGAAATGTCACTTTAGAAATACACTTTACCCCAATTGCTCGAAATGACACGCAAAGGGTCTCCCCTATGTTGTGGGGTAGCCACAAGCTACTAAAGGATATACTTACTCAAAATGACCATAGGTGTGAACGGCGCAATAAACCCAACAAACTATAATCCAGTGACCTTGACATTTGGTCAATTGAAAAATCCTTTAATTCAGACCAGTTTTGCTTCATAGTGTCATAACAAAATGCTCATCAGTGAAAAAATACTGAAGTGGACCTTGACATTCAACCTTTTGACCATGTGATCTTAACATTTGGTCGATTGACTCCTTGCTAAGTTCTGACCAACTTTGCTTTAATGTCATCACAAAATTGACCTTAACCTTTGACCAAGTGACCTTGATCTTTGGTAAGTTGTCTGCTTGTTCAAACCCAGGCAAAGTTAACATTGTTTTGTAGTGTCATAATGAAATGTTCATCTGTGAAAAACTACTAAATTGACCTCGACCTTTGACCCAATGATCTTGACCTTTGATAGGTTGACTCCTTGCTTAATTCTGACCAACATTACTTCAAGGTGTTATTACGAAATGTTCACAAAGGAAAATATACATATTTGACCTTGACCTTTGACCTGGTGACTTTGACTTTGGTCAGTAGACCAGTTAGCCCGAGTTTCCTCTGACCCCGACACCATGTCTGGTACACCAGACATGGTGTCAGGGGCCAGAGAAAACTCAGCCTATAGACCAGTATAGTCCTTGTTTAATTCTGAAGAACATCGCTTCATCATATCATGACAAAATTTTCATCAGTAAAAAGATGCAAAATTTGTTTTATAACTCTGGCCTTGACTTTTTAACCCAAGTGTAAATTTTTGTGAAGAGAATATCTTGACTAAAGTTCATGTTAATCGGTCTATAAATACTGAAGTTATAGCCATATAAGGCAATGACAGTGATTACTATACTGGCCTAATTAGACAGCAAAACGGATATTTTGTAAAAAAAGAAAAAAAAAAGAAAAAAAAAAAAGTTTTTTTCATTGTGTTCCCTTTATTTGGAGAATGATACCATGTATGATGTGAACACCGGATTTACAATGTATATAGAAAATAATATCAAGACAAAGTATTAAACATCGGCTGAATGGGTAAAAAGAAATTGCCTTTAAAACATGACCGGGAATGATACTGTTCAACAAGCTATTAAAGTGTTGAAATGTGAAACAAGACAAGTTATACATCATCTGAAACAGTAAAATTCCTCATCTGATAAAACCAGTAAAATTCCACATCTGATAAATCAGTAAAATTCCTCTTCTGATAAAACCAGTAAAATTCCACATCTGATAAATCAGTAAAATTCCTCTTCTGATAAATCAGCAAAATTCCACATCTGATAAATCAGTAAAATCCACATCTGATAATAAAACACTAAAATTCCACATCTAATAAAACAATAAAATTCCACATCTGATAAATCAGTAAAATTCCTCATAAAAATGCAATTATAGTAAACAAGACATGGTCCCTGTTTTAGGTTAAGACTGAGGTGCTAACAATCCAGTAATCTAATCCTAATGGTATGGCACAGCCTCTAATTCAGTGATTAATACAAAATCATCAACACTCCCCAGCCACATGAACACACCCTGTAAAATAAATCAGTGTAAAAATAAATCATTTGCAAAACATGGCTACCTAGTTACCTGATACTGATTTCACATAATTATTAAAACAATTTTTATCAAAAATCACCTGGGACTAATGATTTTGTTAGATAGCAATGCTATCCTTTAACTTTTTCACATTTCTTAATAGAAATTATACATAATAGTAGACCCTGGCTGATAATAGGACGTTAAACAAAAACAAACAAACAAGTAGAAACTTATCATCTATACCTATTTTAAAGCTTAGGTACACAATAATCATCTAACATTGTGTCAAGTCAATAAAACAAGATACAGTAAATACATTGATATGGTTCAATAAGCAAACAATGCATAATTTATACATAATTTTGTGGTTGAAATTTTTTATGAGAATTTCTATGTTATCCATATCATCAAACAACTGGTAGTCCAAATTTTTGTTGGAGTTTGTCGATAGTAACTGCACTTCCTCCACACACAATGACCAGGACGGAGTTCACCACGCCTAGTTTCCCCTCCTTCTGTAAACGAGGAATGACCTCACTGTATACTGCTGCTAGACTAGCACCACAAGCGGGCTCCACTAACATCCTGTGGTCCTCTGAAATCACAGCCAGTTAGTTATATAGTATAACAGCCTAACAGCCACTCCCTCTCGGAGACAAATCAGGTGATTGGTGTGAGTTTTGTCAAAAAACAAACACACATACACACAAAGGAGGGGGTGGGGGTTGGGGGGGGGGTGTATGTATAACAAGCATTAGCATTTACATATTTACATATTGCAACCAGACTTATGATGGGATAAAGATGGGATCTGGGATTTATTTCTATGTCTCATCAAGAAAATGTTGTTACCCACCTGAGAATTTGATACAGGCATCCACGGCCTGTTCATCTGTTACTAATGCAGGATAGATTTTATGTTGAGTCGACTTTTCAAGGGATGCAGCACACACAGTCAATGATCCTAGACTTTTAGCAACACTAAAGAACATGAAATCAGAGTGTCATTGTACTTACATCTCTCCAACATGATTTCCTTTATATTAAGTACACCTAAACACTTCGATATACTTAACTCTGATGACATATCTACAGAACATGCAATATTTCACACAACTACAAAATACATTTGAAACAAAGATGTGACAAAGATACATGTATACTCCAAAAAGTTGGGCTGTGACCATGAGGTAGCACACCACAGTAAGACAGCCTGGCCATGGGCAATTTTTTTGTTAAGCAAATAACTCCTGTATTATGATATGTATAAAAAATGAAAAAATAAATGTACACTATAATTGGTATATCCAGTATGAAGTAGTACATACAGGCTTCACATTTATTAAAACAAAAATCAATAAATTGGTTCCGGATTTTAAATATCCGGATTTTCCGAACGTGTGTTTACACAGGAAATTTAGTTTCGCCTACAGCGCAAAATGGAAGCCCACAGAAAAGGTAAGATAGCGGAAAAACTTAATTTACAACATATGTCCAAACAAGATTAATTCTGTCTTTGGGATAGAGATATCTAATTTTAAATAGGTTTCAGAAAAAAAATTGTGTAGAGAATTGTGCCATTTTGGGTCAAATATCATAATATTTTGCAATTTTTGAGAATTTTTTAAGCTGTTACCATGGTATTCACAGCTCTAAAAATCACAGAAAATATCAGTTTACTTATCCTTCAGAGCTCTATTAAAATTGCAAATGTTGTACAGATTTCAAATATATATACTTTATTAGAGGTTATATGTAAGGTTAACTGGCAATGTTTACATATCTAAAGCATGTGCCATATTTTTCAGAATTTGGCATTTTTACTGTACACTGCTACCTTATAAGGGCTGAAAAATGTTATTTTTTGGAAATTGTGCTTAATTATGCTTGATTAAGCTTCATTTTAGTTCATTATTGCTCAAAAATGCATAAAAACAATTTAAAACTTGTTTATTATCAGGCTTGTCATATTAGAGGAATCAAGGGAGGTAACTCGCATATTTACCCATTTTAAGGGTGGATTAATTAAGCATAATGTTAATGAGTCAGTGTAAATTGAAAAGATATTCTATGTTTTATAACAAACCCAAAATAACTTATTGGGTATCTAACAAACCATATAGACTGAATTCTGGTTTGTTTTACCTGATTTATTACCCCGTATCCATGGAAACTATTACAGTAAGTGTTATTTTTTTAAATATTTGGTGAAACCATTATTTTCAATTTATTTATACATTGGTAAGCATGTAATTTCAATTGATGGAGTGTACGGTTGATACAATATTGTCAATTATTGTCACTTCCTTCGGTAAAGCAGAAAAAATAGCATTTTCCGCATAAAATGGGATCAGCGGACACTTTCATATGATCATTGGTACATATCTGAATTACCGGGGTGGAAACAGATGACTGTGATGTCATAGGCATGACATTTTGAAATCTTGGATGTCATGTCATGATTTATCAGTTAGAATATTGCATGTGTTGCTAAGCTGAGGTTTGGAAAGGAATTTGGTTATTTATTATGACACCATTGAGTATTTATGACGTCATAGATACCATCTGATGACGTCATAGTTACTGATGACGTCATGGTAACTATGACGTCATATTACAAGGCTAAATTTGATAGTTGTATAGTATTTTTTGCTTGATTACATGCACAGAGACTCAAAGTACCACATTCAACTCAAAACACAACTTTATTCAAGAGATATACAGAATTATGGGAGTTTTCATCTTTAAAATTACCTCCCCTTATTACTGGATTGGGAGAAAAAGTTGTCAAAATACACCTCTCAGGGAAATCAGCAATACTCGGTGACTATTAAAGATACACAGTAACCCGATATGTCGTTTTGTTCGTCGGAACATATTCTAGACATTCATGGGGTTTTTAGTAAAATTAGAGTTAACAAAAGTGATGTATAAGGTAGCACACCACAGTAAGACAGCCTGGCCATGGGCAATTTTTTTGTTAAGCAAATAACTCCTGTATTATGATATGTATAAAAAATGAAAAAATAAATGTACACTATAATTGGTATATCCAGTATGAAGTAGTACATACAGGCTTCACATTTATTAAAACAAAAATCAATAAATTGGTTCCGGATTTTAAATATCCGGATTTTCCGAACGTGTGTTTACACAGGAAATTTAGTTTCGCCTACAGCGCAAAATGGAAGCCCACAGAAAAGGTAAGATAGCGGAAAAACTTAATTTACAACATATGTCCAAACAAGATTAATTCTGTCTTTGGGATAGAGATATCTAATTTTAAATAGGTTTCAGAAAAAAAATTGTGTAGAGAATTGTGCCATTTTGGGTCAAATATCATAATATTTTGCAATTTTTGAGAATTTTTTAAGCTGTTACCATGGTATTCACAGCTCTAAAAATCACAGAAAATATCAGTTTACTTATCCTTCAGAGCTCTATTAAAATTGCAAATGTTGTACAGATTTCAAATATATATACTTTATTAGAGGTTATATGTAAGGTTAACTGGCAATGTTTACATATCTAAAGCATGTGCCATATTTTTCAGAATTTGGCATTTTTACTGTACACTGCTACCTGAGGTCTAAAAAAAAATGGTAAGAGATGTTTTACTTAGTAAACAAGTTAAGACATGAGTTATTTGACCTTGAACTTTGACCCTTATGCCAGTGCCTTGATTGGCCATGTGATCCCTTATTTGACTTCAACTACCTTTTTTTCAATAATGTCCAAACAAATATTTTACAGACAGAAAATTTCACTTTTACCTTTGACTTGGTCACCTTGACCATTAATCAACTTTGGTCTTTGGTTCATAATGTGTCAAAAAATATTCAATTTCTGACAGTTATCTTTAGTTCGGTGACTTTGAACTTGATTTATATTAAGTACACCTAAATAGATATACTTAACTCTGATGACATATCTATCTTATGTCAGTACAAAATATTTAACATTTTACACAAATCCAAAGTACAATCAAAACAAAGATGTGGAATAGATACAGGTATTTTCCAAAAAGTTTGGCCGTTTAATACTAAGACCAGGAGGTAAGAGACATATATGCAAATTAAAAGACAGAAAATTTTACTATTAACATTAACTTAGTGACCATGACTATTGATCAACTTTGGTTCATAAAATAGTTTAAATATTCAATTTCTGAAAGTGATCTTCGGTCACTTTGAACTTGATCAAGTTGACTTTCCAATTTGTCTAACCTGGTTATTGTGCCATTGGCATAACTTTACCTGGTAATGGCTGGTAAGGTTACAAGTTTCCCAGCTTCTACTGCCTTTTTGTAGCTCTCTGCCCCCTCGGTTTCCATGGCGACCAAAGGAACATCATTCCATCCCGCCTTCCACATACCCTGCACTACCCCTGTCAGCAGTCCCCCGCCCCCAACTGATGTCACAACCACGTCTGGCTGACAAGGCATCTGTTCCTTTGCTTCTAAAATCATAGGGCTGTGACCTTCCCTGAAATCATCATTAATACTAAAATCATTGGGCTGTGACCTTCCCTGAAATCATCATTAATACTAAAATCATTGGGCTGTGACCTTCCCTGAAATCATCATTAATACTAAAATTGGGCTGTGACCTTCCCTGAAATCATCATTAATCATAAAATCATTGGGCTGTGACCTTCCCTGAAATCATCATTAATCATAAAATCATTGGGCTGTGACCTTCCCTGAAATCATCATTAATCATAAAATCATTGGGCTGTGACCTTCCCTGAAATCATCATTAATACTAAAATTGGGCTGTGAACTTCTCTGAAATCATCATTAATACTAAAATCATTGGGCTGTGACCTTCCCTGAAATCATCATTAATACTAAAATTGGGCTATAATCTTCCCTGAAATCATCATTAATAATAAAATCATCGGGCTATAATCTTCCCTGAAATCATCATTAATAATAAAATCATTGGGCTATAATCTTCCCTGAAATCATCATTAATAATAAAATCATTGGGCTATAATCTTCCCTGAAATCATCATTAATATTAAAATCATTGGGCTATAATCTTCCCTGAAATCATATTAATAATAAAATCATTGGGTTATAATCTTCCCTGAAATCATCATTAATACTAAAATCATTGGGCTATAATCTTCCCTGAAATCATCATTAATAATAAAATCATTGGGCTATAATCTTCCCTGAAATCATATTAATACTAAAATCATTGGGCTATAATATTCCCTGAAATCATCATTAATAATAAAATCATTGGGCTATAATCTTCCCTGAAATCATATTAATAATAAAATCATTGGGCTATAATCTTCCCTGAAATCATATTAATAATAAAATCATTGGGCTATAATCTTCCCTGAAATCATCATTAATACTTAAATCATAGGGCTGTGACCTTCCCTGAAATCGTCATTAATAATAAAATCATTGGACTATAATCTTCCCTGAAATAATCATTAATAATAAAATCATTGGGCTATAATCTTCCCTGAAATCATATTAAAAATGAAATCATTGGACTATAATTTTCCCTGAAATCATCATTAATTATGTATTCATTTGGATGTGAGTTAGTAAAAAGACTACATGTGTAGTTTTATCAGGTTTTATATCTACTAGTTAATATGATTTTGATGTTTATGTTTATTTATATCAACATTTTACATAGAGTCTGCAGGAGTACAGATAGACCTGCAGGTTTCTTACCAAACATCTGGGTGATCGAATGGGTGTACATACACACAGCCTGAAACATAACAAATATTCGTTACTATTTGTCGTTAAAGGAAATAATGTTCCTCTGACCTCTGGCAGTCGGTCACCTTTTTATTTAAAATATCTTCTACTTTCCTAGGATTGTCTACAAATTATCATATTTCATCAGAATTTTTCATAGATAAGCATTTTATGTTAGAGACAGATGACACAATTGACATTTATGTATATATGGTAGAACAAGGTAATCACCACATGATGTGATAATATTCATCAAGGGAGACAATGAAGACTTACCTGGGTCTGTGGCCAGTTTCTGGGCATATTCGTTACTTTCATCCCAGACATCTCCATGTACTTCAACAATGGCTCCCTGAGTTAACCAAGATTTTAGATGGAATTCAATGGCATTTTTAATGTTAATTGCAAGCACTAACATCCAGAACATTTCAGTCAATTTATGCAAAGATAAAGTTCTGATTAAGTAATAACTAACTATTATGTACTTAATAGTTTGTTTCCTGAACTGCTATTGAGTATTAAAGTATAGAAAATTTTATCCAAACTTATTATGTCCTGAACATGTTTTAATGTCAGAAAAGTCAATTGCTACAATGTACATTACCATGACAACAGAAATAGAATACAATACTTTCCGTGACAACAGAAATAGCAACCGTTACCATGTCCCTGACTTTATTGGCGACTAACTCTGGCGTTGTTGTAGGAAGGACGATTGTTGCTGGCACTTTCAGACAGTGAGCGGAGTAGGCAACAGCTAGTCCTGCATTTCCACCAGAGGCACAAACGAACCTGGTGGCCCCATTCTTTACTGCCTGCACAGGAATAAGTTATCTACATGTTAACAGGGTTTCTCTATATCTTAATATACACACATTCTGTATAGCCCTTCTCAGATTTAATGTAACATATGACACTCAGCAAGCTGGATTAACCAATAAAGCTAGATTTTCTTCATTTAACAACATACTGTTGCCTTTAACTTTATGCCTCTAGAAATCACTTGAACATTTTCATACTTATCATGCATTTTAATACTTTGTATCGTATAATTATTGCTTTATTATTATTATTCTAAACACATCTTGTAATTTAGGCTCTTATACTTCTCAACAAGGACTCGAACTTTACCATTATCTACCTAATTCTTGTAACAATCTTTAGACCAATCATCATGTTGATGCCTTGTTGCTCCCTTACAATACTTCCGTGGTAACATTATGACGTCATCATGTTGTCCATTGATAGTCACATGACCTCTATTGTTATTTAGTTTCAAAATGTAACAGTCACACTAATAAATTGTGCCCTGATGACGCCCTGCCTAGCAGGCCGAAACATGTCAGCAGGATTATTTTCAAACCTGGACTCTGGAGTTGCTGCTCTTCTTTCATACCTTGATATTAACAACATACTGTTTTTCATTCATGTCTTAAAATATGTAATAAAACATGTATGTGTATACTCACCTTTTTACAGAAGTGACTGATTCCTCTTTGTTTAAAAGAGCCTGGTATCTGAAGGTTCTCCAGTTTAAGGTAAACAGAGTAGCGCCCCTTGGACATCGGGATACTGTTTATACAAGGTGTCCTAATGACAAGGTCTAGATCTCCATCTCCTGAGTCAGCCATTTTGTTCTGTATCTACTTTGTTCCTTCAAATTTAAATTAAACATTACAACATGAAGAGAATAATAGCCCAGTAACTGACCACTGAGGACCTCTACAGCCCAGTATACTAGTATCATATGACTACTGAGAACCCCTACAGCCAAGTATACTAGTATCATATGACTACTGAGGACCCCTACAGCCCAGTATACATATCATATGACTACTGAGGACCCCTACAGCCCAGTATACTAGTATCATATGACTACTGAGGACCCCTACAGCCCAGTATACTAGTATCATATGACTACTGAGAACCCCTACAGCCCAGTATACTAGTATCATATGACTACTGAGGACATCTACAGCCAAGTATACTAGTATCATATGACTACTGAGGACCCCTACAGCCAAGTATACTAGTATCATATGACTACTGAGGACCCCTACAGCCAAGTATACTAGTATCATATGACTACTGAGGACCTATATAGCCCAGTATACTAGTATCATATGACTACTGAGGACATCTACAGCCAAGTATACTAGTATCATATGACTACTGAGGACCCCTACAGCCAAGTATACTAGTATCATATGACTACTGAGGACCCCTACAGCCCAGTATACTAGTATCATATGACTACTGAGGACCCCTACAGCCAAGTATACTAGTATCATATGACTACTGAGGACCCCTACAGCCAAGTATACTAGTATCATATGACTACTGAGGACCCCTACAGCCCAGTATACTAGTATCATATGACTACTGAGGACCCCTACAGCCCAGTATACTAGTATCATATGACTACTGAGGACCCCTACAGCCAAGTATACTAGTATCATATGACTACTGAGGACCCCTACAGCCCAGTATACTAGTATCATATGACTACTGAGGACCCCTACAGCCAAGTATACTAGTATCATATGACTACTGAGAACCCCTACAGCCAAGTATACTAGTATCATATGACTACTGAGGACCCCTACAGCCCAGTATACTAGTATCATATGACTACTGAGGACCCCTACAGCCCAGTATACTAGTATCATGTGACTACTGAGGACCCCTACAGCCCAGTATACTAGTATCATATGACTACTGAGGACCCCTACAGCCCAGTATACTAGTATCATATGACTACTGAGGACCCCTACAGCCAAGTATACTAGTATCATGTGACTACTGAGGACCCCTACAGCCAAGTATACTAGTATCATATGACTACTGAGGACATCTACAGCCCAGTATACTAGTATCATATGACCACTGAGGACCCCTACAGCCCAGTATACTAGTATCATATGACCACTGAGGACCCCTACAGCCCAGTATACTAGTATCATATGACTACTGAGGACATCTACAGCCCAGTATACTAGTATCATATGACTACTGAGGACCCCTACAGCCCAGTATACTAGTATCATATGACTACTGAGGACCCCTACAGCCCAGTATACTAGTATCATATGACTACTGAGGACCCCTACAGCCCAGTATACTAGTATCATGTGACTACTGAGGACATCTACAGCCCAGTATACTAGTATCATATGACTACTGAGGACCCCTACAGCCCAGTATACTAGTATCATGTGACTACTGAGGACCCCTACAGCCCAGTATACTAGTATCATGTGACTACTGAGAACCCCTACAGCCCAGTATACTAGTATCATATGACTACTGAGGACATCTACAGCCAAGTATACTAGTATCATGTGACTACTGAGGACCCCTACAGCCAAGTATACTAGTAGCATATGACTATTGAGGACATCTACAGCCAAGTATACTAGTATCATGTGACTACTGAGGACATCTACAGCCCAGTATACTAGTATCATATGACTACTGAGGACCCCTACAGCCCAGTATACTAGTATCATGTGACTACTGAGGACCCCTACAGCCCAGTATACTAGTAGCATATGACTACTGAGGACATCTATAGCCCAGTATACTAGTATCATGTGACTACTGAGGACATCTACAGCCCAGTATACTAGTATCATATGACTACTGAGGACCCCTACAGCCCAGTATACTAGTAGCATATGACTACTGAGGACATCTACAGCCCAGTATACATATCATATGACTACTGAGGACCCCTACAGCCAAGTATACTAGTATCATGTGACTACTGAGGACATCTACAGCCCAGTATACTAGTAGCATATGACTACTGAGGACCCCTACAGCCCAGTATACTAGTATCATATGACTACTGAGGACCCCTACAGCCAAGTATACTAGTATCATATGACTACTGAGGACATCTACAGCCCAGTATACATATCATATGACTACTGAGGACCTCTACAGCCAAGTATACTAGTATCATGTGACTACTGAGGACCCCTACAGCCAAGTATACTAGTATCATATGACTACTGAGGACATCTACAGCCCAGTATACTAGTATCATATGACCACTGAGGACCCCTACAGCCCAGTATACTAGTATCATATGACCACTGAGGACCCCTACAGCCCAGTATACTAGTATCATATGACTACTGAGGACATCTACAGCCCAGTATACTAGTATCATATGACTACTGAGGACCCCTACAGCCCAGTATACTAGTATCATATGACTACTGAGGACCCCTACAGCCCAGTATACTAGTATCATATGACTACTGAGGACCCCTACAGCCCAGTATACTAGTATCATGTGACTACTGAGGACATCTACAGCCCAGTATACTAGTATCATATGACTACTGAGGACCCCTACAGCCCAGTATACTAGTATCATGTGACTACTGAGGACCCCTACAGCCCAGTATACTAGTATCATGTGACTACTGAGAACCCCTACAGCCCAGTATACTAGTATCATATGACTACTGAGGACATCTACAGCCAAGTATACTAGTATCATGTGACTACTGAGGACCCCTACAGCCAAGTATACTAGTAGCATATGACTATTGAGGACATCTACAGCCAAGTATACTAGTATCATGTGACTACTGAGGACATCTACAGCCCAGTATACTAGTATCATATGACTACTGAGGACCCCTACAGCCCAGTATACTAGTATCATGTGACTACTGAGGACCCCTACAGCCCAGTATACTAGTAGCATATGACTACTGAGGACATCTATAGCCCAGTATACTAGTATCATGTGACTACTGAGGACCCCTACAGCCCAGTATACTAGTATCATATGACTACTGAGGACATCTACAGCCCAGTATACATATCATATGACTACTGAGGACCCCTACAGCCAAGTATACTAGTATCATGTGACTACTGAGGACATCTACAGCCCAGTATACTAGTAGCATATGACTACTGAGGACCCCTACAGCCCAGTATACTAGTATCATATGACTACTGAGGACCCCTACAGCCAAGTATACTAGTATCATATGACTACTGAGGACATCTACAGCCCAGTATACATATCATATGACTACTGAGGACCTCTACAGCCAAGTATTCAGTTCTCTGATTAAATGCATTTGTGTGTCAATTATTGAACTTTTAAAATAGACATATATTCCAACATCTGATATATGCCGCTCTCTCCAGAAGACGTGTGACTCACACACTCTACATAAAATTATCCATAACAAATTTGAAATATCCTTTATAGACATACACACCAGTTCACCTTTAATGAACAGTCATTTAGAACTCAGGTATATAAAAAGTCTTTCTTCCCACAATTTATGATTGGCATTCTAGCTCTTCCCTAGCCCGAGTTTTCTCTGGCCCTGTCACCATGTCTGGTGTAGACTACACCAGACATGGTGACAGGGCCAGAGAAAACTCGGGCTACATGTAGCTCTTCCCCACCACTCTTCCCCCTAATCTTAATCACCTCCCCAAATGACATCTTTAAAGGAGGTCAATGTTATATAGACGTTGATGTCAATTTCATATGAGATAACGTATGATTATAAGTTTAAGTTCATTCATGTAAAATTTGATATGACAGTTAACTGCACAGTGTAGATCTACTGTACATTATACAATGTATATGCTACTTTCGATTTGAACACAATCTATATTATAATACAAATAAAATGGTAAGGGCATGCCCCTCAACAAGACATCATTTTTGTAAATGGTCGTCAAACTTGAATACTGATTGATAAGTTAATTATACAAAGTGTCCTCACCTCTAATCAGTTTACCTATAACCAGCTGATATAACACATATATGGATCTTATTGACCCCTGAACCTGTTCAGTGTTGCGGCATTGACTGACAACTTACCAACGAAATTAATGTCGTTGACGACTTGCCAGATTTGTGATGTGTCTCTATATCTTGCAAATATCTCTTTGCTTCACCTTTTACAAGGTGATATAGTTATGCAGTCTACCTGGCGAGCAGCGAATGTGTCAAAGTGTGACCCATGTGTGTTACGAAGAATTTTTTGTAACGACTATTTTGATTGGTTGATTCTGGAGGTGTGTACTCGTGTGCCAATGTTTTGTCGGAGTTATCTCTCTTCTATTATCACAGTCAATCAAATAAAGCATCGCTTTTGTCGCCGCTTTTGAGAAATGAGCACGCAACGCGCTTTTTACTCCCCAACCCCCGGCTAGCTTTGTAAAACACATATATGCAAAACTATAAGGTTTGTCATCATTATGTTTCTGTTAACTTATTTTGCAATAAAAATATAGTATAAAGATGAATTTTGAAAGAAAATAAAACCAGAGACATATATATATGTCTCTGATAAAACTAATATAAGACTGAATAGCCTTTTATTTATAAAATATCCACCATTGTATAACGGCAAATTCAGTAAATGCCGACCACCGTTGAGGCCATGATTCAACTCCCACTGCCGTTTTTTTTTTTTTTTTTTTTTCCATCTATCCAGAGACCTAGTATGTAGGTCTCTGATCTATCTTATCTATATTTTTTAGAACAGGCATAGATATTCACATACAAAGTGTATGTGTTTTTAGTTATTACAATTTATATTTGCTCGGAATGTAAATGGTCTTTTAACACAAACAACAGTAATAGGCTAAGCTCTACAGTAGGCCTAACGATATATTTAGCACAATCTTTTCGTAGCCTAACTCATTTGCAAATATGATTTTATAATTATTTCCATGTCTTGAATCAGTGCATTGACGCAGAAACCTTTAATTTGACGCATGAGTTTTGGATGCCGCGCGTCAATTTGACGCTTCAAATTTTGACTAACCCGTGCGTGTAAATCTATACGTTGTCCAATTGCAATATACAGACTCAACAAAGGGTATGTTAGCGGCTCATTCCCCGAACACCAACTCTGGTAAAGACAAAGGAATGTGTTTATGTAGGAAGTTCTTTGAAGTTTAGTTATAGTCTGTTTCAATATGAAATACCAACTCAGGTAAAAAAAAAATAGGGTCAACTCAGGTATATGAATCAGATATAGCTGTCTAAATTCAAAGCACTATCATATGGAATATCTTACTAGTAATATTGAAATGACAATATTAAATCAATAAATATAGACTCTATATAAAATAAATAAATAATCTAATTTTAAAAGCACTATGCCTAATTATATATTTTGCTATTGATAATGACAATATCAGATTAAATATACAAATAAAAAATAAATAAAATTGGAAATTGTTTTCAAAATTCAAAGCACTAATTTTAGATGTTAACTATTAATAATGACAATATCTGTTGATGATGAAGCTATAACGTTGACCTGTGCATTCGCTATTCCGAGTATGATAAACAAAAACTAATTTTATTTACTAACACTGAAACAGATACACACAAGAATATTGTTCTGCAAGAACTGATCTATAAAGTAAGTATATGATAATCTAAACAAATCTGGAAAAAAAGCAATATATGTATAGCTATTTGAAGAAAACCAGTGCTAATTAAACCTGAAACAGATATCACAAGAATATTACAATAGTTCTGCAGTTACTGATTCATATTGTGTTATATAATAACAAATATATATATAAAAAAATCCAATACAATACAAATGTACATGTATAGCTATTCTTAGTAAGATAAAATATAAACAAAAATGTTACTGCTAACTAAATATAAACATGAAACAGATATAACTTTTAAAAGAATATTGCATTAATTCTTCAATAACTTAATTATCTATACAAATCTGAAAAACATAAAGTTAATCAATAAGAAAAAAAATACAAAGTCTAACTAATATTGCTTTACAGTGAAAAAGTATGAATTTAAGTTCCGTAATTATGCCAATTTAAATGCCAATTTAAATGTTGATAATCAGATATATATTTACATCATCAATGAAAAATGATACCAGGCTGAATTTGCTGAAATAATATAAAAGAATGTAAATTAAACAATCGCATTTAAGTATTTTTAAATATTTACACTAAATCTGAAAAGAAACACAAATTAAATCAATACGACACAAAATTTAAAGAGGCTTGCCCGCAGAGAGATCAGAAAAATTGGCTAATAGAAAAAGATTTTTTACACATGTCAGATTGTTGAAATTGTTGAGTTTTTTCATTTTATTTTCCTTATAAAACGCTGAAAAGTGATATTAAAACCTCATTTTTAATATTATTTATTTAATCGCAACCCGCAATAAGTCTAATTTGATTGACACATCAAAGAAACAAGCACGTGCACAGTGCCGCACAGTGATAACTTCAAAGGCAGCGGCGATTTACAAAGAAGATTTGCCGTTATATTCCATACATTTCCCTCTCAGGTTGAGTTTTAAAACGTCTTTTAAATACATATTCTGTAATTGTTTTCAAGAAATAAAGTCGGAAAGCCTCTAATTTTGTCACATAGAAACGTGTACTGAAGTTTATTTAGTGATCGGAGATGTGCCGTTTACCGGTCCGTCTGCGGGTAAGCCTCTTTAACAAAATGTTAGAGTTTGATCAAGTTTCCAACGATACAATTGTTTTACAATTCAAGATTCAGTAAGTACATATGTATGTCGAGATGTTGATAAATCAAATATCAAAGCAAAATATGATGATTTTTCAAAGTGTGCTTCAGATTTATGCACTATTTCTGAAACAGTTTGACAATCATCAATACAATACAATGAAATACAATAATATTTTATTAGCAGCTAATGATTTTCTGATCACCCAACAGGTGAGTTGATTTACCTGTGTTCTGATTTACCTGTGTTCTTACACTGAGAACATTTGACTATAGCTCTCTATCAACACACCTTAAAACCTATGTAAACACCCCGCCCCACCCTTAGGGGCTAATTACGAGAGTTAGTCAACCGTGACAAAGTCCGACAGTCGCCAAATTGGGTCACAGGTGAAGTCTCCAATTACCAACTTTCCCTGAAGTGAAATTATGTTATTTGCAACGTAGATTTTTCAAAAGAAGTTATACCAAACCCGAACTACCAATATTTGCTAACAAATCAGTATATTTCAATTGATTTAAGAATATTGGGATAGTCTCTCACAAAACTCGACACTATGCTGTTGGCGGCGACCATGGTTGTTGTGATGAGTATTCTAAAAATCAATATATTTTTTCTCTCTCTCCCGATTTTAAACATTTCGTTTAAATTGTATTTTATTTGTGATTCAATACAACATGTAGTACAGCAACATAAATGAAAATGGTCGGATTCAGAAACAAGTACAGTGTACTTAAATTAATCTGTCTCCATAGTTGTAAGATATTGGCAAAATGACGGTACTCACTACTGACAAAGTGGACTACATTAATAATACAGGAAGCGAGGGGGTGCGGGGGAGGGGAGGAAAGCGTGTGGGGTTGAGAAGAGGAAACTGTTACATGGATTTACCGATAGGATTATTTTGTTAATATATATATAAATATATTTGCACATGTATTAACCGAAATAATTGTATTACAACCTTACAACCTTATATCGGTAACCAGGTCTGCGGTATGGAATCGTATGGTGTTTTCGGTACGTATAGATATTGCGCATATAAAAAGCACACATTATTAGAATGTGATGTTATACGTGTACCAGTGACTCTAGAATCTTTTAGAGTGTATAATAAATATTTGAACAATATCAAAGATATTTTCGTTATACTGGTCTGGCATATCAGGGTTACCATATAATAAAATGTTAACATTGTAGTCGGGAGGTTTCTAAAACATTGAATTCTTATGTGCTGGTAGTTTGGACAGTGAAGAAGGAAGTGCTCTGTAGTTTCGTCAGATAAGTTGCATGAACACAAGGAAACTGTTAACTAGATTGCGTATATATAAATGACTGTTCAGAGAACTACAATGCATCCTGAGTCGTGCGTGGTGAATCTGACTGTGTCTAGTTTTACAACGATAGTAATATAGGGGTACGGTTTCAGTGCCAGCATTGAGGAATTTTTTAAGATTAATAATAGAGGGTTTAGTTTTTATGACCTCAGGGAGTGCGTTCCACAGAACAACAGAAGAGGGAAGGAAAGAGTCTTTGAAGAGATTAGTTCGGCAGGGAATTAATTTGAAGGAGTTGGCACTTCTTGTGTTGTAGGAGTGGATATTGGAGTGGCGAGCTGGAAGCAAGTTTGTTAAGTAGGTAGGGCATTGGCCATGAACCATCTGATGAAATTTAATAATTTTATGTTTTCTTCTTCTGTTAACAAGAGTATCTAAACCAGACTCTAAATATAGGCGGTCGTGACTTGTAAGTTTTGTAGCCCCGGTAATGATCCTAGCAGCTTCAAGTTGTATACTTTCCAATAATTTACTTTGGCCTAATGTTATATTGTCCCAGACAATGTCTCCATATTCTAGTAAAGGTCTAATAAATGAACAGTATAAAGTTTGAAGGGATTTCCATAAATGCTAAATTTGAGATTTCTAAGGACAGCAAGTTTTTTAGAGGCTTTACTTATAATGTGCTGTAAATGATCAGTCCAGTTTCCGTTAGCTGAGAGTGTGATACCTAGATGTGTGTATGAAGTGACTTCCGTAAGTATGGTGTTATTCATGAATAGGGAGGGGTGGATCGGTTTGTTAGTTTTTTTTGCTTACGGTCATTGTTAGAGTTTTAGAAGGGTTAAAGTTAACAAGCCATGTTTAGACCATTCGTTAATTTTACTAAGGTTATCATTTAACAGGTTAGCGCTAAGATGTGGAGATTCAACGATGACATACAGAGATGTGTCATCAGCAAACAGTTTTATGGCACAGCTAATGTTATTAACAATGTCATTTATGAAAATTAAGAAAAGTAGTGGGCCAAGGATTGAACCTTGCGGAACACCCGCTGTAATATAGGCTAAGTTGGATTGCTTACCGTTGATAACTACACTTTGGCAACGATTACGTAAATAATTTGTGAACCATAAAAAGAGATTTCCAGTTATTCCGAAAGATTTTAATTTAGATAGTACATGTAGGCCTCGATGCCAAACCCGGTCAAACGCCTTGCTTATGTCACAGAATATCAATCTGATTTCGTTACCCTTATCAAGATTAGAGAAAATATCGTGGGAAATTGATAGAAGTTGATTGATGGTAGAATCACCAGATCTGAAGCCAGATTGGTACGGGGTTAGAAGTGATTTATTGATAAGGAAATTGTAGACATATTTATACACACATCTTTCCATTAATTTGCCAATAATAGACAATAAAGATATTGGACGGTAGTTACTGATAACAGAGGGGCCATCTTTTGTAAAAACAGGTGTGACATGTGCTTTTTTCCAGGGAGACGGAAATGTAGATGAGGTAAGTGAAAGGTTAAACAATAGTTGTAGAGGGTAACTTAAAATATCGGCGGCTTCCTTTATCAATCGAGGACTTATCAAGTCAGGACCAGCCGCCTTTCTGGTGTTTAGAGAGTGTATTGCGTCGAGAACGTCTTGTCGAGAGATAACAATGTTAGCAAGGGTGTGAGGAGGTTGAAGTAGGTCAGGAGGTGAATATTTGTGTCATTAATGGTAGATTGAGAGGAGAAGAAATTGTTGAATGCATTAGCTTTTTCCAGATCGTCATATATAATGCTATTGTTTACAGTGATAGGGGGAATTGAGCTTTTTTTTAAAAGAGTTAGACATGAAGTTATTTACAATTTTCCACCAATTCCTTGCACTAGTGTTTAATTATAATAAAAAAAAAGCAAGATCTTTAATTTTCTTTTTATTCAAAAGAAACTTATCAACACGGATTTTATATAAAAACAGAGTCGTATATATTATAAAACGGAGACTTATATACATGTATACGTCTCTGATAAAAACAAGGGTCTTTATTGTAGATGGAATTATTATATTTAGATTATTTTCTTTTTAAAGTATATATTGCCATTCCAGTAGATTTTAAGGATGGGTTAAAAAAGTAACAGGTGGTTTTCAAAATCATGCTTGATGAATTTAACAAATAAAGATAGAATTTTAGGCAGATACAGGTTCTATATACTATAGTTTTAATTCATTTTAATTATCATACTGTTTCAATATAAATAAAAAAGGATAAATAAAATTACAACTAAGTTTTTTTAAGTTTAAATTTTTATTATGAATTGAATATATTGAAACATTGGAAGGTAAATTCAATTGAACTAATTTTTTAAAAATGCATGTACATGTATTATATTTGATATCAGTATACGTTTGAAAACGAGAAATCGTTGACCGTCAAGTTTTTGCGCATTATATATTTTGACTCTCAGGTTTTTAATTTGACTCTCAGGATTTCACAGATGAGAGTCACTGACTCTTGCGATTTAAATCTTACTGGATGCCCTGTTAAATTATTGAACCTTGCAAGCCTGTACGCACGCACTTTGTTTACATACAATTCGAAAACCACTCGGGCCTTTCTGGTGATGAAACAAGATTTCAAGATTTTTATTGATACTCTCAGACACTTGAAAATGTGTTACATGAGGACATTTGTGACAAACAAAAGAAATAAGCAAGACAAGATGGATACATACAGTGCATAATACAAGTAACTACACATGTAGATGCTTTAAATACATGTAGTACAAAAAATATATATTCAAATCAAAAGCATCACCTTTCTTAGAAACAGTGCTAGATTGTTCATAATTTGGACATTGCAAATTTTTAGCAGACGTTCTAATTTCAGCATAGTTGGATTTTTGAGAAAGTAGTGAGCTACATGCTTTTTTTTCTAATATAAGTGATTTCTTCATTTTGACATTTAAACAAATTCGTCCTCGATACTGTACTAGAACATAAATTACACAGCCTATCTTCTCTTGGAATACCATGCCATCGTTCAGTTTCAATGGGGGGGGGGGGGGGGGGGGGGGGGGGGGGGGGGGGGGCGGGATTTGATATTTGAAGTACGCAATTTTGTGATAGTGATTCTATTATGATCTGACAACTTTGTTAAATAACTTTCAAATGTGAATTCTTTTTTTAGTTGTGAGTAAAACTGACATTTTGAAGAAGTTTCTAGATCTGCAAACCATTTTTGTATAAATATATCACGTAAACGTAGTTCGACTTCATGCTTATAAAAACTTGCATTCATGTGTAGTTCATTGTCAAATATAAATCTGTATCTAGTATCATTGATATCTGTTTTACATGATCTAACCATTTAAATCTCATTCGTCCGCTGCGATTCAAACTCGACATTAGCCTAGGTTCTATATAATATATTGCTTAATTTATTTTCATTTGTCAAAAGTTGATTCCAAATTTAACATTCTTATCTTGACTTTCAGTTCTTATAGATATCTTCCCAACTCTCCGTAAATCATAACGATTTGGCGTATTAGATCTAACATTTGATATTCTTTTACAAAACTTAGGATGTGTTATTTCTAGAGACTTCAGATCTTCGTATCCTGGCCAGATTTCTGCTCCATATAACAAAATCAGTTCAACTAGCGAATCTAAAAGTTTTAGTTGCAAATCAAAAGGAATTCCCTGATTTCGTATTTTTCTAAAAAAAAAAAAAAAAAAAAGAAGAGAATATAGACTTTTGTGCTTGTTCGATAAGCTTACGTCTAGCAAGTTACCGTTCGATTTAAAAGTAACACCTGAATATGTGAAGCAGTCTACAATTTCTAGTATTTGATCGTTAAGCGTGAAGCTATGTCAAAAACAAAGTAACATGTACATTGTCGGTTACATCAGCTGTTGATGTAACTATGAAATCTGTATTATAACGCAAGTTGTATTAGATGGTGATGAAACAAAGTAACATGCATGTCCTTTGTCGGTTACATTGTAGCTCTTGACATAATTATGAAAGCTGTACTAAAATGCCGGTTGTGTTAGTTGTGGATGTATCGAAATAATGTATACTTTGTCAGTCACGATGATGATCATTGTATCATGGTCTGTCTATTTTTCCTTTGCGTGTACAATAAATTCCAATACCCAATGTAAGAGGCGGAGCTTAGCTGTCCAATAACTTCCCATACTCGGAAGTTGTTGTACACCAAAGTGTACACGACCTTTCCAAATTTGGATGTTATTGGATCCCAAATTTATACAAAAACGTATGCAGTAAATCATGAAACAAAAACACAGCACAACTTTACCATAACGAATGATGTAACACTTTACACGTTAAAAGTTTTTGGTGGAAACTTCAAAATTGTTTCAGTCATTAATTCAAACTGAAAGAAATCTGACAGTTGGTAAAGAATGAACGGTTTGTTATGTCATGAAAATGGTTTGGGACGGGTTGATCCTCAGTTTGCACAGTTTGATGTTTGTTTCCCTCCCCACGGATTCCTGCTCACTTTTACGTTTTGGTGTCGAACTTTGGGGAGGGTCCAAGATAGTCCAAACTTTTCCCAAAAGACTTGCACCGGCAATTTTATATTTCCGAACACCCTTTTCCTACCTGTGTCCAGTTCGCCGCATTATTTTTTGTTCATCAACACCCGCCATGTACAATTGTGTAGCGCATGTGCGCTTGCCACTGTGGTTTGTGTAATTTGCTTTCAGACCACCACGGTATGGCGCGGGAAGGATGTCATAATTGAATATTTTTGCCTAGGCAGAAATCGAATTTTGCCTAGGCAAAAATAAAATATTGCCTAAGCAAAAATATTATTGCCTAGGCAAAATTCGATTTTTGCCTAGGCAAAAATATTTCTGCCTAAGCAAAAATAATTTTGCCTAGGCAAAATTCGATTTCTGCCTAGGCATAAATCGAATATTGCCTAGACTGAAATATTTTTGCCTAAGCAATATTCGATTTTTGCCTAGGCAAAAATATTTAATTATGACATCCTTCCCGCGCCATACCACGGACGCATATTACTTTCATCATGTTTTTTGTTTGTTTACACCGACGACCTGATTTCCATAGCGAATGGGGTTTCCGTTAGGGCGTCATGAAATATTTATCTGTCACCCAAATTGTATTCATATCGACTGTATACTACCATTTGGTAACAGTTCAATGCTTATATTTACATTCATAATTTTTCATTTATTTATCGTAGTTTAAGACGCGTTTAAATTTGCCGCTTCCCCTATCACTGACGTCATAAAGTTCGAATAACGGAACAGCCGAACTTTCCAGAAGGAATAATATAGTCCCTCATGTCGTTATATTTACACTTGCAAAGTTTTGTCACTATATAACAATACCAGACCGATTTGTTTACCATTCTTGCATGGCAACATTGACCTTTGAACTTGCGTATGAAAATATGACAGGGTACGGGAACTACTTTTGCCAAGCACATGGCTTTGTTTACATTTACAATTTAAGTTACAAAGGGTTATTTTTTAATTTGAAAACTTAACTTTATCATCGGTTGCCTGTACCAGTGGTCCACGAGTAGATAGCTGTCGTTCCGAGCCGCCGGCCCTTTGCCCTCCCGTAACTGTGTGCGATCAACCGTCAAAACATGTCGTTCCTTTCGGGAGCATTGATCACGACACACCTTCAGTTTCTATGGATGTTGGCCTAACAACGGCATCACAGAGTCAAACATCCATATCTAACACTTCCAGCTGTTTAAACTCTGGGTTGATGACAAACAGCGTATTCCACGGGTGCACATTTAACTTCGGAAAACTGTAAACTCCTCAATGATCACACGTGTCAGCGGCTGAGCGGGTAGCGAGTGCTTCGGTCGCGGTCTGCTTTCTGTTACTCTCGATGAACGCGTGATGAAATGTTTCTTAAAATAAAACAACACACACTTTGTTTACCATTGTAAATGTATAAAAATAACATGTTTGACAATATTAAATATGATAATCTATCAAAATGTTTTTGTTATTTATGTTAATATCATAATATAAAACAGAACTATTTTTTACCGCGGAAAAAAAGTCTCAATTTGTTGTGAAGCGTCACCATTGGCTGTTCTAATAATTGACTCCTCCCAATGTGTCCGACTGTTATATGATTTTTTTTTATTATTTACAAAGAAAAAATATTGTAATCACAAAGACTTATAGAAACAACATCCGTAAGTGTAAATATAGGTATTGGATTTCACTTTTATGTTAACCATGCTTTTATGGAGCAATTCCTCTCAGAATATATTCTAAATGGGGCGCTTAGAATATATTCTTAGAGGAATTGCTCCATAAAAGCATGGTTAACATAAAAGTGAAATCCAATCCCTATATTAATAGCAATCACATATAATGTTTTTGCACAAATTTGGCTTTATATTATATTTCAAATACGTTTGTAGATATCGTCAAATTGTCCACAGTTGCATAATTTCTTATTGGTTAAAATCAAAGCCGTTTTTCGGCTCAATGATAAAAGGTTAACATTTAGGAGTGATACGGCGTTGAACGGATATTGTTCAGGACAGACTCGATTCCTCGGGAACACTTGTGTTTCTATCGACTGGATTTACGTTATTTTCAGAAGAATATCAGCTCTTAAATTCTAAATGAAAGTCGTCTTGACAGTATCGCCATTACTTTAAAAACGCAAGTAATGTAAACAAGACATGGTCCCTCCTTTAGGTAAAATCTGAGGTGCTAACAATCCAGAAATTTAATCCTAATTTGGTTCTGATGCTGCCTTCCAGCATGACAAAATTATCAGCATGGCCAAGGACTCATATAGGCTATGTAAATTCAGTGATTATTACATAATCATCGACACTTCCCTGTCATATCAATAGACCCTATTAAAATGTATCAGTTGAAAAACATGGGTATTGTGTTAAAATACAGAATGAGGACAAAATTTGCACGATTATGTTGTTTTAATCCACGTAGAATTACTATGTCCGACGTCGGCAAATCTGATGCCTGAAAATGGATTCACATATTGAAACAACTATAAATAAGACAAAAATCAACTGGGACTCAACTCGTCAGCTGAAAGGCCGCAATGCCGTAATAGCGGACGTAAAAACCGTTAAATAAATAAATTAAACTAAATAAACTGGGACTCATTATTTCCTTTATATCCTTTAGCATTTACATTTTGTTAGATACTTATGTAGAATGCTATCCTTTAACATAGACAATTTGTTAGATAGCAATGCTATCCTTTAACATAGACAATTTGTTAGATAGCAATGCTATCCTTTAACATTTACATTTTGTTAGATAGCAATGCTATCCTTTAAAGCCACACACTCACGAAGAAACATACTGTATATCAATGTTTACATTTTGAGCTTTTTACAGTTTTCGGACTTGATACATACAATGTACCCAACAGATTATCGTGAATCAGAAACTGAAAGAAAATGTGTATTTATGAAAGTACACGGGGAATTCCCAAAAATAATAACTGTGGCTGCCGGACCATGTTTCTCTGAAAATTAGTCCCACAATGCAACGGCGGGTTTTACAGTCCATTCAAAATGGCGGCTCCGCAAGCGTGGAACTGCAAAAACGCAGACATATTCTGGTTTTATACGCTGAACGAACGGTCCCCATGTAAACATTAAGGACAAGCTCATTCAGCATTTGTAGCTGCTGTTGGTCATTGATTGTAAAATTGCCGTCCGTTGCTTTGCGTCGAAATCAAAAGATTTCTGATTCTGTATTATTCTGTATCTCCTATCGTTTCGGTACATATACAGTCATTTCTTTATCAAAAATATTTGACCGTAATTGATAGGTCCTGTCTCTCGAATGTGGACTAATATCGACCAATAAATATCCGGTTTTCTGGCTGGTTTCTCGAAAGCGTCTTTAAAGAAATCCAATTCGGGAAAACTTGAGATCCACACACATAAATTTGTTTTTTGTCACCGAGACATTTAAATGATACAACATAATGACAGTTCAAACTTATTGTGAGAAATACACACGAAATGTTTCTCTGATAGGAATCCACCGTAACAGTCACAGGCCCAGTTAAAAATGTGGCGAAATCACCGTTGAATGTTTCCCCAACAATTTGGATAGTCTTTGTGTTTTTCAAACGCGCTGGTAGAGAATATGACGCGGCGTATATTTCGTTGACTGCCTCAACACCAGGTACAATCTATGTAATGTGCACACTCATCGTAAGAGTCGCATTTGAGTATGCCCCACGATGGATTCAAGTTTGAACACACGTACCATTCGTTCATTGCCAAAGCGGAAGTCAATACATTTTGTATCGTAACGTCCGTTAATCCCACTTCTGACACACACCTGCTGAAATGGTAGTTGTGTGATAAAATCGTACGGCAAGTTATCGCGGAAATGCTCCTGATTTGTATCCGTTTTCAAAACTACGTATGTATCCTTAAGGTATAACTTTACGCTATTTTTCAATATTCAAGAATCGATTTTTTTTCGGATAACTTTGCCAACGAACTAAACACTCTGTTACTCCCTTTTTTGTTTTGCGTGTTTTCATATATTTTTCTTTTCTCCAAATAGTGTTATCGCCTTTTTCAGTGATTCGTTGTAATTCACTGGAATATAATCTTCAGAAAAGTTGTTCATCTGCTAAATCCGATAGCTTATGAATTTGTGTTCCTTCATTTAAATATCTCTAACTTTGAATACTAGTAGCTCCTCACTCCATTTATGTTGATACTCTTTCTCAAATGTCCTATTCATATGCCAAAATCGCACGAGAGCACCAGCCTTAAACCGGAAATGGTGTCGTTTCTTAGCTCTGGTTTTATCAGTTCCTAAATTCTTATTTTTAACTGGTAGACATATAATTTTTCACAGTGGACTTTCATTGTTTTATTGACTTGTGACGGAAATGATTTTCTTAATGATCTGGGAGTTTTATCATCATAATTACTGACGAATATCTGTAGAACATCTACATATCTATATGAACCCTTAAAAGTGAAATATCTATGAAGCATATTCCGAAACGTACCAATACAGCGCTCAGCATAATGTGTTTTGGTTTCCTGGTTTTGTGTCACGAAATGATATATTAAAAACTGTTCCATGAGTACTTTGAAATGACGATTCTTCAAACTCAGTACCTTTATCAGTTATTAGATTATTTTTTTTCAATGAAACGGTTATTTTTCATATTCATAGATATTGAAACAACAAATGCTGCCACTTCGATTGTAAGGAACATATATATAATTCCCATGTACTCAATCTTTATTATCTGATGAATATTGACACATGCCAAACAATTCATTAACAGCATTATTTATAAGTGTAAATGAAAAAAACGTATAGATAAATGCAAAGAGTTAATATGTGTTCTATTTGTGATATTGACACAAAATAAACACTGCAGATTACAAAGTTGTGGAGTAGAAAAATATGAAAAACTTAAAATGGTGTAAAAACATAAATCAACAGGTGTGCAAGATATAAGTTTTAGAGGAAAACAGCACTAAATCAGCAAGTTACACTTCAAACTCAGAATCTCTAGCAATGATATCAGTGGGACAATATGACAAATAGGGATTACTTCCTGACAAGTACCAGCACAGGTCCACATGGAATGGAATGAAGTAGACAGTACACTATAGAAATCTGGTAGAAAAAGACTGCAGGAAATGAAGTTTCTGAATGGTGTGGGGTTTTTTTCAAACTGGCCTGCTGATCTTATTTTTAATTAAATACATCAGGACATTCCAGAATTTTTGTTTGACTGATGTTCAGTATATAGTACTTCAGATACACTTTTATCAAACAAGTTAACACATCTTCACCCTACTTTTATACATGCGTTTACACTGGACCCTTTTTAACAGTTGGACAACAAACCAACACAAACATATGCATCAGAACAGTTTCCTGAATGGGGAGTCTGGCAGTTTTCTGGCAATACAAGGCGCCGCTGTATATTTACCACAAATTTAAACCATGCATTTTCTCAATCCAAAATACCAATATATGCCACTAATATCAAGGTTTAACACTGTACTACATATCAAATATATACATGTATCATACAAACCATACAGAGACAACATATTGCATGTAACAGTACTTTCTACAGATCTAAATTTAAGATATATTCCCATACATACATGTAATCTCCCACTCTCCCTAATGTGACTCAAATGCCCTGGCTTTTGGAGAAGATAACCTGAAGATTTTCTGTACAGCACTAAACTTCTCAGTGTTTTAGACATATTTTTACTCTAGTAATGATTATAAGATAAATTGTGCTTTTAATTCAGTTACATATTTGATAATCGAGTATGTACTTGCCGACTTTTGAATCTTTTAAAGGGAAATTCTAGATGGATCATTTTTTTCAACCCAACTATTATGAAAGATAACCCATGTTAATTAAGCCTGTATTTTTCCCAAAAGGGATGTTCATGGAGTTAAATTTGAGACAGAAGAGAATTACAAGTCTTTTTAGTCAATCCCAGGATCTATACTTGATTTCTGCGAGAATCCTGATGGGATCACATGTATGTTAATAAATAAACCATTGATTTGATAAAATATACTAACTATTGTTCATTTAACTTCCCTGCGATTAAAACGACAGTAAACAGCTACATTAAAACTGCTCTACTAACACTGGTATTTCTCAGTCCTGTTATTGTATCGCCAGATATCACAGGATATATCAAAGTCCCACAGTAGGTCTATGTGAAAGTGAGACCAGCCTCTTCATACACTTTGAAGATTTTCTCAATGGCTGTGATGAATGCAGCTGTTCTCAGATCCAGGCCGAGGTTGTACTTCATAGCTGTCCTCATAATGTTCCTTGTCGATCTTTCCATTGTGTATTCTAACCCAGAGTGTACAATATCCTTTTCAGAAGCACCATGAATTCTCTTCTCAAAATCCTCAGAAGCATTAATGGGAACAGTTATTATATTTAAAGGAATTCTACCTTTCTTCAGTATATCTTGAAAAGCATCAACTATAGTAGGGCCAAGCCTTTTTTTAACCGGCCTAACCCAGATATACATGGGGGGAAAATCTATGACAATAAGTAGATACCTACTGCCTTCATTGTATTCTGTATATTTTCAACTGACATTAGATCTACATCCGACTGAGCGTCAATACCATCAATAATAACTCTGTTACGTTTGAATTTTCTTCTCTGCAAGCTGCAAGAAACTTGGTAGTGTAGAAATGTATAACTTTATAAAGCGTAACCTCTTTACCGTCTTTTATTGCTTTCAGATAAAGACCTTCGCCTCCATTAAAACCATTTTCAGGGTTTTGGTGAATTTTCTTCAGGTACTTGTCGACATTGTCCGCCGTTTCGTCTGGTTTGTTGTTTACTAGTCTACATGTATTATTTATCCTATCTTTAATACTCCCTATTATCATGTGATCAAAACAAAAACAGGCAATTGTAAACATTTCAATTTTTTATCATCATCATCTGGACATCATCATCATCATCATCATCATCTTCATTGATTCGCCTATCTGAATTCCACTTCATCAGCTGTATAGACAGATACATTTGTATACACATATCAAGCAACTGTTCGTGACATTCTTCATTTTTGAAGTCTATTTTACCAAGTCACTGCATGTAAACTTCAATAAATAAATTAGATATCCTTTTATCATCAGTCATGCTTCGTCTGGGACGAATAGTCAATTTTACATCCCTGGCAGTGTTTCTGTAAAGTTGGTTCCACTAGACTTAATATTGCTTCTACACACATTATGTTTAGAATGTCTATTGCCTTTTCCCGGTCTGATTGCTCAACTTCCCCGAGAAAGGGTTTCCTTAATTCCCGCGACTGGGTCACGTAGACAGCTCCTCACTCATTTTGAAGTTCTGGAAGTCTTTAAAACATTCCACTTCGCTCAAGAACCAATCCTTTGAACGACATATAAAGACAGGCGATCCCTCCTCGTCCCTGGATTACCCTTCCAGTACCCAGCAAAATTCTTTTACGGTTTTTGCAGATGTAAATGCCATTTTCTCTGTTGAATATAAAGAAGTACCGATACGCAAATATCATATACACCGTATATACATTGTATACATGATAAATATAATAAGTCATACATGTAAAGATATCAATAAGTGGTATGAATTTCCATTCGGGCTATTTTCTCAACGCAAAAAAGTAAATAATCATAATACAATTGTGATAAAAAAATAAATATTTCAACATAAAGCTTATGTTTATTTTCAAAAAGATTATACGTACCTTATTTTCGATGATGTTAAACGACAAAAAGTATAGCGTTGATATCTCTTTGGTGTGATGGGATTTCAAGGCTAACAAACTTGTAATGTTGTACAGAGAACAAGCGATATAGCAGCACGAATATAGTTCCAGAAACTAGGTTATTTTACAGAAAAAGGTTGGGGTTTATATACACCGAGTTATATAACTCGTCAACTGTGATGATATAAAATTGATAAAAGTGCCACCACCTGTTTGTAATTAAGGCTACATACTGGACATCGTAACTATTGTAGCGTCTGTAGAGTACATGAGTACATGTATATCACTACTCACAATAATCATCTCACTTTGTCTCCAAGTCAATAAAACAAGATACAGAAATACATTGATATGGTTCGAAAAGCAAACAATATATACATTTATGTATAATTAAAAATGTGATAGAATTTTGTGGCTGAATCAAATTTCAATATCTGTTATCCACATTATCAAACAACTTGTAGTCCAAATTTTTGTTGGAGTCTGTCGATAGTAACTGCACTTCCTCCACACACGATGACCAGGACGGAGTTCACCACGCCTAGTTTTCCCTCCTTCTGTAAACGAGGAATTACCTCACTGTATACCGCTGCTAGACTAGCACCACAAGCGGGCTGCACTAACATCCTGTGGTCATCTGTAATCATAGCCAGATTGTTATATAATGCAACAGCCAATCCTTCTCTAAATCAGTCAAAGGAAACAATATTTACTCTCAGTAATTAGGAGGATGTGTTACAAGCACTAACATTTTACATATCGCAGAATGATACGGAGTCAGGACTAGACAAGAGATTGTTTCTTATTTGTCATCAAGAGAATGTTGTTACCCACCTGCGAATTTAATACAGGCATCCACAGCCTGTTCATCTGTTACTAATGCAGGATAGATTTTATGTTGAGTGGACTTTTCAAGGGATGCAGCACACACAGTCAATGTTCCTAGACATTTCGCAACACTGAAGAACATGAAACATGATTTCCTTTATATTAAGTAAACATAAATAGATATACTTAACTCTGATGACATCTATCTTATGTAAGTACAAAAAATTAAATATTTTACAAATATGTGAAAAAGATACAGGTATATTCCAAAACGTTTGGCCCATTTAATACTAACACCAAGATATAAGAGATGAATTATTTGAACTTGAACTTTGACCCATATGCAAGTGCCTTGATTGGTCATTTTAACCCTATTTGACTCCAGTTATCTTTGTTTTACTAAAGTCAAAACATATATGTACAAATTAAAAGACAGAAAATTTTACCATTAACTTTTAGTTGGTGACCATGACTATTGATCAAATTTGATTCATACAATAGTTTAACATTTTTTATATTGATCTTCGGTGACTTTGAACTTGATCAAGCTGACTTTCCAATTTATCTTACCTGGTTACAGTACCATTGGCATAATTTTACCTGGTAATGGCTGGTAAGGTCACAAGTTTCCCTGCTTCTACTGCCTTTTTGTAGCTCTCTGCCCCCTCGGTTTCCATGGCGACCACAGGAACATCATTCCACCCCGCTTTCCACATACCCTGCACTACCCCTGTCAGCAGTCCCCCGCCCCCAACTGATGTCACAACCACGTCTGGCTGACAAGGCATCTGTTCCTTTGTTTCTAAAATCATTGGGCTGTGACCTTCCCTGAAATCATCATTAATCATAAAATCATTGGGCTGTGACCTTCCCTGAAATCATCATTAATCATAAAATCATTGGGCTGTGACCTTCCCTGAAATCATCATTAATACTAAAATTGGGCTGTGACCTTCCCTGAAATCATCATTAATCATAAAATCATTGGGCTGTGACCTTCCCTGAAATACTCATTAATAATAAAATCATTGGGCTGTGACCTTCCCGGAAATCATCAATTTACAAGTAAATCATAATCTCCTGGTTATAATTCTTATATTTAACACTTAATATCAACATTTCACTTCGAGTACAGATGAACCTGCAGGTTTCTTACCAAACATCTGGGTGATCACTTGGGTGTACATGTACACAGCCTGAAAAATAGCAAATACCCGTTACTATTTGTCGCTAAAGGAAATAATGCTCCTTAAAATTAAACTTCGCCCTTTGACCTCGGACAATCTACATGTGACCTTAATGAATCAATGAACTATCTTCCTATGATTATCTATAAATAGTCATAAATTTCATCAAAATATTCCATTGCATAAGCATTTTATGTTAAGGACATATGGCCCAATTGACACTTTAAACAGAACATTGTAATCACCCCTTTATGTAGTGATATTCATCAAGGGAGGCAACCGAGACTTACCTGAGTCTTTTGTCAGTGTCTGGGCATATTCGTTACTTTCATCCCAGACATCTCCATGTACTTCAACAATGGCTCCCTGAGTTGCAAGATTTTAGATAGAATTCAATGACTTATCTAATGTTAAATGCAATCATTAGCATCCAGAACATTCCAGTACTTATATTGGCTTATACAAAGATAAAGTTCTGACTTTATGAATTGTTATTAAGAAATTGTATAAAAAATATATCCAAACTTATCTCTTGAATATGTTATAACGTCAGAGAAGACAATTGTTACATTACCATGGCAACAGAAATAGAATACAATACTTTCCGTGACGACAGAAGAAGCAATCGTTACCATGTCCCTGATTCTATTGGCGACGAACTCTGGCGTTGTGGTAGGAAGGATAATTGTTGCTGGCACTTTCAGACAGTGAGCGGTGTAGGCAACAGCCAGTCCTGCATTTCCACCAGAGGCACAAACGAACCTGGTGGCCCCATTCTTTACTGCCTATACAGGAATAAGTTATTTAAATGTTAACAGGGTTTCTCTATATCTGATACACACATTCTGTATAGCTCTATTCAGGTTTAAATGCATTTCTCCAATTCCCTCTTCATGTATCTGGACTGATGGGACTTTTTTTGATAATGTTCTATCAATGTAACGAATGACACAGCTAGATTAGCTAATATAGGTTATCTAACTTCATCTTGTCTAGATATGTAATCAAAACTACCCACCTTTTTACAGAAGTGACTGATTCCTCTTTGTTTAAAAGAGCCTGGTATCTGAAGGTTCTCCAGTTTGAGGTAAACAGAGTAGCGTCCCTTGGACATCGGGATACTGTTTATACAAGGTGTCCTAATGACAAGGTCTAGATCGCCATCTCCTGAGTCAGCCATTTTGTTCTGTATCTTCTGTGAGTAGAGCTATTGTCAGTGTTCATTCAAATTGAAATTTAAATGTTACAACATAAAGAGTATAACGGCCCAGAAACTGACAACTGAGGCTCAGCGCCTTCAACCTTCCACACATTCACACCAGTACATATATCCCCTCACCCCTCCAAACATTCACACCAGTACACATACTCCCTCATCCCTCCACACATTCACACCAGTACATATATCCCCTCACCCCTCCAAACATTCACACCAGTACACATACCCCCTCATCCCTCCACACATTCACACCAGTACACATAACCCCTCACCCCTGCACACATTCACACCCGTTCATATATCCCCTCACCCCTCCACACATTCACACCAGTACATATACCCCCTCACCCCTCCGCACATTCACACCAGTACACATAACCCTCACCCCTCAACACATTCACTCCAGTACACATACCCCCTCACCCCTCCACACATTCACACGAGTACACATACCCCTCACCCCTCCACACATTCACACGAGTACACATACCCCTCATCCCTCCACACATTCACACCAGTACACATACCCCCTCACCCCTCAACACATTCACGCCGGTACACATACCCTCTCACCCCTCCACACATTCACACCAGTACACATACCCCCTCACCCCTCCACACATTCACACCAGTACACATAACCCCTCACCCCTCCGCACATTCACACCAGTACACATACCCCCTCATCCATCCACACATTCACACCAGTACATATATCCCCTCACCCCTCCACACATTCACACCAGTACATATACCCCCTCACCCCTCCACACATTCACGCCAGCACACATACCCTCTCACCCCTCCACACATTCACTCCAGTACATATACCCCCTCACCCCTCAACACATTCACTCCAGTACACATACCCCCTCACCCCTCCGCACATTCACACCAGTACACATACCCCCTCACCCCTCCACACATTCGCACCAGTACACATACCCCTCACCCCTCCACACATTCACACCAGTACATATACCCCCTCACCCCTCAACACATTCACGCCAGTACACATACCCCTCACCCCTCCGCACATTCACACCAGTACACATACCCCCTCACCCCTCCACACATTCACAACAGTACACATACCCCTCACCCCTCCGCACATTCACACCAGTACACATACCCCCTCACCCCTCCACACATTCACACCAGTACACATACCCCTCACCCCTCCATACATTCACACCAGTACACATACCCCTCACCCCTCCACACATTCACACCAGTACATATACCCCCTCACCCCTCAACACATTCACGCCAGTACACATACCCCTCACCCCTCCGCACATTCACACCAGTACACATACCCCCTCACCCCTCCACACATTCACAACAGTACACATACCCCTCACCCCTCCGCACATTCACACCAGTACACATACCCCCTCACCCCTCAACACATTCACGCCAGTACACATACCCTCTCACCCCTCCACACATTCACACCAGTACATATACCCCCCTCACCCCTCCACACATTCAAACCAGTACACATAACCCCTCACCCCTCCGCACATTCACACCAGTACACATACCCCCTCATCCATCCACACATTCACACCAGTACATATATCCCCTCACCCCTCCACACATTCACACCAGTACATATACCCCCCTCACCCCTCCACACATTCACGCCAGCACACATACCCTCTCACCCCTCCACACATTCACTCCAGTACATATACCCCCTCACCCCTCAACACATTCACACCAGTACACATACCCCCTCACCCCTCCGCACATTCACACCAGTACACATACCCCCTCACCCCTCCACACATTCGCACCAGTACACATACCCCTCACCCCTCCACACATTCACACCAGTACATATACCCCCTCACCCCTCAACACATTCACGCCAGTACACATACCCCTCACCCCTCCGCACATTCACACCAGTACACATACCCCCTCACCCCTCCACACATTCACAACAGTACACAAACCCCTCACCCCTCCGCACATTCACACCAGTACACATACCCCCTCACCCCTCCACACATTCACACCAGTACACATACCCCTCACCCCTCCACACATTCACACCAGTACATATACCCCCTCACCCCTCAACACATTCACGCCAGTACACATACCCCTCACCCCTCCGCACATTCACACCAGTACACATACCCCCTCACCCCTCCACACATTCACAACAGTACACATACCCCTCACCCCTCCGCACATTCACACCAGTACACATACCCCCTCACCCCTCAACACATTCACGCCAGTACACATACCCTCTCACCCCTCCACACATTCACACCAGTACACATACCCCCTCACCCCTCCACACATTCAAACCAGTACACATAACCCCTCACCCCTCCGCACATTCACACCACTACACATACCCCCTCATCCATCCACACATTCACACCAGTACATATATCCCCTCACCCCTCCACACATTCACACCAGTACATATACCCCCTCACCCCTCCACACATTCACGCCAGCACACATACCCTCTCACCCCTCCACACATTCACTCCAGTACATATACCCCCTCACCCCTCAACACATTCACACCAGTACACATACCCCCTCACCCCTCCGCACATTAACACCAGTACACATACCCCCTCACCCCTCCACACATTCGCACCAGTACACATACCCCTCACCCCTCCACACATTCACACCAGTACATATACCCCCTCACCCCTCAACACATTCACGCCAGTACACATACCCCTCACCCTTCCGCACATTCACACCAGTACACATACCCCCTCACCCCTCCACACATTCACAACAGTACACATACCCCTCACCCCTCCGCACATTCACACCAGTACACATACCCCCTCACCCCTCCACACATTCACACCAGTACACATACCCCCTCACCCCTCCACACATTCACACCAGTACACATACCCCTCACCCCTCCACACATTCACACCAGTACATATACCCCCTCACCCCTCAACACATTCACGCCAGTACACATACCCCTCACCCCTCCGCACATTCAAACCAGTACACATAACCCCTCACCCCTCCGCACATTCACACCAGTACACATACCCCCTCATCCATCCACACATTCACACCAGTACATATATCCCCTCACCCCTCCACACATTCACACCAGTACATATACCCCCTCACCCCTCCACACATTCACGCCAGCACACATACCCTCTCACCCCTCCACACATTCACTCCAGTACATATACCCCCTCACCCCTCAACACATTCACACCAGTACACATACCCCCTCACCCCTCCGCACATTCACACCAGTACACATACCCCCTCACCCCTCCACACATTCGCACCAGTACACATACCCCTCACCCCTCCACACATTCACACCAGTACATATACCCCCATTATCCCTCAACACATTCACGCCAGTACACATACCCCTCACCCCTCCGCACATTCACACCAGTACACATACCCCCTCACCCCTCCACACATTCACAACAGTACACATACCCCTCACCCCTCCGCACATTCACACCAGTACACATACCCCCTCACCCCTCCACACATTCACACCAGTACACATACCCCTCACCCCTCCACACATTCACACCAGTACACATACCCCTCACCCCTCCACACATTCACACCAGTACATATACCCCCTCACCCCTCAACACATTCACGCCAGTACACATACCCCTCACCCCTCCGCACATTCACACCAGTACACATACCCCCTCACCCCTCCACACATTCACAACAGTACACATACCCCTCACCCCTCCGCACATTCACACCAGTACACATACCCCCTCACCCCTCAACACATTCACGCCAGTACACATACCCTCTCACCCCTCCACACATTCACACCAGTACACATACCCCCTCACCCCTCCACACATTCAAACCAGTACACATAACCCCTCACCCCTCCGCACATTCACACCACTACACATACCCCCTCATCCATCCACACATTCACACCAGTACATATATCCCCTCACCCCTCCACACATTCACACCAGTACATATACCCCCCTCACCCCCTCCACACATTCACGCCAGCACACATACCCTCTCACCCCTCCACACATTCACTCCAGTACATATACCCCCTCACCCCTCAACACATTCACACCAGTACACATACCCCCTCACCCCTCCGCACATTCACACCAGTACACATACCCCCTCACCCCTCCACACATTCGCACCAGTACACATACCCCTCACCCCTCCACACATTCACACCAGTACATATACCCCCTCACCCCTCAACACATTCACGCCAGTACACATACCCCTCACCCTTCCGCACATTCACACCAGTACACATACCCCCTCACCCCTCCACACATTCACAACAGTACACATACCCCTCACCCCTCCGCACATTCACACCAGTACACATACCCCCTCACCCCTCCACACATTCACACCAGTACACATACCCCCTCACCCCTCCACACATTCACACCAGTACACATACCCCTCACCCCTCCACACATTCACACCAGTACATATACCCCCTCACCCCTCAACACATTCACGCCAGTACACATACCCCTCACCCCTCCGCACATTCACACCAGTACACATACCCCCTCACCCCTCCACACATTCACAACAGTACACATACCCCTCACCCCTCCGCACATTCACACCAGTACACATACCTCTCACCCCTCCACACATTCACACCAGTACACATACCCCTCACCCCTCCGCACATTCACACCAGTACATAGGCACAGTGTTGTAGAACTCATATAAAGGTGCGAACAAATCTGTCTTCCCACGAACAATTTCTGATGGTAATTCTCCCCAATAGGCACTATTTTATCTAACACATCTACTTCATTCTTTAAATCTGCCTAATCCTTACAGTATATTAGCCTTTCATGTACTTCTATACATATACCTCTCTAGCACTCGAATTGTCATTATTTATATCTCATCCCCTCTTCGGCTTAGTAAACTCGGACTACCATTAAAGAGGCTTACCCGCAGACGGACCGGTAAACGACACATCTCCGATCACTAAATAAACTTCAGTACACGTTTCTATGTGACAAAATTAGAGGCTTTCTGACTTTATTTCTTGAAATCAATTACAGAATATATATTTAAAAGACGTTTTAAAACTCAACCTGAGAGGGAAATGTATGGAATATAACGGCAAATCTTCTTTGTAAATCGCCGCTGCCTTTGAAGTTATCACTATGCGGCACTGTGCACGTGCTTGTTTCTTTGATGTGTCAATCAAATTAGACTCCACTTTATAGCGGGGACTTATTTGCGGGTTGCGATTAAATAAATAATATTTAAAAAATGAGGTTTAATATCACTTTTCAGCGTTTTATAACGAAAATAAAATGAAAAACTCAACAATTCCAACAATTTGTCATGTGTAAAAAATCTTTTTCTATTAGCCAATTTTTCTGATCTCTCTGCGGGCAAGCCTCTTTAAATTAGCGTATATGCAGTGAAAAAAGCCTCGGCAGATCCCGGATTAATAAGCGTGGGAATCGGCAATGACGTCGTCTATTTGTGACGTTACCGGAACGTCAACTAGACGGCGCCATTTTGAAAGGATTGATAAACGCAATTTTAGCGTTTTCTCCTGTAACCCGATGATCTCTGCACAAAAAGCTAACTTCAAGTGAGTATTTTGTCAAAAACTAAACTGAATATTGCAGAATTGGTGCATATTTAACTTCTCCACGAGGTAAGCTAACAAGAGAACATTTGACCACGTCACAACTAGGTTAAAATTGTGCATTGTGAATATATTAATTTATCAAAAACGCAAAGGGTATTAAACAAAAATGTTGATTTGTTTGTTTTAATTTTATTAACAATACCGGTGTCTTTGCGAAGATTCACTGGAATTATACCATCTTAGCAACCACGGCTGCCGTAGTTACCAACGTTGCAACACATCCTGAATTGTATTTTCTTCGTATTGTACTTAAACGATTTGTCTGGTGTAAATATAAGGATAATACCTCACTTTGACTGCGTATACTTTATATTAGTATGTCCGCAGTTGCCAACGAACATATCCTATGGAGGGCTAAAGCGCTAACCATATGGAAATGTTCGTTGTCAATGCAACTGCGGGCATACTAAGGTATACGCAGTCAAAATGAGGTACATGTAGGCTATTCTTATACACATGTACATACAGATGTTCATATTGGATGCATCAGATTACCTGTACATTCATTAACATTGCACTTACACAATCTATACACATGCATGACAGTAGACTACATACTGTATAGTACGCGGTGGCCGAGTGGTTAAAGTGTCCCGACACTTTATCACTAGCCCTTCACCTTTGGGTTGCGAGTTCGTAGGCCGGTGGTTTTTAAATGACCCTGGCTGTTAATAGGACGTTAAACAAAATAAATCAAACCAAACCTGTATTTATACTACACTAGTTTCTGTATTTTCGAATTGAACACAATATAATGTAAATGAAATGTTACTTATATAAGGGTTTGTTCTTTGATCAAACAAAATTCTTGAAAGTGATCGTCAAACTAAAATAACGATAAGTATGTCCAAATTGTCCTCGTCAGTAATCAGTTGATCTATAACTATTGTTATTTTGCATACTGAATGACAACTTACCAACGGAATATATATGGTGGACGACTTGCCTGTCTCTATATATTTTACCGCAAAGATATAGCTGCTTACCTCTTACAAGGTGATATACATGTCCAAGTGTGAGCCATATGTGTTACGACGATTTTTTGTAACGACTAATTTGATTGGTTGATTCTGGAGGTGTGTACTCGTGTGCCAAAGTTTTGTTGGAGTTATCTCTCTTTTACTATACATGTTGTGGTGCCAAAGTTTTTGATTTGTTTGCTTATTTTGTTTTGTTTGATTTTCTTGACAATATTGAATCGGAATTTTTGACAACTGTCATTCAATTCCTTTCTCAGTTACGTACATATCCATATATGTTTATTGCATTTTTGCCAGTGATATATATATCTGGAGTATATTGAATGGTTTTCCGTTGAATATAACATCGTTTCATCATATTTTAACGAGTGCCAAGCACGAGTGAAAAATATCGAAATATTCTGTCATACGAGTGAAATTTATGTTAAATTCAAATGTAAACCATTCACTTTTCTTCGGAAATTTTCCAAGGTATTTTCAGTGGTGACGCGGTGAATTAGGACAACTCCAGAAAACGGATCAATACATTCATTAAACCAGCAATTCAATGTTTGCATATCAGGAAATCGGCTCGATCAATTAAGCCAACATCTCTCAACACTGAAATTTCAATAAACTCAATTTACTACAATAAATCATCAGATAAAATAAGTCATAAAACTACGGCTATATATAGCGATCTTGTTTATACTGTACCATTAGACGTACTCGCAAGCGTCGGTAAGGTACGTACTGTATGCATGTGCTCCATATGCGATCTAGTTTCCGATAAGAAACTATATCATTGACACCAATCAATACCTCAAAGGAAAAGAACGTCTCTAATTAACTGATATACATCATAAAATAAAGATTCTTGTAAACATTTCTTTACTGTAAATGTGTTGTAAATACCTAGCAAGGCTCTACATTATCTTAGAAATAATCTTCTTTTCCAATTCTCTCAAGTGTATGTGAGGTACGATACCATCATATATAAACCCAATAGATATGTATACCACACAAACGCACCCCTCCTCACACCCTCTCTCCCAATACACAAACACCCGTCACCCACACACTCACTCAACACACAAACACAACATCTCTAACACCCTCTCTCCCAACACACAATCATGCCCTCCCTCACATCCTTCATCACACTCTCTCTCCCAATACACAAACACACTCTCCCTCACATGATTTCTCCCAACACAAAAACACACCCTCCCTCACACCTTCTCTCAACACACAGACACATCGTCCCTCACACACTCTCTCATCACACAAACACATACCCTCCCTCACATGATCTCTCCCAATACACAAACATACCCTCTCCCACACCCTCTCCGAACACACAAACTAAACCTCTCTCACACCCTCTTTCCCAACACACAAACACACCTTCCCTCACATCCTTTCTCCCAACACACAATCACACCCTCCCTCACACCCTCTCTCAGAACACACAATCACACCCTCTCTCACACCCTCTCTCCCAACACACAATCACACTCTCCCTCACACCCTCTCTCCCAACACACAATCACACCCTCCCTCACACCCTCTCTCCCAACACACAATCACACCCTCCCTCACACCCTCTCTCTCACCACACAATCACACGCTCCCTCACACCCTCTCTCCCAACACACAATCACACCCTTCCTCACACCCTCTATCCCAGCACAAACACGCGCGCGAGCTCATGAAATATATTATTACATATTAACAGCAATATGTATAGTGCTCCAATTTCACCCCTAACGTCATGAAAAATAGTCTCACGCAGACGTCTTAATTTTGTATGCAAATGTATTTCTGAAATCTAAAGTAAATATCAGCAATTTGATCGTTCCGAGTTTTATGTACACATGAAAACACACAGACAGTGAAGAAATAACATGTATCATAGCGATTCAATCTAAAGTTGTAATAAAGAAAAACAGTGACTAAAGTGGTATTGAATGAGGAAATGATGTGCATCCTAAGCCTCATTAAGTCCCCCAAACGAAGTGGGGGACTTATTTGTTTTGCTCAGTTTCTTCTTCTTCTTCTTTTTCTTCTTCTTCCCGTAACCTCATTTCCACATTTTAACAAAATGGCCGCCACTTCCTGGTCTCTAATTGGTCTAAATTTACATATTGTCTGATTTTATTGAAATTTAGTATGTAGGTACATCATAGGACACCGGTCACTCTTGTAACCTCACTTTCATATTTCAACAAAATGGCCGCCATTTCCTGGCCTCTGATTGGTCTAAATTTAGATATTGTCCGATTTTGATGAATTTTGGTACATTGTATGTAAGGGGTATTAGGGGACTGCAAAATCAACTGAATGAGTTGCGTTGCCATAGCAACCATACGGAGGCGGAGGCTTCTGATTGGTCGAATTTTAGATGTTGTTCGATTTCAATAAAATTTGGTATATAGGTATATTGAGAGATGCCGAACATAATGGTACGACTGCGTGGGCGTTTGGGGGACTTCTGTAATGGTTTCCCATTACAATTAGTACTTGTTACAGATTTATGTTTGCGATTGTTTTTGATGGTAAATTAGTGTTCAACCTCTTCTTGGCTGCATTAATTCATCAGCTTATTTCTAGATGATAACGTTTGCAGGGAGAAAAAACATTAATGAGGATAAACTTCATCTTTCCTAACCAAGATTTTCAATCCGCCTACACCTCTATGTAGAGTAAGGGTCACGATCCGCCTACTCCTCTCTGTCGAGTAAGGGTCAAGATCCGTCAACTTCTCTATGTCGAGTAAGGGTCAAGATCCGCCTACTCCTCTCTGTCGAGTAAGGGTCAAGATCCGCCTACACCTCTATGTGGAGTAAGGGTCACGATCCGCCTACACCTCTATGTGGAGTAAGGGTCACGATCCGCCTACACCTCTATGTGGAGTAAGGGTCAAGATCCGACTACTCCTCTCTGTCGAGCAAGGGTCAAGATCCGCCTACTCCTCTCTGTCGAGTAAGGGTCAATATCCGCCTACTCCTCTCTGTCGAGTAAGGGTCAAGATCCGGCTACACCTCTATGTGGAGTAAGGGTCACGATCCGCCTACACCTCTATGTGGAGTAAGGGTCACGATCCGCCTACTCCTCTATGTGGAGTAAGGGTCACGATCCGCCTACTCTTCTATGTGGAGTAAGGGTCACGATCCGCCTACTCCTCTATGTGGAGTAAGGGTCACGATCCGCCTACTCCTCTATGTGGAGTAAGGGTCACGATCCGCCTACTCTTCTATGTCGAGTAAGGGTCACGATCCGCCTACTACTCTATGTGGAGTAAGGGTCACGATCCGCCTACTACTCTATGTGGAGTAAGGGTCACGATCCGCCTACTCCTCTATGTTGGGTAAGGGTCACGATCCGCCAACTTCTGTATGTAGAGTAAGGGTCACGATCCGCCAACTTCTGTATGTGGAGTAAGGCTTACAATCCGCTGTCGACTCTAAAAGAGCTAGATTAACGACCCGTCTCTTCCTCTTTGAGTAAGGAGTAATGGTTACGATTTACTCACTCTTTTATAATGAATAATGGTCACGATCCACCTTCTTTATGATGTATCAGAGTAACAATCCACCTTCTCTATGATGTATCAGAGTAACGATCCGCCTACTCTATGATGTATCAGAGTAACGATCGCCTACTCTATGATGTATCAGAGTAACGATCCGCCTACTCTATGATGTATCAGAGTAACGATCCGCCTACTCTATGATGTATCAGAGTAACGATCCGCCTTCTCTATGGTGTATCAGAGTAACGATCCGCCTACTCTATGATGTATCAGAGTAACGATCCGCCTAGTCTATGATGTGTCAGAGTAACGGTTCGCCTACTCTATGATGTATCAGAGTAACGATCCGCCTACTCTATGATGTATCAGAGTAACGATCCGCCTACTCTATGATGTATCAGAGTAACGGTTCGCCTACTCTATGATGTGTCAGAGTAACGGTTCGCCTACTCTATGATGTATCCGAGTAACGATCCGCCTTCTTTATGATGTATCAGACTAACGATCCGCCTACTCTATGATGTATCAGAGTAACGGTTCGCCTACTCTATGATGTATCAGAGTAACGATCCGCCTAGTCTATGATGTATCAGAGTAGTGATCCACCTACTCTATGATGTAT
This sequence comes from Pecten maximus, assembly GCF_902652985.1. Classification (NCBI taxonomy): domain Eukaryota; kingdom Metazoa; phylum Mollusca; class Bivalvia; order Pectinida; family Pectinidae; genus Pecten; species Pecten maximus. The sequence continues at coordinate 21,714,011 of NC_047022.1, read as the reverse complement.
CAGAGTAACGATCCGCCTTCTTTATGATGTATCAGAGTAACGATCCGCCTACTCTATGATGTATCAGAGTAACGATCCGCCTAGTCTATGATGTGTCAGAGTAACGATCCGCCTACTCTATGATGTATCAGAGTAACGATCCACCTACTCTATGATGTATCAGAGTAACGATCCACCTACTCTATGATGTATCAGAGTAACGATCCGCCAACTCTATGATGTATCAGAGTAACGATCCACCTACTCTATGATGTATCAGAGTAGTGATCCACCTACTCTATGATGTATCAGAGTAGTGATCCACCTACACCTCTATGATGAATAAGGGTCCGTTAACATTTCAATGAAGAGAAAGGGTAACGATGCGCCAACTTTTCTATGAGAAATAGGGGTTACGATCCGCCAACCTCTCATGAGGAATAAGGGTCACGATCCGCCTACTCCTCTATTAGGAATAATGGCAATGAAGAGTAATGATCCGCATATTCCTCTATGATGAATAAGGGTAACGATCCGCCTACTCTATGATGAATAAGGGTAACGATCCGCTAACGTAGCAATGAAGGGAAAGGGTAACGATGCGCCAACTGCTCTATGATGTATCCGAGTAACGATCCGCATACTCTATGATGTATCAGAGTAACGGTCCGCATACTCTATGATGTATCCGAGTAACGATCCGCCTACTCTATGATGTATCCGAGTAACGATCCGCATACTCTATGATGTATCAGAGTAACGGTCCGCCTACTCTATGATGTATCAGAGTAACGATCCGCCTACTCTATGATGTATCAGAGTAGCGATCCGCCAACTCCTCTGTGATGAAAAAAGGTAACGATCCGCTAACTTCGCAATGAAGAGAAAGGTAACGATGCGCCAACTGCTCTATGAGGAATAATAGTTACGATGCGCCTATCCCTTTATGAGGAATAGGGGTCACGATCCGCCAACTCCGGTATGTGGAGTAAGGGTCACGATCCGCCTACTCCTCTCTGATGAATAAGGGAAAAATTCAGCCAACTCCTGTATGAGGAATAGGGGTCACGATCCGCCTACTATTGGACAGTAAATGGATCGTACATGTAAGCCTTGACTGGCAAAGCGAAGATGGTAAATTAGAGTAAAACAACCCTCGTGTATTGGACCTCAACATCACTTTACTCTCCAGTATTTGAAGCCATATATACCGTTATACTTTCTCTGTGAAATATTGATGAAAACAAAACATCAAAATCGATCAAGTTTAACCACGTTCTGTCTTTGTGACAGTAGATATATGGAAGCAGATTACATAAGATTTACTACCAACACGTATAGACTCTACTACAGACGCTAGCAGACATATTTTACCACGCTGGCTCTCATGACAATTCTAAACTAAATGAGGCTACAAAATCTCCATTTTTTAGATAGTTGGAGCTGTTCAGACATGTTTAAATGTCATCTGATGTTTTACGTTGTCAGTGGACTGGCCTGCTGTCAGGAAAATGCTTGGACAAAACCAACGACATCAGTAATATATATAAACAACACCGGAACACATATCAGCGACACCGGAACACATAGCAACAACACCGGAACACATATCAACTGTACCGGAACACATATCAACTGTACCGGAACACATATCAACTGTACCGGAACACATATCAACTATACCGGAACACATATCAACTATACCGGAACACATATCAACGACACCGGAACACATATCAACGACACCGGAACACATATCAACGACACCGGAACACATATAAACAACACCGAAACACATATCAACGACACCGGAACACATATCAACTATACCGGAACACATATCAACGACACCGGAACACACATCAACGACACCGGAACACATATAAACAACACCGAAACACATATCAACGACACCGGAACACATATCAACGACACCGGAACACACATCAACGACACCGGAACACATATAAACAACACCGAAACACATATCAACGACACCGGAACACCTATCAACTATACCGGAACACATATCTACGACACCGGAACACATATAAACAACACCGGAACACATATCAACGACACCGGAACACATATCAACGACACCGGAAAACACATCAACGACACTGGAACACATATCAACTGTACCGGAACACATATCAACTATACCGGAACACATATAAACGACTCCGGAACACATATAAACAACACCGGAACACATATAAACAACACCGGAACATATATCAACTGTACCGGAACACATATCAACGACACCGGAACACATATCAACTGTACCGGAACACATATCAACTATACCGGAACACATATCAACTGTACCGGAACACATATCAACTGTACCGAAACACATATCAACTGTACCGGAACACATATCAACTGTACCGAAACACATATCAACTACACCGGAACACATATCAACTATACCGGAACACATATCAACGACATCGGAACACATACCAACTATACCGGAACACATATCAACTATACCGGAACACATATCAACTGTACCGAAACACATATCAACTGTACCGGAACACATATCAACTGTACCGAAACACATATCAACTACACCGGAACACATATCAACTGTACCGGAACACATCAACTGTACCGGAACACATATCAACGACAACGGAACACATATAAACAACACCGGAACACATATCAACTATACCGGAACACATATCAACTATACCGGAACACATATCAACTGTACCGGAACACATATCAACTATACCGGAACACATATCAACGACATCGGAACACATATCAACTACACCGGAACAAATATCAACGACACCGGAACACATATCAACTACACCGAAACACATATAAACGACACCGGAACACATATCAACTATACCGGAACACATATCAACTACACCGGAACACATATCAACGACATCGGAACACATATCAACTGTACCGGAACACATATCAACTATACCGGAACACATATAAACGACACCGGAACACATATAAACAACACCGGAACACATATAAACAACACCGGAACATATATCAACTGTACCGGAACACATATCAATGACACCGGAACACATATAAACGACACCGGAACACATATAAACAACACCGGAACACATATAAACAACACCGGAACACATATCAACTATACCGGAACACATATCAACGACATCGGAACACATATCAACTGTACCGGAACACATATCAACTACACCGGAACACATATCAACTATACCGGAGCACATATCAACGACAACGGAACACATATCAACTAAACCGGAACACATATCAACTATACCGGAACACATATCAACTATACCGGAACACATATCAACGACACTGGAACACATATAAACAACACCGGAACACATATCAACTATACCGGAACACATATAAACAACACCGGAACACATATCAACTACACCGGAACACATATCAACGACATCAGTAACGCATAAACGACAACGGAACACATATCAACTACACAAAGTAGCAGGTGAAGATAGCCATCAGATGATCAGTTGATGGTTTGTGTGTCTTTGCTGGATGTCTAACTAGAGATATACAGCGAGTAGTCATTTGAACAGGGAAATGTGAATGGCATTTCTATATCACTTTCATTCTAGAAAACAGAATATATTCGACCGCTCTATAACCTTACATTGTAAACATCACGATTGCATTAGTCTAGATGTCCTTCCGCATATCTTCTCCTATTGTTAACACGTGTTTATGTTAGTTTTGATTTTCCTGGCCCGACTTCCGTTCTGAGTTTCCATACTTGTGTGTAAGAGGAGTGGGGAAATGTCCGGCCAGGACGGGGTTCGAACCCGGACCTCTGGACATTAGCCGGATGTTTTACCAATTGTGAGCTACCTGGTCGAGGATGATCGACCCGATCCAGTACATTTGTATCACTGATTGTAAGCCATGGGACGGCGGGTCAGCTGTATGTTACAGTTTTACATTCTCTATTGGCTGTATTTATTGACATCATATAATATATTACCGCTGTGTTGTTTGTCCGTGATTTTCCAAAGTCACGTGATGGGTCAGTACACGCCATCTGGTCATCCGCTCAGTTTGTATGGTTTATCCCCTCTTGAATAGCCAGGGGTTATTTCGAGGTGGGGTCTCTTTGTGGTAGCTGGTGGTTTTTTTTAATAGCAAGTCCTTCTGGTCGTACGCCAAACCATTCTGTCCAAACAAAAGTATGTAAAACCGCAACGTTTATACCTACAATGTTATACCTCCAATGTAAAACCGTGACGTTTATACCTACAAAGTAATACCGTGACGTTTATACATACAATGTAAAACCGTGACGTTTATATCTACAATGTAAAACCGTGACGTTTATACCTACAATGTACATATATAAACCGTGACGTTTAACAGTTATACTTCATACCTACAAAGTAATACCGTGACGTTTATACCTACAATGTAAAACCGCAACGTTTATACCTACAATGTACATATATAAAACCGTGACGTTTATACCTACAATGTAAAACCGTGACGTTTATACCTACAATGTAAAACCGTGACGTTTATACCTACAATGTAAAACCGTGACGTTTATACCTACATTGTAAAATATTTACATTTTCACTTCGCTCCGCCTCAATGAACATAGTAAACTCAGATCACTTCATTTCCCGTTGAAGATTTTGGGTCGCGTGCTTCTGTTCTGAGAGACGAATCACTTTCTTGCCGGCGTGTGAATACATTCACTGAGTTTACAATGGCGATCGAGTTCTGTACCGCCTCAGACTTGAATACACTTTCACTTTGTGAATTGTGTAACATTGTTATAAACATATATGAACACAAGTGGAATAGCCGCTTTATGTGTTAATAAAAATGCCAGTATAATGCAGACAGTTTAGAAAACAGGATCTGACAGAACACTGACACTCTCGATAGCACCGAGCTCATGACCTACGTAGCGCAGTAGGTCTAACGTTAGCTGTATCTCGAATGTCATGCTTAATACCATTTCAGTGGTCACAGAAAATAAACCTCAATTTAAACACTATTTAACAACACAAAACAGACTGGCAGCAGAAGTATGCTATATCGAGAACAGGGACACATTATTGTCGTAATTTGACTCAATCTAAACATATGGAGGACACAAGTTTCCGGCCGTCGAATACCGCCTATTTTCAAATCAATGTTTCTTTACTTACTATTACCAGAATTTACATCCCAAAACTCCAGTGCGACAATGAAATCCAATATTTCAAGAACACCTTGTATATCACCAGCTAACCTGCGACTAAAATCCACATTGTTACACTTTTTCCCGAGCTCTGAATATCCCGGCTATTAGACTGCATCACATCATTTTTTTAACCGAGTCCCTGTGTCTCGAGTGACCAAATCACACACTAACTATACTGTCAACACTGCACTTTAAATTCGTATTTATATAGGTATTACTAAGTTTTTATTATACAATATCATAAATATTTATTATAAATGAATATTTCACCTTGAAAATATCGTATCTATGTGTATCAACATCGTAATAATCAAAACGTGTATGGCACTATATTTTGCGTTGCCTTGGCGACTAGAATAGTTGACTGTCTGCTGTTCCACTACTGTGCACACATGTACGACAAGTATAACAATGTTACAAAGTGACGCACTTACGTCACACTGTTGCGACCGAATTTTGCAATCTGGTGGCGAAGTTTTAAATTTGGTTAACGTAAATATAAGGATTGATTGTCAATTTTGTTGCTTGCATGGACTGATGAAGGGAAGTGAACCTCGTGCAAATGGTACATGAACTGCTTCGCAGTTCACTTCATTTGCACGAGGTTCACTTCCCTTCATCAGTCCATGCAAGCAACAAAATTGACAATCAATCCTTAAACCGTGACGTTTATACCTACATTGTAAAACCGTAATGTTTATAACTACAAGATAAAACCGTGACGTTTATACCTACATTGTAAAACCGTAACGTTTATACCTACAATGTAAAACCGTGACGTTTATACCTACAACGTTTATACCTACAATGTACATATGTAAAACCGTGACATTTATACCTACAATGAACAATGTAAAAGCGTGACGTTTATACCTACAATATAAAACTGTGACGTTTATACCTACAACGTTTATACCTACAATGTAAAACCGCAACGTTTATACCTACAATGTAAAACCGTAACGTTTATACCTACAACGTTTATACCTACAATGTAAAACCGCAACGTTTATACCTACAATATAAAACCGTGACGTTTATACCTACAACGTTTATACCTACAATGTAAAACCGTAACGTTTATACCTACAACATTTATACCTACAATGTAAAACCGTAACGTTTATACCTACAACGTTTATACCTACAATGTAAAACCGTAACGTTTATACCTACAACATTTATACCTACAATGTAAAACCGTAACGTGTATACCTACAATGTTAAACCGTGGCGTTTATACCTACAACGTTTATACCTACAATGTAAAACCGTGACGTTTATACCTACAATGTAAAACCGTAACGTTTATACCTACAACGTAAAACCGTGGCGTTTATACTATTGAGTTACCAGGGGCTACGTTTACTGTCCTGGAGTACCAATGCCTATGTACCAGTGATCACTATCCAGTTTAATTACGAGGTGAATCAGTTCCAATCCACTCCGTTTAAATCCATCTTTCTCAACATTATTATCCCGTGGAAATATTACAAGCTGTTCATGTTTACATTTGTGTAATGGAGTCGATCAAGACCAGCGGATGTAAACCCGTGCAGGAGAGGGTCAAGGAGAGGGTCAAGGAGCGGGTCAAGGAGAGGGTCAAGGAGAGGGTCAATGAGAGGGTCAAGGAGAGGGACAAGGAGAGGGTCAAGGGTCAAGAGTCAAGACTATGCCTGCAGTATCTCAATGAATGTTGAACCATGTATTTTCTTCCTTGACTTATATTTAGGGGACTAAAGAGACCAAAATGGATCCTTGACACCCGTCCTCGTATGACACTGGCTGTTGGTGTGACCTTGACACCCGTCTCCATATAACCCTGGCTGTTGGTGTCTCCTTGACACCCGTCCTCATATGACCCTGGCTGTTGGTGTGACATTGACACCCGTCTCCATATAACCCTGGCTGTTGGTGTCTCCTTGACACCCGTCCTCATATGACCCTGGCTGTTGGTGTGACCTTGACACCCGTCCTCATATGACCCTGGCTGTTGGTGTCTCCTTGACACCCGTCCTCATATGACCCTGGCTGTTGGTGTGACCTTGACACCCGTCCTCATATGACCCTGGCTGTTGTTGTGACCTTGACACCCGTCCTCGTATGACCCTGGCTGTTGGTGTGACATTGACACCCGTCATCATATGACCCTGGCTGTTGGTGTGACCTTGACACCATCTCTATATAACCCTGGCTGTTGGTGTCTCCTTGACATCCGTCCTCATATGACCCTGGCTGTTGGTGTGACCTTGACACCGTCCTCATATGACCATGACTGTTGGTGTGACCTTGACACCCGTCCTCATATGACCCTGGCTGTTGGTGTGACCTTGACACCCGTCTCCATATAACCCTGGCTGTTGGTGTCTCCTTGACACCCGTCCTCATATGACCCTGGCTGTTGGTGTGACCTTGACACCGTCCTCATATGACCATGACTGTTGGTGTGACCTTGACATCCGTCCTCATATGACCCTGGCTGTTGGTGTGACTTTGACACCCGTCTCCATATAACCCTGGCTGTTGGTGTCTCCTTGACACCCGTCCTCATATGACCCTGGCTGTTGGTGTGACCTTGACACCCGTCCTCATATGACCCTGGCTGTTGGTGTGACCTTGACACCCGTCCTCATATGACCCTGGCTGTTGTTGTGACCTTGACACCCGTCCTCGTATGACCCTGGCCGTTGCGAGGACGCTAAACACCTAAAACCAAAAACAAACGGACATAACACGTCTAAAAATGAATACAGAAAAGTGACAAACTAGCTTACTGCAATCCCCCATTGGAAAATCACAATGTTACGCAATGAGACAATGTACTGCTGCAGGCGACATGTATAGTAATTAATGGAACAATGATTTTTATCTTGAAATACACAGAAAATAACTACTTGTCGTATTTCCTTCGCGATATATCACTATTTCTTTGTTACTACTTGTGTTCTTACTCTCGCGATATTTTACTATTTCTAACGATATAAGAGCACCTTTCAGAGATCTACTTGTCCTGTATCATCACTTTCTCTCCTGTGTTATGGACGCTACACTAAATCACTGTTCGTAGGACCACACTGCATTCTCACCGTTTATAAGTCGTTCGTTTTTTCGCCGTTCCTTCGCTGTTTCTTTGGGGAAGACAAGTAACGTTTTACTTTCTCGTAAGCTAATTTGATGCTTTCAATACGCCATTAATTATTTCAGTTTCAGCAGATTTCCATACATTGTACAAAGCTAAGCATAATCCAGGATCAAATACCCTGAGTTGTTTAAACCAACCAATGAAACGTCAAGAAACAGCGGTTGTTGATAAGTATCCGCAATACATTGTACGTTTATTATATATGTACTGTCACAAGTATCACATGACTTGATACAATAATTAAATTATACATACACTGTATTATTAATCACGTTGATGAAGAGTAAGCATTTTCATGTTTTAATTATACCATCCAGCCGTGATTACAAATTTATTTAATCACGTGGTTTTTAACATTGAGATGGAATTGGTTTCTATGATTCATTTCGAAAAGTGATCAGTGTCTAACAACCTTCCGTTAATGAAACAGAAAATCTGCGTTCCAATTCAAGATTTTTGCCTGGTGATAAAATGCATTAATCAATATAGATTTGGTAACAAACAGGAGTTTTTACGAAATGTAACCTTGATTCGTAGAGAGGAATAGCGCGGAACTGTCCCCTAATTGTAGAACTTCTGGCGACATTTTATCTGTAATCAATAGTTCGGATAATTACAAAATACTTTTGTATTGCTTTGTGATGTTTTTTTAAACAAAGAAAAGTGACATAAATCGTGTAAGGTTACGCTGAACGAAATCGCTGATTCATCAATAAAACTATTCTTGAAGAAACATTAGACATCACGAAAGTTAACTTATTAATGTACCGGCAAAACAAGTATCCAATGTATAAAATGCTCGTGTATATGCCTATACCTGGTGTGTATACCTATTACTTGTGTGTATACCTATTACTTGTGTGTATACCTATACCTGGTGTGTATACCTATAACTGGTGTGTATACCTATACCTGGTGTGTATACCTATAACTGGTGTGTATACCTATTACTGATGTGTATACCTATAACTTGTGTGTATACCTATAACTGGTGTGTATACCTATAACTGGTGTGTATACCTATAACTGGTGTGTATACCTATAACTTGTGTGTATACCTATAACTGGTGTGTACCTATAACTGGTGTGTATACCTATAACTTGTGTGTATACCTATAACTGGTGTGTATACCTATAACTGGTGTATATACCTATAACTGGTGTGTATACCTATAACTGGTGTGTATACCATTACTGGTGTGTATACCTATTACTTGTGTGTATACCTATTACTTGTGTGTATACCTATACCTGGTGTGTATACCTATAACTGGTGTGTATACCTATAACCTGGTGTGTATACCTATACCTGGTGTGTATACCTATAACTGGTGTATATACCTGTAACTGGTGTGTATACCTATACCTGATGTATATACCTATAACTGGTGTGTATACCTATAACTGATGTATATACCTATAACTGGTGTGTGTACCTATTACTGGTGTGTATACCTATACCTGGTATGTATACCTATACCTGGTGTGTATACCTATACCTAGTGTGTATACCTATAACTGGTGTGTATACCTATACCTGGTGTGTATACCTATACTTGGTGTGTATACCTATTACTGGTGTGTATACCTATAACTGTTGTGTATACCTATAACTTGTGTGTATACCTATAACTGGTGTGTATACCTATAACTGGTGTGTATACCTATAACTGGTGTGTATACCTATAACTGATGTATATACCTATAACTGGTGTGTGTACCTATTACTGGTGTGTATACCTATAACTGGTATGTATACCTATACCTGGTGTGTATACCTATACCTGGTGTGTATACCTATAACTGATGTGTATACCTATAACTTGTGTGTATACCTATAACTGGTGTGTATACCTATAACTGGTGTGTATACCTATAACTGGTGTGTATACCTATAACTGGTGTGTATACCTATAACTTATGTATATACCTATAACTGGTGTGTGTACCTATTACTGGTGTGTATACCTATAACTGGTATGTATACCTATACCTGGTGTGTATACCTATACCTGGTGTGTATACCTATAACTTGTGTGTATACCTATAACTGGTGTGTATACCTATTACTGGTGTGTATACCTATACCTGGTGTATATACAAACAATGTACCTATAGCTGGTGTGTATACCTATAACTGGTGTGTATAACTATAACTGGTGTGTATACCTATTACTGGTGTGTATACCTATAACTGGTGTGTATACCTATAACTGATGTATATACCTATAACTGGTGTGTATACCTATAACTGGTGTGTATACCTATAACTGGTGTGTATACCTGTTACAGGTGTGTATACCTATAACTGGTGTGTATACCTATAATTGGTGTGTATACCTATACCTGGTGTGTATACCTATAACTGGTGTGTATACCTATAACTGGTTTGTATACCTATTACTGGTGTGTATACCTATACCTGGTGTGTATACATATACCTGGTGTGTATACCTATACCTGGTGTGTATACCTATAACTGGTGTGTATACCTATTACTGGTGTGTATACATATAACTGGTGTGTATACCTATAACTGGTGTGTATACCTATACCTGGTGTGTATACCTATTACTGTTTTATATACCTGTTACAGGTGTGTATACCTATAACTGGTGTGTATACCTATAACTAGTGTGTATACCTATAATTGGTGTGTATACCTATAACTAGTGTGTATACCTATACCTGGTGTGTATACCTATTACTGGTGTGTATACCTATAACTGGTGTGTATACCTATAACTGGTGTGTATACCTATAACTGGTGTGTATACCTATACCTGGTGTGTATACCTATAACTGGTGTGTATACCTATAACTGGTGTGTATACCTATAACTGGTGTGTATACCTATAACTGGTGTGTATACCTATAACTTATGTATATACCTATAACTGGTGTGTGTACCTATTACTGGTGTGTATACCTATAACTGGTATGTATACCTATACCTGGTGTGTATACCTATACCTGGTGTGTATACCTATAACTTGTGTGTATACCTATAACTGGTGTGTATACCTATAACTGGTGTATATACAAACAATGTACCTATAGCTGGTGTGTATACCTATAACTGGTGTGTATAACTATAACTGGTGTGTATACCTATTACTGGTGTGTATACCTATAACTGGTGTGTATACCTATAACTGATGTATATACCTATAACTGGTGTGTATACCTATAACTGGTGTGTATACCTATAACTGGTGTGTATACCTGTTACAGGTGTGTATACCTATAACTGGTGTGTATACCTATAATTGGTGTGTATACCTATACCTGGTGTGTATACCTATAACTGGTGTGTATACCTATAACTGGTTTGTATACCTATTACTGGTGTGTATACCTATACCTGGTGTGTATACATATACCTGGTGTGTATACCTATACCTGGTGTGTATACCTATAACTGGTGTGTATACCTATTACTGGTGTGTATACATATAACTGGTGTGTATACCTATAACTGGTGTGTATACCTATACCTGGTGTGTATACCTATTACTGTTTTATATACCTGTTACAGGTGTGTATACCTATAACTGGTGTGTATACCTATAACTAGTGTGTATACCTATAATTGGTGTGTATACCTATAACTAGTGTGTATACCTATACCTGGTGTGTATACCTATTACTGGTGTGTATACCTATAACTGGTGTGTATACCTATAACTGGTGTGTATACCTATAACTGGTGTGTATACCTATACCTGGTGTGTATACCTATAACTGGTGTGTATACCTATACCTGGTGTGTATACCTATAACTGGTGTGTATACCTATACCTGGTGTGTATACCTATACCTGGTGTGTATACCTATAACTGGTGTGTATACCTATAACTGTGTGTATACCTAAAACTGGTGTGTATACCTGTAACTGGTGTGTATACCTATAACTGGTGTGTATACCTATAACTGGTGAGTATACCTATAACTGGTGTGTATACCTATAACTGGTGTGTATACCTATACCTGGTGTGTATACCTATAACTGGTGTGTATACCTTTACCCGGTGTGTATACCTATACCTGGTGTGTATACCTATAACTGGTGTGTCTACCTATAACTGGTGAGTATACCTATAACTGGTGTGTATACCTATACCTGGTGTGTATACCTATAACTGGTGTGTATACGTATTACTGGTGTGTATACCTATAACTGGTGTGTATACCTGTAACTGGTGTGTATACCTATAACTGGTGTGTATACCTGTAACTGGTGTGTATATCTATAACTGGTGTGTATACCTATAACTGGTGTGTATACCTGTAACTGGTGTGTATACCTATAACTGGTGTGTATACCTATAACTGGTGTGTATATCTATAACTGGTGTGTATACCTATAACTGGTGTATATACCTGTAACTGGTGTGTATACCTATAACTGGTGTGTATACCTGTAACTGGTGTGTATACCTATAACTGGTGTGTATATCTATAACTAGTGTATATACCTATACCTGGTGTGTATACATATACCTGGTGTGTATACCTATAACTGGTGTGTATACCTATACCTGGTGTGTATACCTATAACTGGTGTGTATACCTATACCTGGTGTGTATACCTATAACTGGTGTGTATACCTATAACTGGTGTGTATACCTATACCTGGTGTATATACCTATAACTGGTGTGTATACCTATAACTGGTGTGTATACATATAACTGGTGCGTATACCTATAAATGTTTTGTATACCTATAACTGGTATGGATACCTATTACTGGTGTGTATACCTATACCTGGTGTGTATACCTATAACTGGTGCGTATACCTATAAATGTTGTGTATACCTATAACTGGTATGTATACCTATTACTGGTGTGTATACCTATACCTGGTGTGTATACCTATACCTGGTGTGTATACCTATAACTGGTGTGTATACCTATAACTGGTGTATATACCTATACCTGGTGTATATACCTATAACTGGTGTGTATACCTATAACTGGTGTGTATACCTATAACTGGTGTATATACATGTACCTATACCTGGTGTGTATACCTATACCTAGTGTGTATACCTATACCAGGTGTGTATACCTATAACTGGTGTGTATACCTATAACTGGTGCGTATACCTATAACTGTTGTGTATACCTATAACTGGTATGTATACCTATACCTGGTGTGTATACCTATAACTGGTGTGTATACCTATACCTGCTGTGTATACCTATTACTGGTGTGTATACCTATAACTGGTTTATATACCTGTTACAGGTGTGTATCCCTATTACTGGTGTGTATACCTATTACTGGTGTGTATACCTATACCTGGTGTGTATACCTATACCTGGTGTGTATACCTATTACTGGTTTTTATACCTGTTACAGGTGTGTATCCCTATTACTGGTTTATATACCTGTTACAGGTGTGTATCCCTATTACTGGTTTATATACAGTACCTGTTACAGGTGTGTATACGTATTACTGGTTTATATACCTGTTACAGGTGTGTATACCTATTACTGGTTTATATACCTGTTACAGGTGTGTACACTTATTTCAAATGTTTTGAGATACTTCAACATACAATGCCTTGAAAGCGATATTGCCGAAAATTATATTCATTGCAAGGAATAAATCACACATGCTATTTTCAAAATTGATCCCGACACTAAGAATCCACCTTTCACTGACAATAAGATTTACGGCAAATCTACTGGGATGTTAATTGAATATACAATGAATAAATGTTCTTTAATATTCTGAACCGCAAAGATTAGGTCGATCAAACATGTTTATGGTTACAGATGAAACTTGGCAGCAAAGTAAAATAGTTATATATTTTGACAGAACAGCGTATTGACCTATAACTGTTACGTCCAATAATACTTTTGATACCACTAATTTAATATGTGTATTTCTTCTGTAGCTGCACACGACCAGAACTGATCAATACCCATAACCAGACACCATTATATGTTTCTGTGGACGAGGATTGTATATTTGTGCTCGTAATAGTGACGATCTTGACGAGTAGGGTGAAAGTACGGAAACAAAAGGACAATGCTGATGTGTACATGCGTAAAAACAAAAACAAGTAAAGAAGTATTAACACGGATACCCTTAAACGATAGGACCATGTGTACTGGGAGAGTAAGCGTCTTAATTTTGTTTCATTGGTATCGCAAATGATAATCAGGCTACATGGCGTGACTATACTATAATACATCCATCATCATATCGAACAAGACAATAGACGATGAGTTTAAGATAACAGCCATCACACATTCCCTTCATCAACTTCTAAGAATCCCTTTAAATCCATACGTCAATAATTTCCTTAATCAACAGTCACCATCAGTCTTGAGAATCGTGGCAATGTTGTTTTTGTTTTTGTTTTTTGTTTTGGTTTTTATAAAATGTGTATATTATGTACGAGGGATGAATGATATGTTGTGAGCCTCGAAATGAGGTATTCAAGGATATTGTTTTTAGCTCTTACTATTCTCTTACTATATAGGGCCTTGTACCCAAGGTCTGGTCTCATTTGGCTAGTTTATATTGACGAGGTAGCATTCTTAAGTAAACAAGATAAGCGGCTTTTACAAAATGAACAAAATCGGTGAAACAGCATTGATCCAATATTTGCATAAAAAGGTTTAACACCTAAAGATATCCATAATGATATGGTAGCAACACTAGGGAAAGATACCCCTTCTAATGCTACAGTGAAAAGGTAGGTGGCGAAATTTTAACCCGGTCGATAAAAGGTTGAGGTTGAGGTTGACCCCCGTCCTGGAAGGCCTGTCAATGTTGCAACCCCAAGAATTGTCAATAAAGTCCATGCTATTGGTATGCCTGACGGACGAGTCACAGAATGATATATAGCCAGTAGAGTTGGCATTTCACAGGAAAGAGTACATTCCATTCTGACCGAGGATCTTGCAATGAGAAAGCTTTCGGCCCGATGGGAACCAAGACTTCTGACAGTTAATTATATGATCAGAAGCACACCAGACGCACATTATCGCGTGCTAATCTTAACCTTTTGAGGAAGATCCTGCCAACTTTCTTCAGAGATTTGTCACTATGGATGAAACAGGAGCCCAAAAACAATCGAAACCATGGAAGCACCCTGGCTCACCCCCGCCAAAGAAGGCAAATACTGTTCAATCAGCTGGGAAGGTAATGGTTTCGGTTTTCTGGGATGCAGATGGTATTCTGCTGATAGATTATCTCCAAAAGGGACAAACAATCAATAGCACATACCATGCTTTACTTCTGAGGCAGTTACGGGAAAATATTAAACTTAAGCGCATCGGAAATCTCAGTAATGCCCCTGTCACACTTGACCGGATTGGTGTACCGGACATCAACGGATAGAATTTTTTGTTATCCGGTGGTATACGGTGGCAAAGTTGTCAGTCCGGTAGAAAAATCCAAACTGACGACGTACTTGCACCGAATATGGAACGGATAAAACGTACCAATAACGAACATGTACATACGGCTACCGTACTACCAACCGGGTGTCTCCGAATGAGTAACGAACAACAAACGAACATAAACCGGTGAATCAGGACGTGTACAGGAAACCGAACACCTAACGGACATTAACGCAAGCGTGCAGAAAAAAACAAGATATATGCATTTCTCCGGCGATCAGTTGTCAAAAAGTTACAGTGCTGACTGCCTCGCCAAAATGCCTCGCGGTAGAAAAATAAAAAAGAAAACGTTCCTGCAAAAGCGCAAGACACAGAAGAAGTGTCTGTCTGTTGCACAGGAAACCGAAACTGAAACTGAAACAGAGCATGATAAAGGTGGTGATGATATTCCAGTTGAAGGTGGCGAAGTAGAAGTTGATACTTGTAATGCAGGTGAAGTGAACTTCTGACATTCCATGCTGACAACTGTCTGTGAATCTTATTTGGAAGCTTCCAAGAACCTTTTTATATGCCTGCGATAATTAATCAGTTTCTGTCGGTAGTCAGTTCCCCCCCCCCCCCCCCCCCCCCCTGTAGATATCCTGTAGGTATGCATCCGTTCTGTGCGTGTTATCCGTTTTCAATCCGTTTGTCTATTTGTCGTGTCCGATGTTACCCTGCAAGCATCCTGTGTTTGTCCGTTATGTGTCCGTTATGTGTTCGTTATGTGTCCGCTGAAGGTCCGGTCTATGCGTGGCGTATGCGTTCAAGTTCCATCAACGGACTGGGTAACGCATGCCCCCCGTACACCTACCGCATATAAACGAACAATGACAGGATATATACAGGACAAAACGGACATGCACAGGACAGCCAACGAATATTCTTATCCGTTACTGTCCGTTTCAAGTTTGTGCATGCACAAAACTTTACAACGGATACCACCGGACGCACCGTACATCACCTGACATGAAACGAATGAACCGAACATAAAACGGACATAAAACGGATATTGACGAACATCACCGGATATCCAAAAATGTTATCCGTTTCACGTCCGGTGGCCCAATCCGGTAAAGTGTGACAGGGGCATAAAGGTGTGTTATTTCCTCAGGAAAATGCTCCTGTTCACAAGTCTGTTATTGTCATGGCTGCCATTCACGACTGTGGTTTTAAATTAATTGAGCATCCGCCTTATTCTCGCTCCATCAGACTTTCATCTTTTTCCAAAACTGAAAACAGCTATTTCAGGCACCCACTTTCATTCCAGTGATGACGTCATATATGTAGTGGATGACTTTCTGAACAGCCAAGAAAATAAGTTCTATAAAAGTGCCATCGATGCCCTTAAACACTGCTGATTATGTTGTAAAATAATATAATATGTCTGTCAAAATTCAAATCCTTCAACATCAGGCTCACAACATATCAATCAACCCTCGTAGGTGTGTATGACACTGATGAGTCGGAAGACTCAAGGTTAATAAAGAACTTGAATCTGTTGGGGAAGCAGGAATATCGAGAGTTCGAAATTCACATTACGTAAGTTGAAATATGATCACTAATCAGTTTCGTTAAAAGACCGATGTAATGGTATAGTCTTAGGTCTTCAGTATACAACGTTTAAGTTGTAACCAATCGATAAATGTCCTGTTATATGAAGGTACCAGATCGTTTATATAAAGGATATCTCGAAGAAATTTTAACTGCTTTGTATGGTTTTTATAGCCTGTTCTGATAAAAAAATCTATAATAAATTCGAACTTAAATCCATTATTCCCGATATACGGGGAAATGATTGGTGTTATTGTATATCTACCGATATACAGGGAAATGATTGGTGTTATTGTATATCTACCGATATACAGGGAAATGATTGGTGTTATTGTATATCTACCGATATCCGGGGAAAATGATTGGGGTTATGTATATCTACCGATATAAAGGGAAATGATGATTGGTGTTATTGTCATATCTACTACCGATATACGGGGAGGAAACGATTGTGTTATTGTATCTCTACCGACCTATTACCGGGGAAATGATGGTGTTTATACCCGTACGGAATGATGGTGTATGTATACTCGATATCGGGAAATGACTGGTGTTATTTAATCTACCACTTCGGTGAATTGTTGGGTTGTATATCTACGATACGAGGAATGATTCGTGTATGATATCTACGATTACGGTAATGATTGTGTATTGTATCTACTATATACGGAATGTTGTGTTATTGTATCTACAAAACGGAAATGATGGTGTTAGTGTTATCTACCGTATACGCGTGTAAGTTGGTGTTATGTACTAATCGATAATTCCGATATAGAAGGAAACATGATTGGTGTTGAAGGGATATCTACCGATATACGGTAAATGATTGTGTTATGTATATTACGATATACAGGATGCTGGTGTTATTGTATATCTACGATATCGGTAATGATTGGTGTTATGTATATCTACCGATAAAGGGAAATGATTGGTGTTATTGTATATCTACCGATATACAGGGAAATGATTGTGATTGGTGTTATTGTATATCTACCGATATACAGGGAAATGATTGGTGTTATTGTATATCTACCGGTATACAGGGAAATGATTGGTGTTATTGTATATCTACCGATATACAGGGAAATGATTGGTGTTATTGTATATCTACCGATATACAGGGTAATGATTGGTTTATTGTATATCCACCGATATACAGGGAAATGATTGGTGTTATTGTATATCTACCGATATACGGGGAAATGATTGGTGTTATTGTATATCTACCGATATACAGGGAATGATTGGTGTTATTGTATATCTACCGATATACGGGGAAATGATTGGTTTTATTGTATATCTACCGATATACGGGGAAATGATTGGTGTTATTGTATATCTACTGATAGAAAGGGAAATGATTGGTGTTATTGTATATCTACCGATATACGGGGAAATGATTGGTGTTATTGTATATCTACCGATATACGGGGAAATGATTGGTGTTATTGTATATCTACCGATATACAGGGAAATGATTGGTGTTATTGTATATCTACCGATATACGGGGAAATGATTGGTGTTATTGTATATCTACCGATATACGGGGAAATGATTGGTGTTATTGTATATCTACCGATATACGGGGAAATGATTGGTGTTAGTGTATATCTACCGATACAGGGTAATGATTGGTGTTATTGTATATCTACCGATATACGGGGAAATGATTGGTGTTATTGTATATCTACTGATAGAAAGGGAAATGATTGGTGTTATTGTATATCTACCGATACACGGGGAAATGATTGGTGTTATTGTATATCTACCGATACACGGGGAAATGATTGGTGTTATTGTATATCTACCGATATACAGGGAAATGATTGGTGTTATTGTATATCTACCGATATACGGGGAAATGATTGGTGTTATTGTATATCTACCGATATACGCGGTAATGATTGGTGTTATTGTATATCTACCGATATACAGGGAAATGATTGGTGTTATTGTATATCTACCGATATACAGGGAAATGATTGGTGTTATGGTATATCTACCGATATACGGGGAAATGATTGGTGTTATTGTATATCTACCGATATACAGGGAAATGATTGGTGTTATTGTATATCTACCTATATACGCGGTAATGATTGGTGTTATTGTATATCTACCGATATACGGGGAAATGATTGGTGTTATTGTATATCTACCGATATACGCGGTAATGATTGGTGTTATTGTATATCTACCGATATACGGGGAAATGATTGGTGTTATTGTATATCTACCGATATACGGGGAAATGATTGGTGTTATTGTATATCTACCGATATACGCGGTAATGATTGGTGTTATTGTATATCTACCGATATACGGGGAAATGATTGGTGTGATTGTATATCTACCGATATACGGGGAAATGATTGGTGTTATTGTATATCTACCGATATACAGGGAATGATTGGTGTTATTGTATATCTACCGATATACGGGGTAATGATTGGTGTTATTGTATATCTACCGATATAAAGGGAAATGATTGGTGTTATTGTATATCTACCGATATACAGGGAAATGATTGTGATTGGTGTTATTGTATATCTACCGATATACAGGGAAATGATTGGTGTTATTGTATATCTACCGGTATACAGGGAAATGATTGGTGTTATTGTATATCTACCGATATACTGGGAAATGATTGGTGTTATTGTATATCTACCGATATACAGGGTAATGATTGGTTTATTGTATATCCACCGATATACAGGGAAATGATTGGTTTATTGTATATCTACCGATATACGGGGAAATGATTGGTGTTATTGTATATCTACCGATATACAGGGAATGATTGGTGTTATTGTATATCTACCGATATACGGGGAAATGATTGGTTTTATTGTATATCTACCGATATACAGGGTAATGATTGGTGTTATTGTATATCTACCGATATACGGGGTAATGATTGGTGTTATTGTATATCTACCGATATACAGGGAAATGATTGGTGTTATTGTATATCTACCGATACACGGGGAAATGGTTGGTGTTATTGTATATCTACCGATATACGGGGAAATGATTGGTGTTATTGTATATCTACCGATATACAGGGTAATGATTGGTGTTATTGTATATCTACCGATATACGGGGTAATGATTGGTGTTATTGTATATCTACCGATATACAGGGAAATGATTGGTGTTATTGTATATCTACCGATATACGGGGAAATGATTGGTGTTATTGTATATCTACCGATATACGGGGAAATGATTGGTGTTATTGTATATCTACCAATACACGGGGAAATGATTGGTGTTATTGTATATCTACCGATATACGGGGAATGATTGGTGTTATTGTATATCTACCAATACACGGGGAAATGATTGGTGTTATTGTATATCTACCGATATACGGGGAATGATTGGTGTTATTGTATATCTACCGATACACGGGGAATAATTGGTGTTATTGTATATCTACCGATACACAGGGAAATGATTGGTGTTATGGTATATCTACCGATATATAAAGAAAATTGATGTTAGATATATTATAAAGCTGTGGTTATAAATAAATTTCGAGCACAGGATGTTTTTTCTCTTTTAGAATACAAAAGCAGCAATAAACTATGGCATGAACAAATCGAGTGCTATGTGTGTGTACGAGATCTATATCAACAGGCAGGCCAGGCCTTCAGTACAGCCGTGCAGATACGGTAGTTGTCATTGATTATTGCGGTAGTCTAATGTATACCGACTTTCAGTTAAATATTGTTTGTTATTCCTGTAATTACATATAGGCCATGATGCTAGCCCAGCCACTGTGACTTATAGACCATCTCTGTAACTAAACATTGAGTGGATACGGGATTTGGTATCCGGAATTTCTCTCACTTCGTCCTGATTCTCGCGTTCAGCTGATGATGTGGAAAAGGCCAAGAATTGTCAGCTTTTATCGCAGGAATCTGGTAAGCGTTGTGCTGTAATGGAATATACACGTTCACTCAACGGATACGAGGCCATCAGTCGGTTTCTATCAGTAAAACAGGCACTTCGGTCCGGACGTCAGTAACCTTTGGGACGGTGCTAAACAGATTGAATGGCTTGGTGATGGCATAAAGGAGCTGCAGCCGAGGGAGAGTGAGTGTTTGACCAAAGGACATTGGCTCCCTAAGGATACTACGATTCAATCGTTACCGTACACAGGCAGGCCGTCCGTCAGGTGAATAGGACATCAGCAACTTTACTGGAATACATGTTAGATTGGAACCGAAATTACTTTCACAACGTATATAATGTTTTAACATGCAACGACGATTTAATCAACAGCTGGACAATCTACTACCCTAACTGTCTTGAGGATCTATGTTAAAACGTCTTCGAAATGTTTTCGAAGTAAAATCACTTTAATCCCAGCGTAGTGACCAATACCCGTTACATTTGGCAGCGTTGTACGCATGTCTGTTTGGCTGTTGGCTATCGGCCGAGAAGTCCATGACAGCATCATTTATGATGACGGACAGCTAGTGGCTGAGTGCTGTTTGTTAACACGTTAGACAAACGGTTGTCAGCATTCTTACAGCATACCCCGCCGTATAGACGGGTGCCACATTGGCTGACAATTGATGTACAGTGTTATGTGTGGTGGGGCGAGAAAGTCCGACAGTCGTGATGATACAGATGCTGTAAACTTCTGCCACAGACAGTAAGTATTGCATGTCCCGTTTTGTTGCCGCACACTTGTCAGAACGTTTCTGGATTAAGAAAAAGTTCTATTTAGACACCAGGTCGCTGAATACGCCACGACCACGCGCGTGCTGATGTTGGGTGTTGTATCGGTAAATCCCGAACCGTTCTTCGCAAAAAGCAGTAACTGTTTAACCAGCCATAGCTGTGTATTACATCAGGGCATTCAATCTTTAAAATGTTATAATATTTTAAGTCCAGTGTAACCTATATTACATGATGTTAACTGTATTGATAAAAGTAAGTAATAGCTGTAAGGTGAGGTGGGGTGATTT
Organism: Pecten maximus; assembly: GCF_902652985.1. NCBI lineage: Eukaryota > Metazoa > Mollusca > Bivalvia > Pectinida > Pectinidae > Pecten > Pecten maximus. Next base: position 21,691,716 of record NC_047022.1, on the reverse strand, counting down.
AAACCTGTCATCTGGTGTCACTTTAATGCTGGGTTTGTATCATCCTTTCCGTGTAGTATATTCTGTTATACACGATGTATGGTGTATGTGCCAACCTGTTAGTGGATTGCATATGGTTTAATCGAGTTGTTCTATTCTGTATTTCATTAAAATTATTTCACGAAGAATATATCGAAAACAATCGGTAGGTAATGGGCCATGGGCTATTGTCTATAAGTCCTCTCCCTTTTGTATCTCAACTTACACCTTTGTATAGTTTTGTGTCTCTGATGAAGAATTGTGAAGTAATTACAATTCTGCTACCACCGCAAGTGACAAAGCCGTGACATTGTATGTTAACACTGGTTGTGATGCTTATATTGGTGGTACCATCTGATTCGACAACGTTGCTAGGTAATGAGTCACGATGACGTATAGATAGCGGTTTCTGTAGTGATATCACCACGAGGTCACTGAGGACATGACATGGAACATGACTTTATCAGCAGCTGCTAGATGTACAACAGCCATTAATATGTTAACACTATTATAAATACACGTGCAATTTGATGGTTAAACAATATAACAATGGGCAATATATAAACAACAATACAATGTTTACATACATGTATATATAAGTTATTGTAGAAAACACTTGTTAGATTATTGACAATACATGTTCTATGGTATAGTGTGGCATGTTGTCGTTACATTAAGGCACGCCCTTTTAATATGTGACATTTCTATAAACAGCTGGAATAGTTATTATTGTTGTAAATTTATCTCGTGTAGAAAAGCCTGCTGACGTTGGCGTTACTCCAGATAGATAATTACGATGGCAACAATTATATTAACCAAGCACTATGTTTACCAAACGATTTTGGTTGGGTTTGTTTTTGTTTAACGTGCTATTAACAGCCAGGGTCATTTAAGGACGTGCCAGGATTTGGAGGTGGAGGAAAGCCGGAGTACCCGGATAAAACCACCGGCCTACGGTCAGTACCTGGCAACTGCCCCACGTTGGTTTCGAACTCGCATCCCAGATGTGGATGGCTATAGTGATAAAGTGTCGGGACACCTTAACCACTCGGTCACCGCGGCCCCTTACCAAACGAGGTTTATATAATAATTATATATATACGTTAATATCTGAATTATTAATACATATATGTCATGTATTAAGTAAATCAGATACAAGTGTGTTAGTTTGTATCCATAAGTGTTGATAATGGTACGGTGTATTCCTTCTGTCCTATATTTGACGCCGGAGTTTATTTTATCTTTGGATGCTTCTGCGTGTTGATACTTTGAAGCTTAAATTTTGTGTTTTGTGTTTAATAATGATATATCCTGTCACCAGGTATTGACAATGCAGTGTTATTTCGTCAATGTATCTAACAATGAGAGTTGTGTTATTTCGTCAATGTATGTAACAATGAGAGTTGTGTTATTTCGTCAATGTATGTAACAATGAGAGTTGTGTTATTTCGTCAATGTATTTTACAATGAGAGTTGTGTTATTTCGTCAATGCATTTAACAAGGAGAGTAGTGTTATTTCGTCAATGCATTTAACAATGAGAGTTGTGTTATTTCGTCAATGTATGTAACAATGAGAGTCGTGTTATTCCGTCCATTTATCTAACAATGAGAGTTGTGTTATTTCGTCAATGTATTTTACAATGAGAGTAGTGTTATTTCGTCAATGTATTTAACAATGAGAGTCGTGTTATTTCGTCCATTTATCTAACAATGAGAGTTGTGTTATTTCGTCAATGTATTTTACAATGAGAGTAGTGTTATTTCGTCAATGTATTTAACAATGAGAGTAGTGTTATTTCGTCAATGTATTTAACAAGGAGAGTAGTGTTATTTCGTCAATGCATTTAACAATGAGAGTTGTGTTATTTCGTCAATGTATGTAACAATGAGAGTTGTGTTATTTCGTCCATTTATCTAACAATGAGAGTTGTGTTATTTCGTCGATGTATGTAACAATGAGAGTAGTGTTATTTCGTCAATGTATTTAACAATGAGAGCAGTGTTATTTCGTCAATGTATTTAACAATGAGAGTCGTGGTAATTCGTCAATGTATTTAACAATGAGAGTTGTGTTATTTCGTCAATGTATTAACAATGAGAGTTGTGTTAATTCGTCAATGTATTTAACAATGAAAGTCGTGTTATTTCGTCAATGTATTTAACAATGAGAGTTGTGGTAATTCGTCAATGTATTTAACAATGAGAGTCGTGTTATTTCGTCAATGTATTAACAATGAGAGTTGTGTTAATTCGTCAATGTATTTAACAATGAAAGTCGTGTTATTTCGTCAATGTATTTAACAATGAGAGTCGTGGTAATTCGTCAATGTATTTAACAATGAGAGTCGTGTTATTTCGTCAATGTATTTAACAATGAGAGTTGTATTAATTCGTCAATGTATTTAACAATGAGAGTCGTGCTATTTCGTCAATGTATCTTACAATGAGAGTCGTGTTATTTCGTCAATGTATTTAACAATGAGAGTAGTGTTAATTCGTCAATGTATTTAACAATGAGAGCAGTGTTATTTCGTCAATGTATTTAACAATGAGAGTCGTGTTATTTCGTCAATGTATTTAACAATGAGAGCAGTGTTATTTCGTCAATGTATTTAACAATGAGAGTCGTGTTATTTCGTCAATGTATTTAACAATGAGAGCAGTGTTATTTCGTCAATGTATTTAGCAATGAGAGTCGTGTTAATTCGTCAATGTATTTAACAATGAGAACAGTGCTATTTCGTCAATGTATTTAGCAATGAGAGTCGTGTTATTTCGTCAATGTATCTAACAATGAAAGTCGTGTTATTTCGTCAATGTATTTAGCAATGAGAGTTGTGTTATTTCGTCAATGTATTTAACAATGAGAGTCGTGTTATTTCGTCAATGTATGTAACAATGAGAGTCGTGTTATTTCGTCAATGTATTTAACAATGAGAGTAGTGTTATTTCGTCAATGTATTTAACAATGAGAGCAGTGTTATTTCGTCAATGTATTTAACAATGAGAGTCGTGTTATTTCGTCAATGTATTTAACAATGAGAGCAGTGTTATTTCGTCAATGTATTTAACAATGAGAGTCGTGTTATTTCGTCAATGTATTTAACAATGAGAGTCGTGTTATTTCGTCAATGTATTTAACAATGAGAGCAGTGTTATTTCGTCAATGTATTTAACAATGAGAGTAGTGTTATTTCGTCAATGTATTTAACAATGAGAGCAGTGTTATTTCGTCAATGTATTTAACAATGAGAGTCGTGTTATTTCGTCAATGTATTTAACAATGAGAGCAGTGTTATTTCGTCAATGTATTTAACAATGAGAGTAGTGTTATTTCGTCAATGTATTTAACAATGAGAGCAGTGTTATTTCGTCAATGTATTTAACAATGAGAGTCGTGTTATTTCGTCAATGTATTTAACAATGAGAGTAGTGTTATTTCGTCAATGTATTTAACAATGAGAGTAGTGTTATTTCGTCAATGTATTTAACAATGAGAGCAGTGTTATTTCGTCAATGTATTTAACAATGAGAGTCGTGTTATTTCGTCAATGTATTTAACAATGAGAGTAGTGTTATTTCGTCAATGTATTTAACAATGAGAGTTGTGTTATTTCGTCAATGTATTTAACAATGAGAGTTGTGTTATTTCGTCAATGTATTTAGCAATGAGAGTCGTGTTATTTCGTCAATGTATTTAACAATGAGAGTAGTGTTATTTCGTCAATGTATTTAACAATGAGAGTAGTGTTATTTCGTCAATGTATTTAACAATGAGTGTAGTTTTATTTCGTCAATGTATTTAACAATGAGAGCAGTGTTATTTCGTCAATGTATGTAACAATGAGAGTAGTGTTATTTCGTCAATGTATTTAACAATGAGAGTCGTGTTATTTCGTCAATGTATCTAACAATGAGAGTAGTGTTAATTCGTCAATGTATTTAACAATGAGAACAGTGCTATTTCGTCAATGTATTTAGCAATGAGAGTCGTGTTATTTCGTCAATGTATCTAACAATGAAAGTCGTGTTATTTCGTCAATGTATTTAGCAATGAGAGTTGTGTTATTTCGTCAATGTATTTAACAATGAGAGTAGTGTTATTTCGTCAATGTATTTAACAATGAGTGTAGTGTTATTTCGTCAATGTATTTAACAATGAGAGTTGTGTTATTTCGTCAATGTATCTAACAATGAAAGTCGTGTTATTTCGTCAATGTATTTAGCAATGAGAGTTGTGTTATTTCGTCAATGTATTTAACAATGAGAGTAGTGTTATTTCGTCAATGTATTTAACAATGAGTGTAGTGTTATTTCGTCAATGTATTTAACAATGAGAGTAGTGTTATTTCGTCAATGTATTTAACAATGAGAGTAGTGTTAATTCGTCAATGTATTTAACAATGAGAGTTGTGTTATTTCGTCAATGTATTTAACAATGAGAGTTGTGTTATTTCGTCAATGTATTTAACAATGAGAGTCGTGTTATTTCGTCAATGTATGTAACAATGAGAGTAGTGTTATTTCGTCAATGTATTTAGCAATGAGAGTCGTGTTATTTCGTCAATGTATGTAACAAGGAGAGTAGTGTTATTTCGTCAATGTATTTAGCAATGAGAGTTGTGTTATTTCGTCAATGTATTTAACAATGAGTGTAGTTTTATTTCGTCAATGTATTTAACAATGAGAGTAGTGTTAATTCGTCAATGTATTTCGACTCCATGTGGATGTGTTAACCTTTGTTTTATGTCCTACCATGTTAATACCATTATTTTGGTAAAGGACTTCAGAACTAGAAGTTTAAGCGGCGTTCACTGATGTTAAACGACGAGACAAATAAAGCTTTCCCTTTTGTTCAAATCTTCTAAGGATGATATTTTCTTTAATCAGTTTTCTTCTCGCACGAACAAGGGCAGTCAACCTTAAATAAGGTTTCTCATTAGTCAGTTTTCTTCTGGCACGAACAGAAACCTGAGCCATATTAATGAAAACATAACTGCTATAAAATACCTATCTGAAATACAAACCATGCACACCACAAAATTGTCCAACTACCTGTTAACACAAAAAAAAAAAAAAAAAAAGAAACAACTCAAATTACCACCCGTCCCGAACAGGTTCGTTACATTTATACTGAAGATCCGCATTGCAGCACTGCGCTCTTTCATATGGCGAATGGAAGGTTTTGTCGACGTGGCGTTGCTTTTCTTTAGTAAGCGGAGATTGGTGTGACCTTCGGAATCTCTTGGACAGTTTGATTGATGATGTTTATCTTCACAAACCTATATCACAGGGTCCGAGGGAGTAAACTACGCGGCAGCACGCTCCGAAACTGTTGGACTATTCAGACTGAATATCGACACACAATTCATAACTGTTGGACTTTTGAGAATGACAATTGACACACGATTCGTAACTGTGGACTATTAAGAATGAATATTGACACACGATTCGAAACTGTTGGACTTTTGAGAATGACTATTGACACACGATTCGTAACTGTTGGACTTTTGAGAATGACAATTGACACACGATTCGTAGCTGTGGACTATTGAGAATGACAATTGACACACGATTCGTAACTGTGGACTATTGAGAATGACTATTGACACACGATTCGTAGCTGTGGACTATTGAGAATGACAATTGACACACGATTCGTAGCTGTGGACTATTGAGAATGAAGTTGTATAAGGTACTCCCTATCAGTATTCTACAAATAGAAAATAATTGCCTTTGATTTGTATGGGTCAGAATGCCGTTTCTTTTCTTTTGGTGCGGCTATTGTCTTCGTATCTAAGCCGAGTTCGTTTTAGTCTGCAGGTACAATACAGAGTACCTATGCAATAGACAACAGAAAGTATTGTTTTGTTGTATGAAAACAGTTGCACATGTATGATACATAGGGGTTACCTTACCAGTGATAATTGTACATGGCATTTCGTTCACTCTCATAAGTTATTTTTTTCAAGCTCGTGCTTTTTTCTAAAATTGGGGCGTAAGGATATGACCTTTAGTGAAATATCACTACATGTAATTGATATGCAAAACTGCCAATTTAACGCGGAAATATTATAATGTATTTCAAATCATAATAAGTAATCAACAAGATTGTTATCTTGAAAGCATTCAATTGATAGAAATTGATAAAAAAATAATTATTAGGAAAACAAGTGCGAACTACTATACGCGTGTCATCATATCCGCGACAGCGCGAAGCGGCGTTCACGTGACAGCCAATCAAACAGCCATGAATCATGTGATAAAAAGTAGTCCCGCTCAAATTTGTCGTGTCAATAAATCAAAACGCATTAACTGAATGTTATTCAACAGTTGTAATGATTATTCCATGCCTTGGGAGTTGAAAAACACCCACCTATTGTTGTATAAATAGTATCACATTGTATTATCAGTAGACATTTTGAAGATATTTCTCTCTTACTGAGATATCTTTACCTCACAATAAAATAAAAACCCTATGGACATATTTATCATTTATTATTTATTCTAATGATGACAAGACAGGATGGTTTTTATTTCAAATGATAACCAAATAACAAAATATTTTTCTTATCGTGAAACATCAAAGACCTTTTCTCTGTGAATGCACTATTATCTAACGCTAACATGTCTTTAATTGTGACATTAAATGTGCAAATGGACGTTAGATGTATCAGAAACATCTATTAGCGATATAAAATGCTTTCATTTATATCTAGTTTCGAATGTTATATCTAGATGGATGATTCGTCATTAGAGAACCATGATTTTAATGTCACCTTGAAGAAATTTATCTCACCATAGGCCTTTTATCCTGACACTCTTTATTGCTGGTTTGGTTTAGAAATATTTTCATACAGAAGAAAAAAATACGTGTATCAGTTAAAAAATCTCAAAAAGAAGAAATAATACGTGTATCAGTTAAAAAATCTCAAAAAAAAAGAAAAAATACGTGTATCAGTTAAAAAATCTCAAAAAGAAGAAAAAATACGTGTATCAGTTAAAAAATCTCAAAAAGAAGAACAAAATACGTGTATCAGTTAAAAAATCTCAAAAAGAAGAAAAATACGTGTATCAGTTAAAAAATCTCAAAAATAGAACAAAATACGTGTACCAGTTAAAAAATCTCAAAAAGAAGAACAAAATACGTGTATCAGTTAAAAAATCTCAAAAAATAGAACAAAATACGTGTATCAGTTAAAAAATCTCAAAAAATAGAACAAAATACGTGTATCAGTTTAAAAAAAATCTCAAAAATAGAACAAAATACGTGTATCAGTTAAAAAATCTCAAAAAATAGAACAAAATGTGTGTATCAGTTAAAAAAATCTCAAAAAGAAGAAAAAATGCGTGTATCAAACTGTAGTTATTATATAACTACTTAAACAAAACTAACGACATTGTTAGATACCTTATATCTTTTTAAAAATCGTAAAACAAAAAAAATAGCATACATTCCATTTGTTTCTCACTCCGACTCGCTCTATCTGACGAAATAGATAACTAGGATATCTAACTAGGGCTTGTTACTCCATGTATCTGAAAAGCATGACCTGGTTAATTACGATATCTCTAACAGGATACCGTACCTCCTCTTTACCAGATTGATAAAAGATATCACAAAATCCAATATTCATTTGAACCTACTTCAGCAGAGTGAAGATTATGAAAATTTTCGTTAAGGCTTGTGGAGTTTTAAAGAGATAATTGTGATTGTAGTTTACTAGTCTATTCTTGAAAGTCAGGAGGGAGAGAAGTCCAATTGGGGATGGTGCGGGGGGGGGGGGGGGGGGGGGGGGGGGGGGGGGGGGGGGGGGGGGATGGTGCGAGGGGAAACAGATTCTTTACGGGCAAATATTCTACACGAGAGAAGTTAGAATGAAAGTAGTAGTGAAAGTCAATGTATCTAACAAAATGTAAAGGTACATTGTATCGTTGTTTGGATACATTTTCACCACGTAGAATTTCGTTCACATATCCTGATACAATTAGCTATTGTGAAATAAGGTCGGGTGTTCTTCTTCCTAATCTCAAAGATCGGGGCGATTACTGTCTCGATAATCTGGTTTTACTTTTTTTTTAAAGTTTATAGTACCCAGAAGAAAGTAGTCGGAGTTTTCCTCTTGCCCTGACGCCATGGCTGGTGAAGCCTACACGCTGACATGGTGTTAGGGCAAGAGGAAACTCGGGCTTCAGATAAAAGACGTCAAGTCCAGTAAGGGCCAAAACAAAACCACATCTATCATTATAATGGAGTAATTACGATGTTTAGGATCAACAACTGTACAGATGTTTACAGTATATACAATGTGAAATAAGGAATCCACGTGACACTCCACCTATAATATAACCGTTAACGAAAACATTATGATTGAAAAAAGCACAGAGACATACCCAAAAATTATCTTGAAAAAAAGACACGCATTTGACCGATATATATATAAAAAAAAAACATTCCTATCGTCGTCAATTAATTGATACAGCCGTTAGGATAATGTCAATTAATTGATACAGCCGTTAGGATGATGTCGTCAATTATGGTGCTGGGCAGATGTTTTCGGTATCAGAGCTCTCTTATAAGGTTAAGTCGGACAGAATTGGTTTTATTCCGAATTGTTCTTGTTGAATTGTACAACAACGTGTATGAATATTACGAAATATTATCAATAACATTTATATACTGTATAGCAATATTTAACATAACGGAATTCCTGTATGTCCGATACCGGTTAGGATAACTTAAATTGTCATGGGAAAGTTGGACAGAAAATCGGTAACAAACAAAAAATGTATCACAGGGATAAACAAACAAATGAAATAATATTAACATCACAGGGACAAACAAACAAGTTAAATAATATTAATATCACAGGGACAAACAAACAAGCTAAATAATATTAATATCACAGGGATAAACAAACAAGTTAAATAATATTAAGATCACAGGGACAAACAAACAAGTAAAATAATATTAAGATCACATCACAGGGAGAAACTAACAAATAAAATAACAACAAAATAATGATCAATAAAATATAGCATTATTTAATTGATTTCAGTTTTACAAGGACTACCAACATGAAACTGTAATCATAACTAAAATCAGTAAAACAAAGGCAAAACACAAACAAAAACTGATAATCATTGTCATTAATGAACGTGACATAGTCAGTACTGTGCTGTCGAGATTTCAGCTGATGTAGAGTCATATTTTCTAAGACGATGATGATGCAAAGATAGTAATAACTGATGTTGACAGAAGATCAGGGGTAAGTCGGGACCTAATGTTAATGTATTGTGTATGTCGAGATATCACGCGGAGTCCTTTATTTCTACAGTAATTGTTGTCCCAGCTGGTATTGACTTCCTTCATGATAACCTGCCTGCCTTTGTCAGATCCGGTATAGTAAGGTTTAAATAGCGCTAGTATCTCTGTGGAGGCAGACATGGACACTTGTCACTTATTGGTGTTGTACCAGGCGTCACCTAATCACGCACCTGTTGGTAAAGTGGTAGGCGTCATCTATACTAACCATGCATCAGTTGGTGCTGTGCCTGGCGTCATCTACCGACCCACATGTTGGTGTTGTGCCTGGCGCCATCTACCGACACACAGTTGGTGTTGTGCCTGGCGTCATCTACCGACCCACATGTTGGTGTTGTGCCTGGCGCCATCTACCGACACACATGTTGGTGTTGTGCCTGGCGCCATCTACCGACACACATGTTGGTGTTGTGCCTGGCGCCATCTACCGACACACATGTTGGTGTTGTGCCTGGCGCCATCTACCGACACACATGTTGGTGTTGTGCCTGGCGCCATCTACCGACACACATGTTGGTGTTGTGCCTGGCGTCATCTACCGACCCACATGTTGGTGTTGTGCCTGGCGCCATCTACCGACACACATGTTGGTGTTGTGACTGGCGCCATCTACCGACACACATGTTGGTGTTGTGCCTGGCGCCATCTACTGACACACATGTTGGTGTTGTGCCTGGCGCCATCTACCGACACACATGTTGGTGTTGTGCCTGGCGTCATCTACCGACGCACAATTAAAACGGGATGACATGTACAAAGTGAAAGATGAGAAGACTATGCAATTTACCTGTGCCTATATTGTTAAATTGTGATGAAAAACATGTTGCAATGAAATAAATGTAAAGGAGGAAACAAAACGTACTTGTAATATTTTAAAGAATTTATCAATCTATCAAAATTAATAAAGCAATTACAGCCTTTAGCTTCGGTCGTTACCTGGATTTATCATATACTTCCTACTATATACTGCTTTCCTGCCCTGTGTAATACGACTAAATTCACGTGGCCCATATCAGACCGCCGGTCGGAAAATGCATATCACGTATCGGACAGCCGGTCGAAAAATGCATATCACGTATCGGATCGCCGGTGGGAAAATGCATATCACGATATGCATATCACGATTTTCGGAACTCCTCTTTACTGTTTAAGTTCGGAACGCTTCTAGGATGTATCACGCAGCAGACGACAGTGTTTACATTAGAGACGCGCACAGCTCAACTGCCAGCTGTCATTATGTCGACAAGAGAAAGTGAGGGAGAAAAGGTCCTAGACTCACTTGCAGATCGCATAATGGAACTTGATTATTTAATATATAAACGGAACCAGCCCAGTGAAGCTACACATGAACCCAATGACAGATCGGAGGAGGACTTTCCTCGTACTTGTGTTGTGATGAGTCGGATGAGTGAACTCGTCATTTTGTAGAACAGATGAGGAACCTAAATACTGTAAGAAAAACTGTATCGGACTTGAACAAACTTTCTTCATGGTTGAAATCTAAAATGAAGAAAGACAGATCGAAGAACTAGAGTCAAAAGAACTTGACCGATATCTAGCAATATTTTTCATGAATGCCCAGAAATCAAACGGGGAAGAATACGAGCCGGACACATTGAGAAAACAAAAGCCCTCGGTCTGATATTGGGTCTTCGGGCTGATATGGCATGTGATATTGATTTTACCATGTAATATTCTCTATTTATCAACCCAAGAGGCTCGTGTCTTTTGTAACTTTTAAAAAATAACTTACTCGTGTGAAATAAATTCCATATCCAACAATCACTCGTTGTGTAACCTGTTTCTACCACAATAACATCGGCTTGAATCAAAGGGAAACGTGGCCAAGTATTATTTCGCGTATGCAAATAAAGTGTACCGGTGACGTCCAGGACCCGGTGATGTGACGTCATTCGATTATTGATGACGTCAATAATAATTGCAGCTTGGGTCAATGTTCGAATTCTTGACCAATCAAAAGACCGGAAGGTCACATACCACTAGTGGTATATAACATGTATTTATCCAACAGTCGGCACATTTATACAATGGCTTGAGAGTGGAATAACACGGCGTATTGTGGTAGAAATAGAGGTTCCCCAACGAGTGGAGATTGTTTATCATTTTTATCCAACTCGAGTTAGTTAATTTCTAATTTTGAAAAGACACGAGCTTTAGCGAGTGTCTTTTCATAAAATGATAAACAATCGTCACGAGTAGGGTAACTTGTTTATCCCATAACTTCTTTACTTACAAATGTAAGCTTGTCTAGTTCAAATTCTCCCAACGTAGCAACTAACAGTTAAATTCCGTGAACCAAATCACTACGTGACAAAATATAGGTCGTTATGAACGAAAGCTTATCATCTATTTTAGATGCACGACTCAGGTGCGGGAAGAATGTCATAATTAAATATTTTTGCCTAGGCAAAAATAGAATATTGCCTAGGCTGAAATATTTTTGCCTAAGCAATATTCGATTTTTGCCTTGGCAGAAATAATTTTGCCTAGGCAATATTTTATTTTTGCCGAGGCAAAAATATTTAATTATGACATCCTTCCCGCGCCATAACTCATATCCTATGTACTATATTTGTAAATGATATTATTTTACAAAACGAAATAGTTTGACAATCCTTGTGTCTGTGTGATTTATTAATAGGTAACTTGTTTAAATGACTCCGCTCAAATATTAGAAGACGACACCGTCATCACGAAGTCGAACGTCACCGCTGAATATTAGACTAATCATTGTCAGATTCAATTATCGGTCCTTTCCTGGATTTTCTAGGTATGCTATTACTGGTTATTGTGATGGTAAATGTTCATTCTGAGATTTATTCATTCAACACATCGTGCATTTCAACAAATATTTCGGAAACCGAGCTGGAATGCTGAGCAATATGTATTTTACGTTTGTCAGTGTGTTTACACGAAATCTCATCAGTTTACTGACATGAGACAAATGTTCCAAAATTATTTTTACATGTTTGTGTTTGGGATAAATATATTCGTAATAAAGGTGAGTGGAATGATAAGAAAGTGTTTATTCGTTGTTTTTTTCCCTGTCGGTACAATATCCGTACCGAATGACACCGAACTAAAAGGTAAGCCCTGGGCTTAGGCCTCCGTTAGATGAAGCCACCCGTTTCATTCAAATGAATCGGGTCCACTTCATATCTAAAATCAAGGGGGAGGTGGTATGTCAGTTTTGGTTCGCTAGGCCGATAATCGATGCAATATCTCGCTTCCGTGCGTCGTCTATTTTACCATCATCAAATCATATTTCGTACGACTCAAACCCCAGATTAATCGAAATTTCCATAAGGACACCCCTCTCACCCAGTTATGCTAATGTTGACCACCGACAAATCAACAAAACGTGTCCATGTTGATCTTTTGGAGACAGACGAGGGAAAAAAAAAAGAATAAAGTGAGAGTAGTAATTAGAAATAGAGGCTAAGATAACCCAGCAATATAGTGACCAGTTGCCATAGCAACCATAATTTTGAGAAAAAGAAAGCGGCATGCACATTTACACATGGTCCTCTCTATTTGTGTGAAATTTCATTGAAATCGGATCTTCGGTTTAGGAGGCAAACTTATAGTTATGGTTCTTATCAGAAAACCTGTTTATAGTGACAAGTTGCCATAGCAACTATAATTTTGAGAAAAAGGAAGTGGCATGTATATCTACACATGGTCTACTATATTTGTGTGAAGTTTCATTGAAATCGGCCATTCGGGTTAGGAGGCAAACTTAAAGTTATTGTTCTTATCGGAAAACCTGTTCATGGTGACCAGTTGCCATAGCAACCATAATTTTGAGAAAAAGAAAGTGGCATGTACATTTACACATGGTTCTCTATATCTGTGTGAAGTTTCATTGAAATCGGCCATTCGGTTTAGGAGGAGTTGTCCGGACAAACTTAAAGTTATGGTTCTTATCGGAAAACCTTTTGATAGTGACAAGTTGCCATAGCAACCATAATTTTGAGAAAAACAAAGTGGCATGCACATTTACACATGATCATTAATATTTGTGTGAAGTTTCATTGGAATCGGCCCATCGGTTTAGGAGGAGTTGTCCGGACAAATTGTGTCTGCAGACAGACGGACGGACGGGCAACCTGATTCCAGTATACCCCTCTAACTTCGTTGCGGGTGTATAAAAATAGTCCGTGGTCAAAGGCCAGAGATTAGCCAATCAGTTTTGTTGGGGGTCACAAATGACCAATCGGAGGCTTAGAACGTGGTTTACACACTGCGGTGTGTAAACAAAAACAATAACACACTGCTACGAATTTTATCTCGTGCCAGATCAGTTGTGAAACAAGCGTAGTTATGGGATAAATTGGGTTATCAACCTTCTCTCTATTCTTATGTTAATCGGACTTTTTCTGGAATAGCCAGTAAAATAGCCGCTCCGAGCTTTGTTCCAAGACAGGTATTGTGTTAATGGATAAATGGACACTGAATTGTTACAACGAAGCATTGAAATAAGATGGAAATACTATTCAGATAGTGTTGTAATAAAAAAAAAAGTCATTCCAAATTTAATCACACGTATATATTCATGTATCCAACGGAACAAATACCACCAAACGTAATATGTAAGGGTGGTACTGATGACAATACTTTGAATATCAATATTCGGTAGCGTTATATTACTACCGAGCCTTATATATTTATTGCAACTGGGTCGGCAGTATTATTGCCGCTGGTGAAATCGCTCTGGTAATACAGCTTTGCAATTTTGTCACTTAGATGCCAATAAAACATTGTCAATACAATTAGGGAATCCAATTAATTAGGATTTCCTGTTTCTTACGATTGTAGTAACGAGAGAGGCTGCCATTGTTACCGAGAATATAGCGTTACCCTTACAACGGCGCCGCTTTGTATAATATTGTACTGAGAGTGGCGATTACAAACTGTATTAGTATTTTGGCTGAATGGGCAATTTCAAGTTTAAACAATTATCATTTAATTGTAATTACAGTATTCTAAAGGTGCGAAGGTGTGATGTACATGTACTGAAAATAAAAATGTTTACTCTAGTTCCGGATATTTGTAATGTTTTTTTTATTTCATTTAATTAGTATGTACCTAATTCCGGAAAATATGAACCGGATATCGATGTTGCTTCAATTGGTAGTTGGGGGAGATGGAATAAAACGATGGAAGGCAGACAATGTTTCTCAGTGAATTTTTAGTGATTTTTTGAACTAAGAAAAAAAAAAACTCTTGCAGCTAAGGAAGCCCCTCTAACATAACATTGTGTTAGTATGCGTGTTGAATAGGCAAGGTCGAAACTTGCTACATATCCCCCCAACGACCCCTCCTTAAAAAAACTTTCAAGTGCAGATGTATTTTAGCTCAAAAGGGGTATTTAGTTCCCAGACTAACACACAGGACTAAAGCACAAGTAATCGAAGTCGAGGGATATATTCGATTTTACGAGTTACTTTTATTCAGCGAAAATGAAGCAAAGGTATCAATAATAGATATTCCATATGTCCCGTAATACCTAAAACAGCCTTATTCAACTGCGTCTTCCTTTTCGGATTCATCATTGATGTTAGCGTCCAAACGGGGTTAGGTAAGAAAAGTTGAGTGATCGCACAATATTACACAAGGCACGAGGGCTGCACTATATCTATGCGGGATAGAACAAATAAGCGATTGTATCGTGCAGGCGAATGTTAGGACGATGAGCTCTCGTTGTTGACATCAATTAAGGAATTGATTACGAAAAAGGCAAAAACATCTGGAACGTTTTTTTGATATATAATTATAATCTGTATATTGTTCAGCCCTACCACTATAGGAGGTGGTGGATACAAGCCTGTATACTGTTCAGCCCTATCACTATATGAGGCGGTGGATACAAGCCTGGATACTGTTCAGCCCTATCACTATATGAGGCGGTGGATACAAGCCTGTATACTGTTCAGCCCTATCACTATATGAGGCGGTGGATACCAGCCTGTATACTGTTCAGCCCTATCACTATATGAGGCGGTGGATACAAGCCTGTATATTGTTCAGCCCTATCACTATATGAGGCGGTGGATACAAGCCTGTATATTGTTCAGCCCTACCACTATATGAGGCGGTGGATACAAGCCTGTATATTGTTCAGCCCTATCACTATATGAGGCGGTGGATACAAGCCTGTATATTGTTCAGCCCTACCACTATATGAGGCGGTACATACCAGCCTGTATATTGTTCAGCCCTATCACTATATGAGGCGGTGGATACAAGCCTGTATACTGTTCAGTCCTATCACTATATAGGAGGCGGTGGATACGAGCCTGTATATTGTTCAGCCCTATCACTATAGAAGGCGGTGGATACAAGCCTGTATATTGTTCAGCCCTATCACTATATGAGGCGGTGGATACAAGCCTGTATACTGTTCAGTCCTATCACTATATAGGAGGCGGTGGATACGAGCCTGTATATTGTTCAGCCCTATCACTATAGAAGGCGGTGGATACAAGCCTGTATATTGTTCAGCCCTATCACTATATGAGGCGGTGGATACAAGCCTGTATATTGTTCAGCCCTATCACTATAGGAGGCGGTGGATACCAGCCTGTATACTGTTCAGCCCTATCACTATATGAGGCGGTGGATACAAACCTGTATATTGTTCAGCCCTACCACTATATGAGGCGGTGGATACAAGCCTGTATATTGTTCAGCCCTATCACTATATGAGGCGGTGGATACAAGCCTGTATATTGTTCAGCCCTACCACTATATGAGGCGGTACATACCAGCCTGTATATTGTTCAGCCATATCACTATATGAGGCGGTGGATACAAGCCTGTATACTGTTCAGTCCTATCACTATATAGGAGGCGGTGGATACGAGCCTGTATTTTGTTCAGCCCTACCACTATAGAAGGCGGTGGATACAAGCCTGTATACTGTTCAGCCCTATCACTATATGAGGCGGTGGATACAAGCCTGTGTATTGTTCAGCCCTACCACTATATGAGGCGGTGGATACAAGCCTGTATACTGTTCAGCCCTATCACTATATGAGGTGGTGGATACGAGCCTGTATATTGTTCAGCCCTACCACTATATGAGGCGGTGGATACCAGCCTGTATATTGTCCAGCCCTACCGGCCTGGATATGACCTAACGCTAAGTTACGTATTAATCCTTGTTGCATGCTAACGTAGTTTTATCCAAAATTTACCCTCGAGGGAAATTATGCTAATAAAATGCAAAATGTAACAAAAGCCAGATTGTGCACGCCTGAAATGGCTATATCCAACAAACAGTTAAATTATAGATTTCTGGTCGAATTGCTATTCCACAAGGCGGCAAACAAGTTCAGCTAGAATTTTATCAGGTTTTTTTTTTTCTGATTAATATTTACTGTGTCAATTCAATGCATTTCATTTCCTGATGGTTTTACCTCTCATAAAATATAAACAACGTTGGAATTGTCTTCCTTTCCACACCAACGCTGTATCCGGGTTGTGGTGTGGATAAACGACACCGTAACCAACCTCTAATCCAGCTCTCAGAGGGCCACGACGATGCTTATCAAATGTGTTACATTTGTATAACACAAACTGAAGACATGTGTACATGTTGTATAATTCAGGTGTGGTGAATTATGGCAATCAGACACGCGCCAGGAAAGTGATCTATTATACTGCAACACAAAGCTAGTTAAGACACGTGGAGATGTTCCGGCTGATACCGGCGCTGTACTTATAACATACCAATAAAGTCGAGATAAACACACACACCAGGGATCCTATCAACTCCGTGTGACTCGGTACATAGTTACAATACAACAATAACAAAAGATTGATAAATAGTCACGACTAACGGTTAGAGTACACGGGGAGTCCATCATTTTTAATATTTTATTGGGCCTTGAGGTGTAGTCGCCTCATTGAGATATACGGTTACTGGTGCTGGTTCTGTTTGCTCCCTCACACAGCCACACACTCGCATTCGAAAGATTAGATATTTCATACTTAGATACATATATTTTATTCTGACAAAAGTAGGAAATTATAGTCCTTTGGCAGTCAGCTCTGTAATAAATAGTATATTAAAACTGAAACAGTCACAGTTCGAATTTTCCTTTAAAACAATATTCCCAATGTTCGCCTAAATTATATTCAAATGCCTTGAGTGTTTGCATTTATACATTCGACGGGAGAGTGTTCCATATATCGACAGTTCTCTGTGTAACATTTAATCTTGAAAGTGAGGCCATGCCCCCCGTGTTGAGGACACATCCCTGATTTTGAAAACATTCTGACACTTCACAATCATATTTCCCGGATAGTATTTTGTAGACCTCTATCATATCGCCACGTGATCTCCTACATGAACAGTGGAACTTCGTTAACTATAACTCGGAAAACTCGAATACCCCGCTTAACTCGAAGTACTTCGTCTGTCCCGGCCGAATTCTCTCTTAATAATACGAATTGAAAATTTGGTCCCAACAAAGTATCATTTTTGTGTCCAACAACGATCGGTGGTAAACGCAGCCATTTGTATGCTAGTGTTGGTAGATTCAATTTTTGTAATCTTGTGGAATATGGTAAGTCCTTCAGCCCAGGTACGTATTTTGTTGCTCGATATTGGACATTTTCTTTCATTTTGATGTGTTTTCCCTAGCTGTCGTTCGGAAGTGTACGCGCGTATAACGGAAAATCAGATAAATTAATGGTGTCATAAACAATTAAACAACCCTCGTGTTACAAATATCAATATGTTAGCAGTTACCGACGTATTTAATATTTATTGTGTAGGGAAAGCATGCCGCAAGCGTCCGTACCACAGAACGACAATACTGTCCGTGACCATCTTTGTTGACAGTTACCTCACTATGTTGAGTGTTACAATATACTATGTGGCTGGTTACCATACTGAGTGGATAGTTACCATACTGTGTGGATAGTAACCATACTGTGTGGATAGTTACTGTACTGTGTGGATAGTTACCGTACTGTGTGGATAGTTACCGCACTGTGAGGATAGTTACCATACTGTGTGGATAGTTACCATACTGTGTGGATAGTTACCGTACTGTGTGGATAGTTACCGTACTGTGTGGATAGTTACCGCACTGTGAGGATAGTTACCATACTGTGTGGATAGTTACCATACTGTGTGGATAGTTACCATACTGTGTGGATAGTTACCATACTGTGTGGATAGTTACCATACTGTGTTGATAGTTACTATACTGTGTGGATAGTTACCATACTGAGTGGATAGTTACCATACTGTGTGGATAGTTACTTTACTGTGTGGCTGGTTACCATACTGTGTGGATAGTTACCGTACTGTGTGGATAGTTACCATACTGTGTGGATAGTTACCATACTGTGTGGATAGTTACCATACTGTGAGGATAGTTGCCATACTGTGTGGATAGTTACTATACTGTGTGGATAGTTACCATACAGTGTGGATAGTTACCATACTGTGTGGATAGTTACCATACTGTGTGGATAGCTACCCTACTGTGTGGATAGTTACCATACTGTGTGGATAGTTTCCGCACTGTGTGGATAGTTACCATACTGTGTTGATAGTTACCATACTGTGTGGATAGTTACGATACTGTGTGGATAGTTACCGCACTGTGTGGATAGTTACCATACTGTGTGGATAGTTACTGTACTATGTGGATAGTTACTGTACTGTGTGGATAGTTACCATACTGTGTGGATAGTTACCATACTGTGTTGATGGTTACCGTACTGTGTGGATAGTTACCATACTGTGTGGATAGTTACCATACTGTGTGGATAGTTACCATACTGTGTGGATAGTTACCATACTGTGTTGATAGTTACCATACTGTGTGGATAGTTACCATACTGTGTTGATAGTTACCATACTGTGTGGATAGTTACCATACTGTGTGGATAGTTACCATACTGTGTTGATAGTTACCATACTGTGTTGATAGTTACCATACTGTGTGGATAGTTACCATACTGTGTCGATAGTTACCATACTGTGTCGATAGTTACCATACTGTGTAGATAGTTACTTTACTGTGTGTCTGGTTACCATACTGTGTGGATAGTTACCGTACTGTGTGGATAGTTACCATACTGTGTGGATAGTTACCGTACTGTGTGGATAGTTACCGTACTGTGTGGATAGTTACCGCACTGTGTCGATAGTTACCATACTGTGTTGATAGTTACCATACTGTGTTGATAGTTACCATACTGTGTTGATAGTTACCATACTGTGTTGATAGTTACTGTACTGTGTGGATAGTTACTGTACTGTGTGGATAGTTACCATACTGTGTTGATAGTTACCGTACTGTGTTGATAGTTACCTTACTGTGTAGATAGTTACTTTACTGTGTTGATAGTTACCGTACTGTGTGGATAGTTACGATACTGTGTGGATAGTTACCATACTGTGTTGATAGTTACTATACTGTGTGGATAGTTACCATACTGTGTGGATAGTTACCATACTGTGTTGATAGTTACTTTACTGTGTTGATAGTTACCATACTGTGTGGATAGTTACGATACTGTGTGGATAGTTACCATACTGTGTGGATAGTTACTATACTGTGTGGCAGGTTACCATACTGTGTGGATACAATGTAGTTACCATACTGTGTGGATAGTTACCATACTGTGTGGATAGTTACCATACTGTGTTGATAGTTACTGTACTGTGTGGATAGTTACCATACTGTGTGGATAGTTACCATACTGTGTGGCTGGTTACCATACTGTGGTGATAGTTACTGTACTGTGTGGATAGTTACTGTACTGTGTGGATAGTTACCATACTGTGTGGATAGTTACCATACTGTGTTGAGAGTTACTGTACTGTGTGGATAGTTACCATACTGTGTGGATAGTTACCGTACTGTGTGGATAGTTACCATACTGTGTTAAGAGTTACTGTACTGTGTTGATAGTTACCATACTGTGTGGATAGTTACCATACTGTGTTGATAGTTACCATACTGTGTTGATAGTTACTGTACTGTGTTGATAGTTACTGTACTGTGTTGATAGTTACAGTACTGTGTTGATAGTTACCATACTGTGTTGATAGTTACTGTACTGTGTTGATAGTTACTGTACTGTGTGATAGTTACTGTACTGTGTTGATAGTTACCATACTGTGTTGATAGTTACTGTACTGTGTTGATAGTTACTGTACTGTGTTGATAGTTACCATACTGTGTTGATAGTTACTGTACTGTGTTGATAGTTACTGTACTGTGTTGATAGTTACTGTACTGTGTTGATAGTTACCATACTGTGTTGATAGTTACTGTACTGTGTTGATAGTTACCATACTGTGTTGATAGTTACTGTACTGTGCTGATAGTTACTGTACTAGTTCTAGTCAACTTATAATGTAACACATGGTCATCAGTAAAGACAGGCGTCAGAGGTCAAAACGTTTTCAATCAAAAGGCAAAGATAAAAGTTCAGAAAGTCATCAGTACTAACAGAGGTCAGAGGTCAGGTATTCTGTAGTAATGACGGACGTCTAAGGTCAGGAAGTCATCAGTATTAACATACGTAAGAGGTCAGGTATTCTGTAGTAATGACGGACGTCTAAGGTCAGGAAGTCATCAGTATTAACTGACGTCAGAGGTCGGGTATTCTGTAGTAATGACGGACGTCTAAGGTCAGGAAGTCATCAGTATTAACAGAGGTCAGAGGTCGGGTATTCTGTAGTAATGATGGACGTCTAAGGTCAGGAAGTCATCAGTATTAACTGACGTCAGAGGTCGGATATTCTGTAGTAATGACGGACATCTAAGGTCAGGAAGTCATCAGTATTAACTGACGTCAGAGGTCGGGTATTCTGTAGTAATGACGGACGTCTAAGGTCAGGAAGTCATCAGTATTAACTGACGTCAGAGGTAGGGTATTCTGTAGTAATGACGGACGTCTAAGGTCAGGAAGTCATCAGTATTAACTGACGTCAGAGGTCGGGTATTCTGTAGTAATGACGGACGTCTAAGGTCAGGAAGTCATCAGTATTAACTGACGTCAGAGGTCGGGTATTCTGTAGTAATGACGGACGTCTAAGGTCAGGAAGTCATCAGTATTAACTGACGTCAGAGGTAGGGTATTCTGTAGTAATGACGGACGTCTAAGGTCAGGAAGTCATCAGTATTAACTGACGTCAGAGGTCGGGTATCCTGTAGTAATGACGGACATCTAAGGTCAGGAAGTCATAATTATGACAGATATCAGATGTGAGTAATTGATTTCGTTAACAGACTTCCATTGCCATTTACTTACTTGTGTGGTCTTTTAGTAGTGTTACTCTCTAGTCCTAACAGAATTAGTTCCAAACCAAAGATAAAAGAAAAAAAAATCACAGGCTGTTCCTTAGCTGGGCGTTTTAAAGCATCTCTCTCAACGTGTGTGACTATCAATCATCCACTCTGACGTCATAGCGTCGATGATAACTTAGATAACAATCGGAATGGACGTCATATTAAGTCTCGCGAGGAATGCTGCCGAAATCTATAGAATCTGAAGATTCATTTTCTTTACAATATACAATTAAAACTGTATTTCAGGATCGATTGTAAGGATGAGTCATTCAAGTAGGAGAATATTACAAGTCAGTGATCTGTGGAGCACATTGCCACAATATACTGTAAAGGAACTAAATAAATCAAAAGAAAATGTATCGATAAATCCTTTTCCGTCGCTAAACAATAAATACCTCAAGTATGTATAGCCATAAAAACAACAGAGAATACCGACATGTAAAACTATACTGTCATTCTAGCTCAATATCGATAAACCCATGAAAAATCACAAGAAAGATGAAGGTTTGCCAGGATACCGCGATCAGTACAAGAAGAATAAGACTAGGTGTATCGGAGGAGTAACCGTCTTCTACTCCTAGATCTAATCCGGGTTATGTCACATCCTCAAAATATCTTCCAATCGTATTGATTGGAAATTTCATTTATTTTCTCTTTCTATAAATCTTTAAATGAACAAAGGTACGCATAAATATCAACGAAATATACGTCGCATAGCTTTGAGAACAAGGACAAGCACGTCCATTTTACATATACGAGTTAGATATTGTCATTGTTGCTGTAGTAAAATTATGGACAGGAAAAAAATGTATTTATATGCAGGGAGACCTATGCAAAAGTACTAGGAAAATAAGCCCAGGTGTTCGAAGGAGTAAGAGTCAGAGTGTTAGTATAGAGGGTGTGTGATACCAAACTTGCCCAACGAACAGGACATATTTGTAATATTATGTATTGCAGCACATCTATAACACTATATCAGCATAGCTGAATGCGGTAAACAAGAACTGTCGTGTGTACTGTAGAACACGAACTGTCGTGTGATACTGTAGAACGCGAACCGTCGTGGGTACTGTAGAACACGAACTGTCGTCGGTAATGTAGAACACGAACTGTCGTGGACACTGTAGAACACGAACTGCCATAGGTACTCCAGAACACGAACTGTCGTGGGTACTGTAGAACACGAACTGTCGTGTGTACTGTAGAACAAGAACTGTCGTGGGTACTGTAGAACACGAACTGTCGTGGATACTGTAGAACACGAACTGCCATAGGTACTCCAGAACACGAACTGTCGTGGGTACTGTAGAACACGAACTGTCGTGTGTACTGTAGAACACGAACTGTCGTGTGTACTGTAGAACACGAACTGTCGTGTGTACTGTAGAACACGAACTGTCGTGGGTACTGTAGAACACGAACTGTCGTGGATACTGTAGAACAAGAACTGTCGTGGGTACTGTAGAACACGAACTGTCGTGTGTACTGTAGAACACGAACTGGCGTGTGTACTGTAGAACACGAACTGTCGTGGGTACTGTAGAACACGAACTGTCGTGTGTACTGTAGAACACGAACTGTCGTGTGTACTGTAGAACACGAACTGGCGTGTGTACTATAGAACACGAACTGTCGTGGGTACTGTAGAACAAGAACTGTCGTGGGTACTGTGGTCCACGATCCGTCGTGGATACTGTAGAACACGAACTGTCGTGGGTACTGTAGAACACGAACTGTCGTGGATACTGTAGAACACGAACTGTCGTGTGTACTGTAGAACACGAACTGTCGTGGGTACTGTAGAACACGAACTGTCGTGGGTACTGTAGAACACGAACTGTCGTGGATACTGTAGAACAAGAACTGTCGTGGGTACTGTAGAACACGAACTGTCGTGGATACTGTAGAACACGAACTGCCATAGGTACTCCAGAACACGAACTGTCGTGGGTACTGTAGAACACGAACTGTCGTGTGTACTGTAGAACACGAACTGTCGTGTGTACTGTAGAACACGAACTGTCGTGTGTACTGTAGAACACGAACTGTCGTGGGTACTGTAGAACACGAACTGTCGTGGATACTGTAGAACACGAACTGTCGTGGGTAATGTAGAACACGAACTGTCGTGTGTACTGTAGAACACGAACTGTCGTGGGTACTGTAGAACACGAACTGTCGTGGATACTGTAGAACACGAACTGTCGTGTGTACTGTAGAACACGAACTGTCGTGGGTACTGTAGAACACGAACTGTCGTGGATACTGTAGAACACGAACTGTCGTGGGTACTGTAGAACACGAACTGTCGTGTGTACTGTAGAACACGATCTGTCGTGGGTACTGTAGAACACGAACTGTCGTGGGTACTGTAGAACACGAACTGTCGTGGATACTGTAGAACACGATCTGTCGTGTGTACTGTAGAACACGAACTGTCGTGGATACTGTAGAACACGAACTGTCGTGGATACTGTAGAACACGAACTGTCGTGGATACTGTAGAACACGAACTGTCGTGGGTACTGTAGAACACGAACTGTCGTGTGTACTGTAGAACACGAACTGTCGTGGGTACTGTAGAACACGAACTGTCGTGTGTACTGTAGAACACGAACTGTCGTGGGTACTGTAGAACACGAACTGTCGTGGATACTGTAGAACACGAACTGTCGTGGATACTGTAGAACACGAACTGTCGTGTGTACTGTAGAACACGAACTGTCGTGGGTACTGTAGAACACGAACTGTCGTGGGTACTGTAGAACTAGAACTGTCGTGGATACTGTAGAACACGAACTGTCGTGGATACTGTAGAACAAGAACTGTCGTGTGTACTGTAGAACACGAACTGTCGTGGGTACTGTAGAACACGAACTGTCGTGGGTACTGTAGAACTAGAACTGTCGTGGATACTGTAGAACACGAACTGTCGTGGATACTGTAGAACACGAACTGTCGTGGGTACTGTAGAACACGAACTGTCGTGGGTACTGTAGAACTAGAACTGTCGTGGATACTGTAGAACACGAACTGTCGTGTGTACTGTAGAACACGAACTGTCGTGTGTACTGTAGAACACGAACTGTCGTGGATACTGTAGAACACGAACTGTCGTGGGTACTGTAGAACACGAACTGTCGTGGATACTGTAGAACACGAACTGTCGTGGATACTGTAGAACACGAACTGTCGTGGATACTGTAGAACACGAACTGTCGTGGGTACTGTAGAACACGAACTGTCGTGGGTACTGTAGAACTAGAACTGTCGTGGATACTGTAGAACACGAACTGTCGTGGATACTGTAGAACAAGAACTGTCGTGGATAATGTAGAACACGAACTGTCGTGGATACTGTAGAACACGAACTGTCGTGGATACTGTAGAACACGAACTGTCGTGGATACTGTAGAACACGAACTGTCGTGGGTAATGTAGAACACGAACTGTCGTGGATACTGTAGAACACGATTTGTCGTGGGTAATGTAGAACACGAACTGTCGTGGATATTGGACCACGATCCGTCGTGGATATTGTAGAACACGATCTGTCGTGTGTAATGTAGAACACGAACTGTCGTGGATACTGTAGAACACGATCTGTCGTGGGTACTGTAGAACACGAGCTGTCGTGTGTACTGTGGACCACGAACTGTCGTGGATACTGTGGACCACGAACTGTCGTGGATACTGTAGAACACGAACTGTCGTGGATACTGTAGAACACGAACTGTCGTCGGTAATGTAGAACACGAACTGTCGTGTGTACTGTAGAACACGATCTGTCGTGGATACTGTAGAACACGAACTGTCGTGTGTACTGTAGAACAAGAACTGTCGTGTGTACTGTAGAACACGAACTGTCGTGTGTACTGTAGAACACGAACTGTCGTGGATACTGTAGAACAAGAACTGTCGTGGGTAATGTAGAACACGAACTGTCGTGGACACTGTAGAACACGAACTGTCGTGTGTACTGTAGAACACGAACTGTCGTGGGTAATGTAGAACACGAACTGTCGTGTGTACTGTAGAACACGAACTGTCGTGGGTACTGTAGAACACGAACTGTCGTGGGTAATGTAGAACACGAACTGTCGTGGGTACTGTAGAACACGAACTGTCGTGGGTACTGTAGAACACGAACTGTCGTGTGTACTGTAGAACACGATCTGTCGTGGGTACTGTAGAACACGAACTGTCGTGGGTACTGTAGAACACGAACTGTCATGGGTAATGTGGACCACGAACTGTCGTGTGTACTGTAGAACACGAACTGTCGTGGGTACTGTAGAACACGAACTGTCGTGTGTACTGTAGAACACGAACTGTCGTGGATACTGTAGAACACGAACTGTCGTGTGTACTGTAGAACACGAACTGTCGTGTGTACTGTAGAACACGAACTGTCGTGGATACTGTAGAACACGAACTGTCGTGTGTACTGTAGAACACGAACTGTCGTGGATACTGTAGAACACGAACTGTCGTGTGTACTGTAGAACACGAACTGTCGTGTGTACTGTAGAACACGAACTGTCGTGGATACTGTAGAACACGAACTGTCGTGTGTACTGTAGAACACGAACTGTCGTGTGTACTGTAGAACACGAACTGTCGTGGATACTGTAGAACACGAACTGTCGTGGATACTGTAGAACACGAACTGTCGTGTGTACTGTAGAACACGAACTGTCGTGGACACTGTAGAACACGAACTGTCGTGGGTAATGTAGAACACGAACTGTCGTGGATACTGTAGAACACGATCTGTCGTGGGTACTGTAGAACACGAACTGTCGTGTGTACTGTAGAACACGAACTGTCGTGTGTACTGTAGAACACGAACTGTCGTGTGTAATGTAGAACACGAACTGTCGTGGATACTGTAGAACACGAACTGTCGTGTGTAATGTAGAACAAGAACTGTCGTGTATACTGTAGAACACGAACTGTCGTGGGTACTGTAGAACACGAACTGTCGTGTGTACTGTAGAACACGAACTGTCGTGGGTACTGTAGAACACGAACTGTCGTGGATACTGTAGAACACGAACTGTCGTGTGTACTGTAGAACACGAACTGTCGTGGGTACTGTAGAACACGAACTGTCGTGGATACTGTAGAACACGAACTGTCGTGGGTACTGTAGAACACGAACTGTCGTGTGTACTGTAGAACACGAACTGTCGTGTGTACTGTAGAACACGAACTGTCGTGGATACTGTAGAACACGAACTGTCGTGTGTACTGTAGAACACGAACTGTCGTGGATACTGTAGAACACGAACTGTCGTGGGTACTGTAGAACACGAACTGTCGTGGGTACTGTAGAACACGAACTGTCGTGTGTACTGTAGAACACGAACTGTCGTGGATACTGTAGAACACGAACTGTCGTGTGTACTGTAGAACACGAACTGTCGTGGGTAATGTAGAACACGAACTGTCGTGGGTATGTAGAACACGAATGTCGTGGATACTGAGAACACGACTGTCGTGTGTACTGTAGAAAAACGAACTGTCGTGGGTAATGTAGAACACGAACTGTCGTGGGATATGTAGAACACAATTTGTCGTGGGTAACTGTAGAACAAAGAACTGTCGTGGGTATGTAGAACACGAACTGTCGTGTGTAATGTAGAACACGAACTGTCATGGGTAATGTAGAACACGAACTGTCGTGGATACTGTAGAACACGATCTGTCGTGTGTAATGTAGAACACGAACTGTCATGGGTAATGTGGACCACGATCCGTCGTGGATACTGTAGAACACGATCTGTCGTGTGTAATGTAGAACACGAACTGTCGTGGGTAATGTAGAACACGAACTGTCGTGGTATGTGGACCACGAACTGTCGGGTACTGTCAGACTACGTAAACCCACTGTCGTGGATACTGTAGAACACGAACTGTCGTGGGTAATGTAGAACACGAACTGTCGTGGGTACTGTAGAACTAGAACTGTCGTGGATACTGTGGACCACGAACTGTCGTGGGTACTGTAGAACACGAACTGTCGTGGGTACTGTAGAACTAGAACTGTCGTGTGTACTGTAGAACTAGAACTGTCGTGGGTACTGTTGAACACGAACTGTCGTGGGTACTGTAGAACACGAACTGTCGTGGATACTGTAGAACACGAGCTGTCGTGGATACTGTAGAACACGAACTGTCGTGGATAATGTAGAACACGAACTGTCGTGGATACTGTAGAACACGAGCTGTCGTGGATACTGTAGAACACGAACTGTCGTGGATAATGTAGAACACGAACTGTCGTGGGTACTGTAGAACACGAACTGTCGTGGGTACTGTAGAACACGAACTGTCGTGGGTACTGTAGAACACGAACTGTCGTGGGTACTGTAGAACACGAACTGTCGTGGGTACTGTAGAACACGAACTGTCGTGGGTACTGTAGAACACGAACTGTCGTGGGTACTGTAGAACACGAACTGTCGTGGATACTGTAGAACACGAACTGTCGTGGGTACTGTAGAACACGAACTGTCAGTGGGTACTGTGGACCACGAACTGTCGTGTGTACTGTAGAACACGAACTGTCGTGGGTACTGTAGAACACGAACTGTCGTGTACTGTAGAACACGAACTGTCGTGGATACTGTAGAACACGAACTGTCGTGTGTACTGTAGAACACCGAACTGTCGTGTGTACTGTAGAACACGAACTGTCGTGGATACTGTAGAACACGAACTGTCGTGTGTACTGTAGAACACGAACTGTCGTGTGTGATACTGTAGAACACGAACTGTCGTGTGTACTGTAGAACACGAACTGTCGTGTGTACTGTAGAACACGAACTGTCGTGGATACTGTAGAACACGAACTGTCGTGTGTACTGTAGAAGCTAGAACACGAACTGTCGTGTGTACTGTAGAACACGAACTGTCGTGGTACTGTAGAACACGAACTGTCGTGGATACTGTAGAACACGAACTGTCGTGTGATACTGTAGAACACGAACTGTCGTGTGTACTGTAGAACACGAACTGGCGTGTGTACTATAGAACACGAACTGTCGTGGGTACTGTAGAACAAGAACTGTCGTGGGTACTGTGGTCCACGATCCGTCGTGGATACTGTAGAACACGAACTGTCGTGGGTACTGTAGAACACGAACTGTCGTGGATACTGTAGAACACGAACTGTCGTGTGTACTGTAGAACACGAACTGTCGTGGGTACTGTAGAACACGAACTGTCGTGGGTACTGTAGAACACGAACTGTCGTGGATACTGTAGAACAAGAACTGTCGTGGGTACTGTAGAACACGAACTGTCGTGGATACTGTAGAACACGAACTGCCATAGGTACTCCAGAACACGAACTGTCGTGGGTACTGTAGAACACGAACTGTCGTGTGTACTGTAGAACACGAACTGTCGTGTGTACTGTAGAACACGAACTGTCGTGTGTACTGTAGAACACGAACTGTCGTGGGTACTGTAGAACACGAACTGTCGTGGATACTGTAGAACACGAACTGTCGTGGGTAATGTAGAACACGAACTGTCGTGTGTACTGTAGAACACGAACTGTCGTGGGTACTGTAGAACACGAACTGTCGTGGATACTGTAGAACACGATCTGTCGTGGGTACTGTAGAACACGAACTGTCGTGGGTACTGTAGAACACGAACTGTCGTGGATACTGTAGAACACGATCTGTCGTGGATACTGTAGAACACGAACTGTCGTGGATACTGTAGAACACGAACTGTCGTGGATACTGTAGAACACGAACTGTCGTGGATACTGTAGAACACGAACTGTCGTGGGTACTGTAGAACACGAACTGTCGTGTGTACTGTAGAACACGAACTGTCGTGGGTACTGTAGAACACGAACTGTCGTGGATACTGTAGAACACGAACTGTCGTGGATACTGTAGAACACGAACTGTCGTGGGTACTGTAGAACACGAACTGTCGTGGGTACTGTAGAACTAGAACTGTCGTGGATACTGTAGAACACGAACTGTCGTGGATACTGTAGAACAAGAACTGTCGTGGATAATGTAGAACACGAACTGTCGTGGATACTGTAGAACACGAACTGTCGTGGATACTGTAGAACACGAACTGTCGTGGATACTGTAGAACACGAACTGTCGTGGATACTGTAGAACAAGAACTGTCGTGGATAATGTAGAACACGAACTGTCGTGGATACTGTAGAACACGAACTGTCGTGGATACTGTAGAACACGAACTGTCGTGGGTACTGTAGAACACGAACTGTCGTGGGTACTGTAGAACACGAACTGTCGTGGGTAATGTAGAACACGAACTGTCGTGGGTACTGTAGAACTAGAACTGTCGTGGATACTGTGGACCACGAACTGTCGTGGGTACTGTAGAACTAGAACTGTCGTGGATACTGTAGAACACGAACTGTCGTGGGTACTGTAGAACTAGAACTGTCGTGTGTACTGTAGAACACGAACTGTCGTGGGTACTGTAGAACACGAACTGTCATGGATACTGTAGAACACGAACTGTCGTGTGTACTGTAGAACAAGAACTGTCGTGTGTACTGTAGAACACGAACTGTCGTGTGTACTGTAGAACACGAACTGTCGTGTGTACTGTAGAACACGAACTGTCGTGGGTACTGTAGAACAAGAACTGTCGTGTGTACTGTAGAACACGAACTGTCGTGGGTACTGTAGAACACGAACTGTCGTGGGTACTGTAGAACACGAACTGTCGTGGGTACTGTAGAACACGAACTGTCGTGTGTACTGTAGAACACGAACTGTCGTGTGTACTGTAGAACACGAACTGTCGTGGGTACTGTAGAACACGAACTGTCGTGGGTACTGTAGAACAAGAACTGTCGTGTGTACTGTAGAACACGAACTGTCGTGTGTACTGTAGAACACGAACTGTCGTGGGTACTGTAGAACACGAACTGTCGTGTGTACTGTAGAACACGATATGTCGTGGGTACTGTAGAACAAGAACTGTCGTGGATACTGTAGAACACGAACTGTCGTGGGTACTGTAGAACACGAACTGTCGTGGGTACTGTAGAACACGAACTGTCGTGGATACTGTGGACCACGAACTGTCGTGGGTACTGTAGAACTAGAACTGTCATGGATACTGTAGAACACGAACTGTCGTGGGTACTGTAGAACACGAACTGTCGTGGGTACTGTAGAACACGAACTGTCGTGGGTAATGTAGAACACGAACTGTCGTGGGTACTGTAGAACTAGAACTGTCGTGGATACTGTGGACCACGAACTGTCGTGGGTACTGTAGAACTAGAACTGTCGTGGATACTGTAGAACACGAACTGTCGTTGGTACTGTAGAACTAGAACTGTCGTGTGTACTGTAGAACACGAACTGTCGTGGGTACTGTAGAACACGAACTGTCATGGATACTGTAGAACACGAACTGTCGTGTGTACTGTAGAACAAGAACTGTCGTGTGTACTGTAGAACACGAACTGTCGTGTGTACTGTAGAACACGAACTGTCGTGTGTACTGTAGAACACGAACTGTCGTGGGTACTGTAGAACAAGAACTGTCGTGGGTACTGTAGAACACGAACTGTCGTGGGTACTGTAGAACACGAACTGTCGTGTGTACTGTAGAACACGAACTGTCGTGTGTACTGTAGAACACGAACTGTCGTGTGTACTGTAGAACACGAACTGTCGTGGGTATGTAGAACAAGAACTGTCGTGTGTACTGTAGAACACGAACTGTCGTGGGTACTGTAGAACACGAACTGTCGTGGTACTGTAGAACACGAACTGTCGTGTGTACTGTAGAACACGAACTGTCGTGGGTACTGTAGAACACGAACTGTCGTGGATACTGTAGAACACGAACTGTCGTGGGTACTGTAGAACACGAACTGTCGTGGTACTGTAGAACACGAACTGTCGTGGGTACTGTAGAACACGAACTGTCGTGGTACTGTAGAACACGAACTGTCGTGAGTACTGTAGAACACGAACTGTCGTGGTACTGTAGAACACGAACTGTCGTGGGTACTGTAGAACACGAACTGTCGTGTGTACTGTAGAACACGAACTGTCGTGGGTACTGTAGAACTAGAACTGTCGTGGATACTGTGGACCACGAACTGTCGTGGGTACTGTAGAACTAGAACTGTCGTGGATACTGTAGAACACGAACTGTCGTGGGTACTGTAGAACTAGAACTGTCGTGTGTACTGTAGAACTAGAACTGTCGTGGGTACTGTTGAACACGAACTGTCGTGGGTACTGTAGAACACGAACTGTCGTGGATACTGTAGAACACGAACTGTCGTGGATACTGTAGAACACGAACTGTCGTGTGTACTGTAGAACACGAACTGTCGTGGATACTGTAGAACACGAACTGTCGTGGGTACTGTAGAACACGAACTGTCGTGGGTACTGTAGAACACGAACTGTCGTGTGTACTATAGAACACGAACTGTCGTGGATACTGTAGAACACGAACTGTCGTGGGTACTGTAGAACACGAACTGTCGTGGGTACTGTAGAACACGAACTGTCGTGGATACTGTAGAACACGAACTGTCGTGGGTACTGTAGAACACGAACTGTCGTGTGTACTGTAGAACACGAACTGTCGTGGGTAATGTAGAACACGAACTGTCGTGGATACTGTAGAACACGAACTGTCGTGTGTACTGTAGAACACGAACTGTCGTGGGTACTGTAGAACACGAACTGTCGTGGATACTGTAGAACACGAACTGTCGTGGGTACTGTAGAACACGAACTGTCGTGTGTACTGTAGAACACGAACTGTCGTGTGTACTGTAGAACACGAACTGTCGTGGATACTGTAGAACACGAACTGTCGTAGATACTGTAGAACACGAACTGTCGTGGATAATGTAGAACACGAACTGTCGTGGGTAATGTAGAACACGAACTGTCGTGGGTACTGTAGAACACGAACTGTCGTGTGTACTGTAGAACACGAACTGTCGTGGATACTGTAGAACACGAACTGTCGTGTGTACTGTAGAACATGAACTGTCGTGGGTACTGTAGAACACGAACTGTCGTGGGTAATGTAGAACACGAACTGTCGTGGATACTGTAGAACACGAACTGTCGTGTGTACTGTAGAACATGAACTGTCGTGGGTACTGTAGAACACGAACTGTCGTGGGTAATGTAGAACACGAACTGTCGTGGGTACTGTAGAACACGAACTGTCGTGGGTACTGTAGAACACGAACTGTCGTGGGTAATGTAGAACACGAACTGTCGTGGGTAATGTAGAACACGAACTGTCGTGGGTACTGTAGAACACGAACTGTCGTGTGTACTGTAGAACACGATCTGTCGTGGATACTGTAGAACACGAACTGTCGTGGATACTGTAGAACACGAACTGTCGTGGGTACTGTAGAACACGAACTGTCGTGGGTACTGTAGAACTAGAACTGTCGTGGATACTGTGGACCACGAACTGTCGTGGGTACTGTAGAACTAGAACTGTCGTGGATACTGTAGAACACGAACTGTCGTGGATACTGTAGAACACGAACTGTCGTGGGTACTGTAGAACACGAACTGTCGTGGGTACTGTAGAACACGAACTGTCGTGGATACTGTAGAACACGAACTGTCGTGGGTACTGTAGAACACGAACTGTCGTGGGTACTGTAGAACTAGAACTGTCGTGTGTACTGTAGAACACGAACTGTCGTGGGTACTGTAGAACACGAACTGTCGTGGGTACTGTAGAACACGAACTGTCGTGGATACTGTAGAACACGAACTGTCGTGGATACTGTAGAACACGAACTGTCGTGGATAATGTAGAACACGAACTGTCGTGGATACTGTAGAACACGAACTGTCGTGGATACTGTAGAACACGAACTGTCGTGGATAATGTAGAACACGAACTGTCGTGGTACTGTAGAACACGAACTGTCGTGGGTACTGTAGAACACGAACTGTCGTGGGTACTGTAGAACACGAACTGTCGTGGGTACTGTAGAACACGAACTGTCGTGGGTACTGTAGAACACGAACTGTCGTGGGTACTGTAGAACACGAACTGTCGTGGAGTACTGTAGAACACGAACTGTCGTGGATACTGTAGAACACGAAACTGTCGTGGATACTGTAGAACACGAACTGTCGTGGAGTACTGTAGAACACGAACTGTCGTGGTATGTAGAACACGAACTGTCGTGGGTACTGTAGAACACGAACTGTCGTGTGTACTGTAGAACACGAACTGTCGTGGATACTGTAGAACAAGAACTGTCGTGTGTACTGTAGAACACGAACTGTCGTGGTACTGTAGAACACGACTGTCGTGGGTACTGTAGAACACGAACTGTCGTGGATACTGTAGAACACGAACTGTCGTGGGTACTGTAGAACACGAACTGTCGTGTGTACTGTAGAACACGAACTGTCGTGGGTACTGTAGAACACGAACTGTCGTGGATACTGTAGAACACGAACTGTCGTGGATACTGTAGAACACGAACTGTCGTGGATACTGTAGAACACGAACTGTCGTGGGATACTGTAGAACACGAACTGTCGTGGGTACTGTAGAACACGAACTGTCGTGGGATACTGTAGAACACGAACTGTCGTGGTACTGTAGAACACGAACTGTCGTGGTAATGTAGAACACGAACTGTCGTGTGATACTGTAGAACACGAACTGTCGTGGATACTGTAGAACACGAACTGTCGTGGGTAATGTAGAACACGAACTGTCGTGATATGTAGAACACGAACTGTCGTGGGATACTGTAGAACACGAACTGTCGTGGGTACTGTAGAACACGAACTGTCGTGGATACTGTAGAACACGAACTGTCGTGGATGTACTGTAGAACACGAACTGTCGTGGATACTGTAGAACACGAACTGTCGTGGATACTGTAGAACACGAACTGTCGTGGATACTGTAGAACACGAACTGTCGTG
Source organism: Pecten maximus (assembly GCF_902652985.1). Classification (NCBI taxonomy): domain Eukaryota; kingdom Metazoa; phylum Mollusca; class Bivalvia; order Pectinida; family Pectinidae; genus Pecten; species Pecten maximus. The sequence continues at coordinate 21,657,048 of NC_047022.1, read as the reverse complement.
GGTACTGTAGACACGAACTGTCGTGTGTACTGTAGAACACGAACACTGTCGTGGGGACTGTGAACAAAATTCGTGTTTCGTAGAACCGAACTGTCTGGGTACGTAGAACAAGAACTGCGTGGTACTGTAGAACAAGAATTCGGTGTACTGGAACGAACTTGTGTTAGAAACAAGAAATGTGTGGAACTGTAGAAAAACCCAATTCGTGGAACTGGGACCCGAAAATTGTGGGTACGTAGAACCGATAGTCGTTGGACTGTAGAACCGATCGTCGGGTTGGAACACGAAAAGTCGTGGGTATGTAAACACGAATGTGGGATTTCGAACACAAATGTGTGGGAATGTAAAACGATAGTCGTGGGTACGGAAAATAGACGGGTGTATGTGAACAAGACTGGTTTTTTACGTAAAATAGAACGTGGGTACTGTAGAACCCTGTCGTGGATCTGTAAACCGAAAATGTCGGTTGTATGTAGAACACGAAATGTCGTGGACTGTGCCCCCAATGTCGTGGTAATGTAGAACAGAAGTCTTGGGTAATGTGAAAACCCCGTCGTGGGATGTGCCCCCCCGTGTGGTTTTCGGAACCGAACGTCGTGTTACGTAGCACCCCTGTCGTGGGTCTGTGAACACCTGTGTGTGTCTGAGCAAGAAATTTTGGGGTCTGGGAAACCCCATGTGTGTGACTGTGAAAACGAACGTCGTGGTACTGTGCACGAACTGTGGTGTACTGTAAAAAAAGTGTCGTGGTTGGGCCGCTGTGTGGTTGTAAAAACGTCTGTGTGGGGCTGTAGAAAACCAAAATGTCGGGGGGTTTTTGTGAACCGAAAGTCGTGGGTCGTAGCCGCGTCGTGGGTACTGTGAACCCGTCTGGGTAGTGAAAACGAACTGTCGGGGGTAGTGAAAAGAACTGTGTGTTACTGTGAACAAGAATGCCCGGGAATTGGAAAAATGTCGTGGTCTGTGAACACGAACCCCCCGTGGATACTGTAGCCGAACTGTCGGTGTACTGTAAACAGAACTGTCGTGGGTCTGTAAAACCCCTGTCGTGGGTACTGTAGAACACGAACTGTCGTGTGTACTGTAGAACAAGAACTGTCGTGGATAATGTAGAACACGAACTGTCGTGGGTACTGTAGAACACGAACTGTCGTGGATACTGTAGAACACGAACTGTCGTGTGTACTGTAGAACACGAACTGTCGTGGGTAATGTAGAACACGAACTGTCGTGGGTACTGTAGAACACGAACTGTCGTGGGTACTGTAGAACACGAACTGTCGTGGGTACTGTAGAACTAGAACTGTCGTGGATACTGTAGAACACGAACTGTCGTGTGTACTGTAGAACACGAACTGTCGTGGGTACTGTAGAACTAGAACTGTCGTGGGTACTGTAGAACAAGAACTGTCGTGTGTATTGTAGAACTAGAACTGTCGTGTGTACTGTAGAACAAGAACTGTCGTGGATACTGTAGAACACGAACTGTCGTGGATACTGTGGACCACGAACTGTCGTGGATACTGTAGAACACGATATGTCGTGGGTACTGTAGAACACGATCTTTCGTGGGTAATGTAGAACACGAACTGTCGTGGGTACTGTAGAACACGAACTGTCGTGGATACTGTAGAACACGATATGTCGTGGGTACTGTAGAACTAGAACTGTCGTGTGTACTGTAGAACAAGAACTGTCGTGTGTACTGTAGAACACGAACTGTCGTGTGTACTGTAGAACACGAACTGTCGTGGGTACTGTAGAACACGAACTGTCGTGTGTACTGTAGAACACGAACTGTCGTGGATACTGTAGAACACGATCTGTCGTGGGTACTGTAGAACACAAACTGTCGTGTGTACTGTAGAACAAGAACTGTCGTGGGTAATGTAGAACACGAACTGTCGTGTGTACTGTAGAACACGAACTGTCGTGGGTACTGTAGAACACGAACTGTCGTGGGTACTGTAGAACACGAACTGTCGTGGATACTGTAGAACACGAACTGTCGTGGATACTGTAGAACACGAACTGTCGTGGGTACTGTAGAACACGAACTGTCGTGGGTACTGTAGAACACGATCTGTCGTGGGTACTGTAGAACACTAACTGTCGTGGATACTGTAGAACACGAACTGTCGTGTGTACTGTAGAACACGAACTGTCGTGGGTACTGTAGAACACGAACTGTCGTGTGTACTGTAGAACACGAACTGTCGTGGGTACTGTAGAACACGAACTGTCGTGGGTACTGTAGAACACGAACTGTCGTGGATACTGTAGAACACGAACTGTCGTGGATACTGTAGAACACGATCTGTCGTGGGTAATGTAGAACACGAACTGTCGTGGGTACTGTAGAACACGAACTGTCGTGTGTACTGTAGAACACGAACTGTCGTGGGTACTGTAGAACACGAACTGTCGTGTGTACTGTAGAACACGAACTGTCGTGGATACTGTAGAATACGAACTATCGTGTGTAATGTAGAACACGAACTGTCGTGGATACTGTAGAACACGAACTGTCGTGGATACTGTAGAACACGATCTGTCGCGGGTAATGTAGAACACGAACTGTCGTGGGTACTGTAGAACTAGAACTGTCGTGTGTACTGTAGAACAAGAACTGTCGTGGATACTGTAGAACAAGAACTGTCGTGTGTACTGTAGAACTAGAACTGTCGTGTGTACTGTAGAACACGAACTGTCGTGGATACTGTAGAACACGATCGGTCGTGGGTACTGTAGAAATAATGAAATAAATACTTTGCATTTCAACAAATCTCGTGATATCTATTGTCACCATTGACAATCAAGCGCTTGAGTGGTTCACGTTGTATAGATCCATGGCCTGGAATAGGTGCGTCACCTTTGTAGACAGAGAAAAATTTAATTTAAAATTTAAAAAATAAATTTAGGAACTAGTCTTCTACAGTGCAAAACAATAAAATATATATGTAAGAAATGTATGACTCACAAGCCATGTGTTTCAAAACACTTTCTCATGTACAATTACCATGAGCATGGAACATGCATTATATATACACAATTTTTCAGTATGCCTTAACTGAATTGTTTTGATTGTTATGATACCATGGAAATATGTTTATACTTTTCAGTCCACAGGCAGGTAGCAATGTTTTGTAATCAATCCCAATATTGATTGGTAGTTGGGTATGGGATACCATCTGACAAACCAAATTCACCACGACTGATGTTTCTACTTGTGTAGTAACTTAAGCGACAATAGATGACGTATTTGCTTGAGCACCTCACGAAGCTCATAAACCCTAGCCATGCGGTTACTGATGAGGGTTGAGTTCTTCAGTTCAACCATTATGAACCGTTCTAAAACGTGTAATTGTAGCCAAGCATTTAATCAAGACATGGTCCCAATAGAATATTAATACTAATTAAAACCTGGAATGAATTCCAGAGTTCGAAGGAGCTAATTGAATTCTGAAAAATGAAATAAACACTTAATCTGTTGATTCATGTGTTTTGAGGAAATTTCTGTCGTTTTTGACACGCAACATGCAGGCAGTGATTAGATTCATGACAGGAATTCACATCACCATTTTTCAACGGACTAGCACGACGAGCCAACCAGGGATATTGTAATTGTAACAGTTTTCTACAAAATGTAAATTTGTACGTTTATGATATTTCTCATACACTTGTACTAAGTCACGAACTTAAACCCCGACACATAACAAGCAAGTCCGACAGGAAGTTATTTTCGCCAGATTCACGTGCTAATATTCGGACACGCGGAACACCAACCAGCGTCACAAAGTCGTTGGTGGGATGAACTATTGCTATTTGGTACAGCACCATGGCTTATATCTAAAACCTTTTACAAACGTTATTTATAATTAGGAATTTATTTTGTCGAGGCTGAATTAGTACGCATGTCAGAAGCTACATTGTTTTGTGTACCTACGGTTTCAGTTTGTTAATTTGTCCACGATGTATGCACATATTATACGTTGTGTTGTATGGCTGTGATTTATCGGATGTGTATTTCGGCGCCTTTCACTAATTTACCACTCCAGACCGATACGAAATTTTAAACCTATGCTACATCAGTGAAATGAACTAGGTTTTATTTGTTTTTTTGTTTTTTGTTTTTTGTTATATGTTATTAATGAAGATATTATTGAATATCCTGTTTATTAAACCCGTTACCTGTAAATTCCTCCTTGAACATATACAACTTCCTAATTAATTAATTGTACAGTCATTTCTGTGTTTTCAATGCTGTTTAGTTGTAACAAGTGAAAAGTAACAGTTTAATTATTTGATATTCATGTGGCTTTTTTAAAAATACACTGTATGTTTGTTTATAAAAATGTAATCAACAAATATCCACTTTTCATTCAATTGAGATTTTCGTCGGCAAGAAATAAAGAAGATTGAGTAGAAACTGTATTATTGCAAATCATTATTGTTCAAACATATTTATCATTATTTCACATAATGTTTTAGGAAGCAGTACCGGTTGCCATGACACCTGAGAACTGACGCTGGGAGATATAAAGGTACTCATATTCCCGCCATATCTTGATGTTCGATGTGGAGTCCTTGGAGAGCGTTCGATACAGCATACAATTCGGAGACGAATGCTGTTACAGGTGTTGGCTTGCCGATTACAGAATTCACAAAATCTGGAAGACTGTATGTAACACGTAGGTCGAGTGATACTGGGATTCGACTTTCGACCATTGACAACATTTGGACGAGCTAGGGTCCAATTCAAGTCTGTCAGAAATTCTTAGTAATAATATTAATTTCATCGAGTTTGAATTAAGAGTGTTGATGTATACAGTTTATCACAGACATGGACATATAAGTGATGTCGTGCTGCCAAACATATTACCGCCGTGGAGTGCGAACGCCTCAATGATGACTGTCCTTATGGCGGACTAACCACATTACGGCGGCTCTTAGCAATTAAAACCCCAGCATTACGACCGGGACTTGTTACGTCGACTATGATTAAGGAGCTTGCGATTTGAGACACCACTCCCAAAATGTGTTACACGTCGGTACTCGTGATATCAGCGATAACATATCGACTCTATTCTTCATTATTTATCATTTCCACATGAAGGATTCTACAGGACAGTTGTTTTCCTCCGGAAAGAAAACATTCAGTGTTTCTTAATTCAAAGTTCACACTGTGCACTGTGCTTGCATCAGTTTGCTGTGTGGGGATATCATAAACAGTGCGCATTAGTTTTAAAAATATCAGAGCTATTATTGATCAAATATTCTACTAGATTGGACATCTCATATTAGCACCAGTTACAAGCATAAGAGGCGATATGAACGGTCAAAGGTCAAGGAAACACTTGTACTGATGGAGGCGATATCGGCGATACAGACATGGTATTAAATGTTGGCGAACGTCGTACATCAGGGCATTAGTTGTTATAGTTATGTTGATAGACACAACGTTTTTATGTAGAGTGAAAGTCTAGCTCTATATTCCGAGTGAGATATTATCAGACAAGTCGGTAGGAACCACGATTCATGTTCGTCCTCGGCGTGAGTGGGATTCGGATCGGGTTTACAGCTAATGCTACCTCCTGTTGAATACAGCAGCGAAATTTAAAACACGGGTTTGCATAAATGAAGCCTTATCTGTTTGGACGTAATACTCCGGGACAACAGTTGACGTTAGACGCTTAGATTATTCTTCTGGCCTCAAAGTAAATCCTCACAGCTCTAGATCACGGAATAATCTTCTTTCGGAGGCTTAAATCGGACGATAAATCAGAAAGCGTCAGCGCTTTCACAGCACGCGAGTCTTTAACAATACCATACATCACGTGTGACTGATTTGAGAATTGATGTTATTGTTTTACACGTCCAGGTCTTACGGATGTTTGTATAACAGGGCATCATTTAGGCAGCACTGCTCAACACCTCTCAAACAAATCACGACAGATGGCGCCAATTTGGATGTGATACAAAACCAAATATAGAGCAACTGTGTTGATCTTTAATAAAGGATAATAGCTAACAGTCTAGCATTCCATTTATAACACTTATGTGAGTTCGCAGTGGACGGGTAACACGGTTAGACATACATGTTTATGGTTTGTCAGGACGTGATAAGCACATAGAACACCATATATTCACAACAATAATGACGTCACATATTCGTTTCTAGGAGGAACGGCATGGTAAGTGTAAACTAAAGGTCTAAGACACAGTGAATGCAGACAGTGATTAACAAGTCGTGTAACATTACGATTGTAATAGATTGGTGAATCAATTACCTTTTTAGATTTACTACAATCAAAATGGCATCGGATACAGAGATAACGAAAGAAAAGATCATTGTAGACCCTCTCTCCCACGGGCATACCAATGTCATGTCTCTGGTGGGAGGTGGAGGCGCGGAGTATAACAAGGGAAGACGGAGGAGTACAATTCACTCATATACCCTTACCAACTACCACACTCTCCCCCACGATCCGGCCACCATGAAGGCCGTGAGGGACATGAGCGAGACTAAAGCCCTCAAGAATGTCATTGTCCTCGGCTTCGCCTTCATGTTTATATTCACAGCATTCATCTCTCTTCAAGGTCTTCAGAGTACCATGAACTGGGAGGGTGGAGTAGGAGTTGTCTCCCTTAGCAGCATGTATCTCACCACCATCCTTTCTTGTATCGTTGCGCCATTTATCATCAGAAAACTAACAGCCAAATGGACCATGGTAATGTCCTTCATATTCTTCACCGGATATTTCGCGGGGAATTTTCATCCGGAACATTATATGTTGCTCCCTTTAGGAGTTGTGCTAGGATTTTTGGCCGGTCCAATGTGGAGTGCGCAAGCAACTTCCATAACCACAATTGCGCTTGCATATGCCGAACATTCCCACATACAGGATCAGGATATTGTGATAAACAAGTTCATGGGGATATTTTGTGGACTGTACAGGACAAGTAGCATATGGGGAAATCTCATAACTACACTGGTCCTATCACAGAATAAGACTTTCTCCAACACATTTCAGTATTATAATTCGTCAACAAACTTTACGTGTGGCTCCACCTACTGCCTAATAGAGGAAGGAATGGAAGACCAGGCCCGCTACTCTGCCGATACCATTACGATAATCCCTGAGAGTACCCGGATTATGTTGTTGAGTATATATCTGGGGTGTGGTGTGATGGGTGTAGTTATTCTCATCTCGCTGATGGACCAGTGTGACCAGCACAAGGACGAAAGTGATAATCTGTCATCAAAGGAATTATGTTTGGCCACGCTGGATATGTTGAGGGATTCACGGTGTCAGCTTCTCGCCCTCATGGTCGTCTTCGTTGGTCTGGAGCAAGGATTCATGTTTGGCGACTTCACCAAGGTAAGTGTTTTAAATATGTACACGGGGTCTGTAGAGGTAGTTTTACTGGCTGGTAATGGTTAGGGTACTTAACACGGTATTGGTAATGTTGAGGTACAGGTTAGGGTACTTAACACGGTGTTGGTAATGTTGAGGTACAGGTTAGGGTACTTAACACGATATTGGTAATATTGAGGTACAGGTTAGGGTACTTAACACGGTGTTGGTAATGTTGAGGTACAGGTTAGGGTACTTAACACGGTATTGGTAATGTTGAGGTACAGGTTAGGGTACTTAACACGATATTGGTAATGTTGAGGTACAGGTTAGGGTACTTAACACGGTGTTGGTAATATTGAGGTACAGGTTAGGGTACTTAACACGGTATTGGTAATGTTGAGGTACAGGTTAGGGTACTTAACACGGTATTGGTAATGCTGAGGTACATGTTAGGATACTTAACACGGTATTGGTGATGTTGAGGTACAGGTTAGGGTACTTAACACGATATTGGTAATGTTGAGGTACAGGTTAGGGTACTTAACACGGTGTTGGTAATGTTGAGGTACAGGTTAGGGTACTTAACACGATATTGGTAATGTTGAGGTACAGGTTAGGGTACTTAACACGATATTGGTAATGTTGAGGTACAGGTTAGGGTACTTAACACGGTATTGGTAATGTTGAGGTACAGGTTAGGGTACTTAACACGATATTGGTAATGTTGAGGTACAGGTTAGGGTACTTAACACGGTATTGGTAATGTTGAGGTACAGGTTAGGGTACTTAACACGGTATTGGTAATGTTGAGGTACAGGTTAGGGTACTTAACACGATATTGGTAATGTTGAGATACAGGTTAGGGTACTTAACACGGTGTTGGTAATGTTGACGTACAGGTTAGGGTACGTAACACGGTATTGGTAATGTTGAGGTACAAGTTAGGGTACTTAACACGGTATTGGTAATGTTGAGGTACAGGTTAGGGTACTTAACACGGTATTGGTAATGTTGAGGTACAGGTTAGGGTACTGAGGTACAGGTTAGGGTACTTAACACGATATTGGTAATGTTGAGGTACAGGTTAGGGTACTTAACACGGTATTGGTAATGTTGAGGTACAGGTTAGGGTACTTAACACGATATTGGTAATGTTGAGGTACAGGTTAGGGTACTGAGGTACAGGTTAGGGTACTTAACACGATATTGGTAATGCTGAGGATGCTTCATTTCACAGACGTGGTAGAGCAGTGGGGCAATACCGAGGCAATGCTGCTCGATCCTTACTCAGGAATCTTTGTGTTTCTAGTGAAGTTGATATCATAGACCGTCCTGATCCCTCATCTGTCATTTTTGTGTCTTCCTGCATGACCAAACAACAAGCTTCCAGTTTGTTGTTCGGTGAGGTGGCTATCAGGTCCCTGAAGGAGGTCCCGTTTCCAAATGACATTGTTTGTTCAAGGAGTGATATCCCAGCAAATAATCTAAGAAATCAATAAGTTTTGACGATTGTTTTTCTGCATATCTACAGTCTAGTACGATATTGATCATACTGTAGGTTTGATATCGCCCTCTTTTAGATGGTTCTGGTTGAGATCAAGCCATATTTAGACAACGCTGGGACCCCAGAATGTCATTGACATGGAAACAATCAGCACAGCCTCCAACTAAACAGAAAATATTCAAGTTTGTGTAACACATGTACATGTTCGCCAAGGTAAATTACCAGATATAATGGTTTTATAACACTACAGGTTTACAACACAGTATATTGATCCTGGAGGTAAGACTTTAATTAGGTGTAATAATCGCCCCTACATCGCAGGATATATAGCACGGGTCCCGATATAAAACCTTTTTAGGGATCAGAAAAGTTCTATTACTAGGCCAAGGGGCTCTCTCGGTGTAGATGACAGCTAGAGCGAAAGTAATGATGGAAGACGTCATCAGGGTCCATAAACTTCCACATGTGAAAGAATTTCAAACTTTAAAAGAAAAGTAAAGGAAGAGTAGTCTACTTCAGCAGATGTCACTTCTAAATGTACAACAAAATGATACAAATAAGGGTAGGATAAGGGTAGATGTCTTCTATGACCAACCAATTGATACAAATAAGGGTAGGTGTCTTCTGAGAACGATTGATCTAACTTGTAAATGAACGACCAACTGATACAAATAAGGGTAGGTGTCTTCTGAGAACGATTGATCTAACTTGTAAATGAACGACCAACTGATACAAATAAGGGTAGGTGTCTTCTGAGAACGATTGATCTAACTTGTAAATGAACAACCAACTGATACAAATAAGGGAAAGGGTCTTCTCAGATTCACTGATCCATCTTCTAAATGAACGACCAACTGACACAACATAGGGTAGGGGTCTTTTCAACCTTCTGGTTTATGACAGTATTTTTCGTTCATCTTTCTTTTTGTTTTGTTTGAAGATAAAAAGCGTTATTCAGTTTACATTCTTTCATTCAATGTTCATGAATGAGAGGGATGCATTATCTACAGCACTATCCCAAAGTAAAGGTTTTAATCTTATCGCTTTTGTTAAGGAACGAGGTTATCATGTCGTACTTCACAAAATCGAGGAATTTGTAATTTATTGTTTAGCTAACAGTATACATGTATTTCGTAATAATAGTGTAGAGGAAGCGACTGATTGTTGTTGTCGTGGTTATCAACACGATCGGGTTGTAGAGGTGGTAATTATCGAACAATCACATCGAGAGAAATACGCGGAAAATCTTACCGCAGTGTTGGATTACCCGGATGTTCGTATCAAAAGAGTATATATTGATAATGTGGTGGTAGTTACCTATATTTATTTCTAATTATAGTAACAACATCCTGTAGGATACGTATGTGATAACGACTGAGATTTATCAGTGTTATGTGTTTAAGAGCATGTAAATCACTTATAATTGGGTACATTATTAAAGCGCCCGTGATTAAGGCATTTGTAGAGAACATGGATCAACTCGTTGCATTACATGTTGTAGCGCACGTGGATTAATTCGATTGCATTACATGATGTAGCGCACGTGGATTAATTCGATTGCATTACATGATGTAGCGCACGTGGATTAATTCGATTGCATTACATGTTGTAGCGCACGTGGATTAATTCGAATTCATTACATGCTGTAGTGCACGTGGATTAATTAGATTGTATTACATGTTGTATCGAACGTGGATTAATTCAAATTCATTACATGTTGTAGCGCACGTGGATTAATTTGAAGTCATCACATGTTGTATCGCACGTGGATTAATTCAAATTAATTACATGTTGTAGTGCACGTGGATTAATTTGAAGTCATCACATGTTGTATCGCACGTGGATTAATTCAAATTCATTACATGTTGTATCGCACGTAGATTAATTCAAATTCATTACATGTTGTAGTGCACGTGGATTAATTTGAATTCATCACATGTTGTATCGCACTTGAAATAATTCAAATTCATTACATTTCATCACATGTTGTATCGCACGTGGATTAATTCAAATTCATTACATGTTGTATCGCACGTAGATTAATTCAAATTCATTACATGTTGTAGTGCACGTGGATTAATTTGAATTCATCACATGTTGTATCGCACTTGAAATAATTCAAATTCATTACATTTCATCACATGTTGTATCGCACGTGGATTAATTCAAATTCATTACATGTTGTAGCACATGTTAATCAATCCATCCTTTTTTCTGTACACGTAGCGCTCGTGAATCAGACGTTCTATTGAACACATTGTAGCGCACGTGAATCGATCAATCTTTTTTTCTGTACACGTTGGGTTGCACGCGTATCAGGTGTTTTACTATTCATATTGTAGCGCACGTGAATTTTACTGTACATGTTTTATCGCGCGTGAATCTACAAAGCGCACACGGGTCGTATTTTATAACCGTAATAATCGTACAATAGCGACACGCATAAATATGTTGATATATATATATATATAACTATAGAGGAACATATACGATAAGCAGTGGGTGATTGTTTTTAAATCAAATCATAGCGAACTGTTACTTTTATGACCTGCAGGTGTTCCTTGTACAAGAGTACAGCGTTTTTTCTATGTTTGTAGTCGATGAATATATGGGAACCTAGCATTTAGCACTTTTTTCCATAATTGATTTTCTTCTTTTTATATCCTGTCTTTGAACTTAAACATATTTCACCCAGTTAAATTGTGTAGATTGTTCTTATAGCATTTGCTTTTTTTCAGCACTCAATTTGTACAAACTGATCATAACAGATTTTGTGTTTGAACAAACATATCGTACCGTTTTGGACATGACATCTTTCATCGCTCTTCCATTTTCATCTCGAAACTTTCCTTTTCTTCATTAATTCCGTCTGACTGTAAAGTAATATTTAGTGTGTACAGAAATATGTAATTGCGCATGGTAATATATAGTGTGTACGGTAATAAGGTAGGGTATACGATCATATGTAGTGTTTACAGTAATATATAGTGTGTACGGTAATATATAGTGTGTACGGTAATATATAGTGTGTAAGGTAATATATAGTGTGTACAGTAATATATAGTGTGTACGGTAATATATAGTGTGTACGGTAATAAGGTAGGGTATACGATCATATGTAGTGTTTACAGTAATATATAGTGTGTACGGTAATATATAGTGTGTACGGTAATATATAGTGTGTACGGTAATATATATTGTGTACGGTAATATATAGTGAGTACAGTAATATATAGTGAGTGCAGTAATTTATAGTGTGTACGGTAATATATAGTGTGTACGGTAATATATAGTGTGTACGGTAATATATAGTGTGTACGGTAATATATAGTGTGTACGGTAATGTATAGTGTGTACGGTATATATAGTATATATGGTAATATATAGTGTGTACGGTAATATATAGTGTGTAAGGTAATATATAGTGTGTACGGTAATATATAGTGTGTACGGTAATATATAGTGTGTAAGGTAATATATAGTGTGTACGGTAATATATAGTGTGTACGGTAATATATAGTGTGTAAGGTAATATATAGTGTGTACGGTAATATATAGTGAGTACAGTAATTTATAGTGAGTACAGTAATTTATAGTGAGTACAGTAATATATAGTGAGTACAGTAATTTATAGTGAGTACAGTAATATATAGCGAGTACGGTAATATATACTGAGTACAGTAATATATAGCGATTAGCGAGTACAGTAATATATACTGAGTACAGTAATATATAGTGAGTGCAGAAATATATAGTGTGTACAGTAATATATAGTGTGTACGGTAATATATAGTGTGTACAGTAATATATAGTGAGTACGGTAATATATAGTGTGTACAGTAATATATAGTGTGTACAGTAATATATAGTGAGTACAGTAATTTATAGTGAGTACAGTAATATATAGTGAGTACAGTAATTTATAGTGTGTACGGTAATATATAGTGAGTACAGTAATATATAGTGAGTACAGTAATATATAGTGTGTACGGTAATATATAGTGTGTACGGTAATATATAGCGAGTACGGTAATATATAGTGAATACAGTAATATATAGTGTGTACGGTAATATATAGTGTGTACGGTAATATATAGCGAGTACAGTAATATATAGTGAGTACATTAATTTATAGCGAGTACAGTAATATATAGTGAGTACATTAATTTATAGCGAGTACAGTAATATATAGTGAGTACAGTAATATATAGTGAGTACAGTAATATATAGTGAGTACATTAATTTATAGCGAGTACAGTAATATATAGTGAGTACAGTAATATATTGTGTTTTTGGTCTTGATAGTGAAGACATACACCATTGTTGTGACTATGAACGTTTTGTTCGTGATCATATTATGACACTATTAACCAACTTGAAAGTACATTTCTGATATAAGATCCCTTTCAGTTTAAGATGTTACATGTACATGTACTTGCCAAAAGATGCATCTCCAGTGCCTGCAGTTTTACCATGTGATTTTTAGGATGCCGATCTATTGATAGAATGTTACGAAAGAGTGTGTTATACCGACAGCGCTCATGTCTGTATTGTGTATAGATTACAAAACAACCCTCTGGAAGACTCTGGATAGAGCACATCCCCTCAAGGTTTATTATTAAGTAAATGTATTTTTGTCTATGGAATCATGTCAGACTCGGAACACAAATTCCCAAAGCACGGTCCATACAAATGATACACATAACACATTAACATTGGGATAGGAATGGGTACCAAGTTCATGTAATGTCAAGGCCATACAATATTTATCAGTTCCCATTTTCCTATACTACTCAAATCCATGGCACCCAATTTGTCCCAGGTGATCCAAAAACAGAACCATGACATCCAATTTATCCCAGGTGATCCAAAAACAGAACCATGACACCCAATTTATCCCAGGTGATCCAAAACAGAACAATGGCATCCAATTTGTCCCAGATGATCAAAAACAGAACCATGGCGCCCAATTTATCCCAGGTGATCAAAAACAGAACCATGGCATCCAATTTATCCCAGGTGATCCAAAATAGATCGATGGCGCCCAATTTATCCCAGTTGATCCAAAACAGAACGATGACACCCAATTTGTCTCAGGTGATCCAAAAACTGACCATGGCGCCCAATTTATCCAAGGTGATCAAAAACAGAACCATGGCATCCCAATTTATCCAAGGTGATCAAAAAACAGAACCATGGCACCGCACCCTATTTGTCCTAAGTGGTCCAATTTAGAAGAAATATACATGCTTCAAAACACAAATGATCGAACAAAGCTATATACCTAGATCGTCAAATTTAAACGAATGCATCCCAACCGATCGCGATGTGTACACAACAACACTTAAAATTGAGGTGGGGTTCAAGATCTGATATGGACAATTATTTTACAATAGATGTCACCTCCGACTAGTATAATTCATTAGGAGAGAATGTTAATGGTTAGAATACAGACAGTCGTTACTAAAAGTTTATTCAGCGATTCCACGTCCTATGATCAATTATTAAGACTGTTTCCAGAGAGTCCACTACACTGGCCTTGTCACTGACAGATCAGAACTACTGGTAAATAGGCATTCGAGTTGTTAAAACAGAAAACTACGACAAAACGTGAGTCCGGACAATAGAAATCATTGTTAAATCCGATCATGAGATAGATTGTCTGATCCAGAAATTGTCATCTCAGGCACGCTGGACCGATATACTGTCCATTTATCTTGGACAAGCTGGACCAATATCATCAATTGGTGTTGGCCAGGTTAACTGTCAGTTCTCGCCATCCTCCGCGTTGTGTGGTTGCGAGTATGGGATGGTGCGATGAAAATAAATCACATCCCTGCCTTATTTGGTAGCGGAACGTAATGGTCCGGGATAATTATACCCGTGTCCACGTGAGACTTGGTGTGTCAGCACCAGAATTTGACCAGGATGAGCGGGAATTACCGCTCTTTTCGGCAGCAATCATACATCGGTACATAGCCACTTCAGTTTATTCCATAATGAGCAATTGTGTGTGACTGTCATCTAGGTGGTGCGTTTGACACAATTAATTTGTACCACAAATTTAATTAAGCTTGGACTTTAAATATGATGTCAGTACTCTCGGCTATATGACAACAGTTGTATATTATAATGAATACAATGTCCGGATTATATATTTATGTGCGCGCGTGTGTGCGTGCGTGCGTGTGTTATAGTTAGCTTTTAAAGTGTTGGGGTTTTAGTTCTAATTCCCTCCTACACTAGTCAACGGTTCAAAGGAATGAGAAGCTAGTTTCCTTTTTTCCTTAAAAATGAAACATACAATTAAAATATCACGATAAACGAATACATCTAGCTATTCACTAAACAAGAAATCTTCTCGCGGGTCGCTTTGGACAACCATCTGGTTACCTTCTTTGCTACTATAGCACAGCAGATTTTTTTTTAAATTAACCTTTGGAGGGCAATATCCTTAGTGACACAAGCCACCAACTTTTACATCACCTATCGCAACATCTGATATCCGTGTTTTATTTCTACATTTCAAATTCAATAGAATGTCAAAGTAAACAGAATGTTCTGGCATCTTGCCGAGACAAGCTAAAGTCTGTAAAATGATATAAATAGTTATTAACTTTGATTGAGTTGGCTTATCACGGATGAGACCAAATTGGATGAAATGTCCTCGTGCAAGGATATTTCAGTGAGATTACACTATTAACGCGCCAGTAATGTGTGAATGCATACAGGGACCAAGTCCCGGTTGACTGATTTGCACTAATTGACACGTAGTATCAACATACACAATGTTGACTGAACCGTGTAATTAAGTCTCTCAGAACGAGATCACAGGGTACAGGGTCACCTAAACGAGATGTCAATCTAATTAAAAGGCACAATCACTGAATTAGGGAGCGAAATGGATGTGATAAGTGGAAGCAAACGTCTGTTTGAAGCCGACAATGACACACAGGGATTGGTGGAAGACGCGTGTCATTAACTCCGCCATAACCTGTTATTTTACATTTCCCCGTAGTGTACAGAGGAGAGAAGGGGCAATAAAAGTAAAGTATATGATGAACCCAAACTACTTCTAAACTGCTTTGTATTATTGTGGTACATCCTTAAGAATCCACAATCACTTGTATTATTTCATGACATACAATCTATAAGTCTTTTAAACTGTGAATTATTGACAGATCTGAGAGGAATATCTCCTGCTATTGTACTCCTGTAATCATGGCGTGGTTTTCACTCACTACTGGTATCCCTAAAATAGTAACGGTGCAATAAGACTGTTATGTCTGACACGTTCAATCTGTATCGCAGATATGGCAGCTCTGTTTTACTGGAGTGAATGGTCCTGTTGTACCAGGGGAGGGGGTTATACTATGCACAGTGTATATTTTGGAACGTACATTGTATATGTGTTTACGTACTGTATATTGTTTTATTATAATTAAAGTGTTTCGTGATTTTTAGCCCACCATCATCAGATGGTGGGCTATTCAAATCGCCCTGCGTCCGTGGTCCGTCGTCCGTCCGTCCGTCCGTCCCTCCGTCCGTCCCTCCGTCCGTCCCTCCGTCCGTAAACAATTCTTGTTATCGTTATTTCTCAGAAAGTACTGAAGGGATCTTTCTCAAATTTCATATGAAGGTTCCCCTTGGTGCCTAGTTATGCATATTGCGTTTTGAGACCAATCGGAAAACAACATGGCCGACAGGCAGCCATCTTGGATTTTGACAATTGAAGTTTGTTATCGCTATTTCTCAGAAAGTACTGAAGGGATCTTTCTCAAATTTCATATGAAGGTTCCCCTTGGTGCCTAGTTATGCATATTGCGTTTTGAGACCAATCGGAAAACAACATCGCCGACAGGCAGCCATCTTGGATTTTGACAATTGAAGTTTGTTATCGCTATTTCTGAGAAAGTACTGAAGGGATCTTTCTGAAATTTCATATGAAGGTTCCCCTTGGTGCCTAGTTATGCATATTGCATTTTGAGACCAATCTGAAAATAACATGGCCGACAGGCAGCCATCTTGGATTTTGACAATTGAAGTTTGTTATCGCTATTTCTGAGAAAGTACTGAAGGAATCTTTCTCAAATTTCATATGAAGGGGCCCCTTGGTGCCTAGTTATGCATATTGCGTTTAGAGACCAATCAGAAAAAAAAATGGCCAACAGGCAGCCATCTTGGATTTTGACAATTGAAGTTTGTTATCGCTATTTCTCAGAAAGTACAGAAGGGATCTTTCTCAAATTTCATATGTAGGTTCCCCTCGGTGCCTGGTTATGCATATTGCATTTTGAGACCAATCTGAAAATAACATGGCCGACAGGCAGCCATCTTGGATTTTGACAATTGAAGTTTGTTATCGCTATGTCCGAGAAAGTACTGAAGGGATCTTTCTCAAATTTCATATGAAGGTTCCCCTTGGTGCCTAGTTATGCATATTGCGTTTTGAGACCAATCGGATAACAACATTGGCGACAGGCAGCCATCTTGGATTTTGACAATTGAAGTTTGTTATCGCTATTTCTCAGAAAGTACTGAAGGGATCTTTCTCAAATTTCATATGTAGGTTTCCCTTGGTGCCTCTTTATGCATATTGCGTTTTGAGATCAATCGGAAAACAACATGGCCGACAGGCAGCCATCTTGGATTTGACAATTGAACTTTGTTATCACTATTTCTGAGAAAGTATGTAAGGGATCTTTCTCAAATTTCATATGTAAGTTTCCCTTGGTGCCTAGTTATGCATATTGCGTTTTGAGACCAATCTGAAAACAACATGGCCGACAGGCAGCCATCTTGGATTTTGACAACTGAAGTTTGTTATCGCTATTTCTGAGAAAGTACTGAAGGGATCTTTCTCAAATTTCATATGGAGGTTCCCCTTGGTGCCTCATTATGCTTATTGCATTTTGAGATCAATTGGAAAACAATATGGCCGACAGACCGCCATCTTGGATTTTGACAATTTAAGTTTGTTATCTCTATTTCTCAAAGTACTGAAGGGATCTTTCTCAAATTTCATGTGTAGGTTCCCCTTGGTCCCTTGTATTGCATTTTTGGACCAGTCTGTCCTGAAAACAACCTGGCAAACAAACAGCCATTATTGTTAAATCTCAAATTTCTTATATAGCTAGGATTCCCTTGTTTGAAAAGTACTGGAGGGATGTCTCAATTTGCACAGATTAGTAAAAGGAAGGGAAAAATAGAGAGAAGATCAATCTGACATAGAACCTATAAAGATCATTCAATGGTGGGCGCCAAGATCCCTCTGGGATCTCTTGTTAATGTTGCTTTTATTGGTAAATTCTCCTTGAGAACTTGGTAATTAGGTGATAAATGTTAAATGGCCAGCCTGTAGATTATCGATAATTCGGTCAGCCTGCAGATTATCGATAATTCGGTCAGCCTGTAGATTATCGATAATTCGGTCAGCCTGCAGATTATCGATAATTCGGTCAGCCTGTAGATTATCGATTTAACTGGTCTGGAATACTGTTGGGTACATGACAGCCATTCATTGAAGTTTATTGTTTTTAAAAACTCTGGCCATTTTTACCTTCAAAGTGGGTCAGGTAAACCCCATTGAGCAAAATGGCACAGATCTTCATAATTATATCCTAGCGTGATGCACGTTGAATATATAAAGGCGAAGTCGTTTAAATCGTTAAATAGTGATGATCCATATATTACTCCAATGTGGATGTGAAACTGCTTGATGGGGAATACATCTTGGTTATAATTAGAGACTCTTAGCAAATCTCTAACAAGTCACCAGTTAACGATTAATTATACATATTTTAACGGTCCAGCACACAAATAAACCAGGCCCACGTCTCTATGTACTAGCTCGGATATTAAACATTAGACTGATGACTAAACCCTGTGACGGATGACGTAATTACTTATTCATTACTTGTATTACTGATGACAGCTCAGACCTTTCGTCAGGGGTGTTTTTATGCTTCCTTAACCTTTTTTGACATGACTTTTATCTTTACATCGTAACATTCCAACTGTAAATTACAGTTGATTCGGTACGGAGGCTGGGTCTTGGTGCGACTGCATCAATTAACAATCAACCGTTAATTTGTGAGTGTGTGTACGTACAATTAACAATGTACATTGTTCGGAAAGACGACTATAGAGAAATAGAGAAGAAAATATAGGTCAGATTTAATATTGCAAAATACCAAAGATCTATATAGCTCTCTACATACTTGTGCAAGTACAGCAGACCATTTGTATTAATTTAGGAATACTTTAGGGGCCGCGGTGGCCGAGTGGTTAAGGTGTATAACCACTTTAACACTAGCCTTCCACCACTGGGTTGCGAGTTCGAAACCCACGTGGGGCAGTTGCCAGGTACTGACTGTAGGCCGGTGGTTTTTTCTCCGGGTACTCCGGCTTTCCTCCACCTCCAAAACCTGGCACGTCCTTAAATGACCCTGGCTGTTAATAGGACGTTTAACAAAAACAAACCAGAGTATTAATTTACAAATGTTGCCCCATTTTGCCCCTGTGTCTCTAGGAACCATAGGGGATTTTGCACGAATATTAAACAACGGTCCCGAGCAAGGTCCTGTGCTCAGATTCAAGGATAAAATATATCTTAGTTTATATACAAAAAGGCTTCATATCCAAATCTCAACAACTTGGCCTCCCGTATATATTTTACCAATTTGGCGTTGCCAATTCAGTTCGCATTTGGCTCAACATTAACAAATAGCTTAACGCGAAAAAGAAACGACGGACAGATAACGATGTCGAGGCGGACTTCTTGGCTGGTCCACTTCCGGTCCAACAGGATACACTGAAGTCAATAAATCTATGATGATCTCCAGCTATGAATACTGTGGGACGTATCTATGAATACAGAAGGAAAAGCCGAGACACTGCCTATTGAACACTCCCTGGAGCTGACGATAATTAAATGGAGGTCAAGAGAGCGGCGGGCATCTCTGTAACCGATGAAAATAAACGACAAATTCAGGCCGAGGAACAAGACTTGTACATACACTAGATTCGCATCGATCCGTGTACTGGTAGAGTGAGTTGTGTTGAACACAAGGGCGAATCATCTCATGTGTACTCCGACAATTATAAATTTTCTCATTGCGATCATTCTACTGTCGTGATTCGATAAAATGATGTGTTATTCTAAACTTAACACTTAATGTTGTCTATGGCCGAGCACACGAATTCAGGTTGATCACAAGGACTGGGCACTATATGTAAATACATGAATATATACATTGTCTATGTATGATATGTCTATGTATATAATACATATTACATGGACCGTAGGTTGGTGATTCGTGCCCGTGATCGTAACTCAACTCTTGGGTTCCCAAGTAAAAAAGAACTCGTTTTAAACAGCCACTGTTTACTGGACTTTATATTATAATCCAATCATTTTTCATGAACACTCGTTTTTTACCAATATGAATTGTCTCCTAAGACACATGACAGATATGTGGCTTTGAATGTCACACGTTTGTCCTTTTTGTATTTCGTATATATATATATGGTTATATCAGATAGTTTGAAATCTTGTTTAGACTCGAAAATCGTTTAAATTGAGATTTAATTTTAATTTTATGTAGCTACATGCATCCAGTTCGGAATAGGTGGGCGTTTTCTTAGGGCATCCAGTACACAAATAAATACCGAGGCTAAGCATACTGTGCTTAACACAATCTATTCTTGTTATATCGGCCATCGGTGGAGAGGACGCCTGTTACTCATCTCTACCGAGAGGAACTGGTCATGATGTCCCATAACAACAAACAATCTACTTCAAAGATATGACATTTTTGTTTTGTAAATGGGGGGTAGATTTCATTAGATACAGAACACGGCAGACTAATAGTGCATCCAATTATATGTTACCGACAACATCATCTCCGACTTCGCCGAGGAATCGACATTGGCTGCTTTACATTGACTTCCGGCTGCGTCAATTTAGTTACGGAAACATCCATTGACTTCCGGCTAAGACCAATTAATCAAGCTGGCATTTACAGTCGATAAACAATTTGGAACGTGTCATACCTGATGTAATCAAACACGAAAATCCAACGTAAGCCTTGTCTATCGTTAGCTCTCCCAAAGGCTACTCCAAATGGAAGTCTTACTCAGTAGGTAAACGGACCGACCACTTGCCAATTACATATGTATGTTAGCGTTCGCCTAACGCGCCTCTTATCCGACGGACCGAATGCAACTGTTGCTTATCAGGCCTGAAACGTCCCAAAAAGGTTTATCTCTCACCAAACCGAACCACCGTAGTGTCCATCAGAGTGCTAGCTCGACCACAACGAACACTTGTCCTTCAGGCAAGCGCTGCCCAAACGGAACACCTGACATACTACTCCAGTAAATACGCTAAAGGTCTCTGGCTATTTTTGGGTTACCTTTGAGTGACTTTAAGTGACCTATTGCGATCACCTTTTGTCCAGCGTCATGTGTCATTTATACATTTTCTTACCAAGTTTGCTCAAGGTCACAGGGCTGAGATGTTCGTTTGAAAACAAAACATCCATCAGTGTAAATATCAGAACTCCGGTGACCTTTAAGACCACTGTTTTGTTTTTCTTCTTTTCTTTTTTCGTCCTGACGCCAACTGACCTTTAGCAACCGAACCCTATTCTAAACTGCGAAAGTTCCATTCCTATCTAAAGGCAGAAAGAAAGATACACTAATATGAGTACATTTGTATTTATAACTGTAAACTTGATGACACCATTGTGTACAGTTTAGGTATTATATATCCCGTTTAAAACAGTTCAATTACTAATTCACACCAAGTTGTGAGCCACGAAACACTTAAACGTTTAAATGTGATTTAGATTTTTAATATGATGAAATTCCAAACTTTGAAAATATGCCAGTAGGAAGTTATAGGTTACAAGGCGCACGCCGTAAGTTTCTCACCATGTAATCCTCAAACATTGTTGAAATACTGACATACTCGCCTTCCCCAAGCAGGATAAACCGCACCAAAACGTATCATTATCTTAATGTCCGAAAAATAGGACCGTTAGGCTAGCGCACTTCAAATAGAGTTGTTAGTCAAGTTTGTCTGTTTTGTTAGTCAAGCTTGCCTGAGTTGTTAGTCATGCTTGTCTGTTTTGTTAGTCAAGCTTGCCTGAGTTGTTAGTCATGCTTGTCTGTTTTGTTAGTCAAGCTTGCCTGATTTGTAAGTCAAGCTTTCATGACGTGTTAGTCAAGCTTGCCTGAGTTGTTAGTCATGCTTGTCTGTTTTGTTAGTCAAGCTTGCCTGATTTGTTAGTCAAGCTTTCATGACGTGTTAGTCAAGCTTGCCCGAGTTATTAGTCATGCTTGTCTGAGTTGTTAGTCATGCTTGCCTGACTTGTTAGTCATGCTTGCCTGATTTGTTCGTCAAGCTTTCATGACGTGTTAGTCAAGCTTGCCTGATTTTTTTAGACAAGTTTGTCTGACTTTTAAGATTTTAGACAAGCTTGTCTGATTTCTTTAGATAAGCTTGCCTGCCAAAAGCAAATAGGCTAGACAATTGTTACCGTTTGTCTATCAGGCTAGCCTTACCCAAGCCATACAGACTAGCCCGCATCAAACGGTTTCATTGTTCGTCATGCTAGCTCGATCAAAATAAAGATGGCCGACGGCCTATACACAGCTGGTCACAAAAATGTATAAAATTGAACCCATGGTTTAAAAACTATCTAATTAACACGGGATTTACACCAACAACAAAAAAAGAAGAAGATAATAGTGTCCCAGTAAGGATTGTTATAAAGACCCAAAGCTACAAGTCTACCCGAGAAACCTGACATTTTAACCTTTTGATTGACAGATATATCCTTGCTGCCAAATTGAATTACTCGAGTATTAAAAAAACAATGATCAACGAGATTCTCCGACGCCCAGGAAATTTTTTTTTTAAATATTAATAATCAAAATGTGCAAATACGTTTGATGATATTAGATAATCAACATACTTTATTACATTTCAACGACTGGATCATTTTACCTTTTACAAGGACCATGCTCAGCAAGATTAATATTATTGTATAATACAACATTAATTCATTACGAGTTTTGAAAGACCCGTCACTGTTCGCTATTGTCTTCCCAAGTCGACTGTTTGTAATATCGCAGTCAATTACCCCTCAACGTGAACGTGTACGTTATGTACATCAAATGGGATTAAAACAGTCAACACGACAGGTTGGTAGAGGAGGACCACGATCGAATATTTCCACTTTGAATTTAAGAGATATAATTAGAGGGTTGTTTAGTAAGGTAATAGCGTAATGTTTTTAACTTTAAGTAGTGTATACAACCGATAATGCGTGCAGTAGCGCTGTAGGATCTTTCACACGTTTTAATAGGCTAAGCAGGAGCCAAGCAGAATTCGTTAGAGTCTGTATGACACATTTTCAGACTTTGTAGGTGGTTAACTTTCTGTAAACATCATATGAACCTCCCTGAAACGTCACGCTGTATGTACGTGTATAGACCTAACACACCAAGACTGTAACAAATCATCATGTCCCAAAGACCGCACCAAACGGGAATGTTTTCTGTCAGGTTTGCTCATTCAAACTTAACCCTCTCCTTACATAAATGAAACATGTCCATTTTATCCCCTCTAAAACCGCCAAATCAGGTTCGCCAGCACCAAACTGAATATCTGACCAACCCTTATCAAACCATTTCTCTCAGGTTATCTCGCACAAATCTGAACATATGGCGAGCGCTTTATCAAACTTGTCTCTCAAGCTTTCCCGAATTTAACTGAACATCTACCCTTCAATTTATTAAACATTGTCTGTCAGGCTATTCCGAACTAAACTAAACATCTACCCTTCAATGTATTAAACATTGTCTGTCAGGCTATTCCGAACTAAACTAAACATCTACCCTTCAATGTATTAAACATTGTCTGTCAGGCTATTCCGAACTAAACTAAACATCTACCCTTCAATTTATTAAACATTGTCTGTCAGGCTATTCCGAACTAAACTAAACATCTACCCTTCAATTTATTAAACATTGTCTGTCAGGCTATTCCGAACTAAACTAAACATCTACCCTTCAATTTATTAAACATTGTCTGTCAGGCTATTCCGAACTAACCTAAACATCTACCCTTCAATTTATTAAACATTGTCTGTCAGGCTATTCCGAACTAAACTAAACATCTACCCTTCAATGTATCAAACCTTGTCTTTCAGGCTATCCCGAACTAAACTGAACATCTACCCTTCAATTTATTAAACCTTGTTTCAATGTGATCTTCTAAAGATAATAACACAAAGTCGGCAATATCTTGATTGGATTTTTTAAATAAAATGTCTTTTACAAAAATACGATAGTTACGTTTTCTTTCAATCTTCGTTTACTCTAATAGTCCAAAGAATCTTCCAAAGAATCTTCCAAAGAAACTTCCAAAGAAACTTCCAAAGAATCTTCCAAAGTTCTTGAATAAGCTTTATATTATCAGCTCACCTAATATACTTTTGATGTATAATTCCAAGGCAATGATCTGTAAACGATGTAGCAGGGAACCAGATTTACTATATGTGAACACAAGGCACGATCCTTCCTCAAGGCCGACTACATTATAATACCCCGACGAATCAGCCCCCTATAACTAGAATTAGATTAGTATGAGAGATGTTACACGTCAAGTTCGTTCTATTTTGTATTTACAAGGTTCGTTAGGGTTATTTATGATGCTTGTGACGTATAATTGCAGATCAAAGGTTAGCGCACTGCTGCTGAATCAAACTAGCTAGTCCATGAAACCCATTTCGTCTCCAAGCCCACTCTCTTAACTCGTGTAATATACACAAATCACGTCCGTCTCCGAGTTCTATTCCGTTTAATATACACAAATCACGTTGTGTTTATGACATGCTGACAAAACTAACGCAATTTTCAAAAGGAAGTAAGAGAGGGGAAGCGGTCACATGGCCGTGTCTCCCCTAGTATCCTATTGTATCGTATTCTCGATACTGAAGGGGCATGTTTCGAACTTCATTGCCTGTTGTATGAAACACAAATCTTACTTTGAAAATATTCTATAGAATTATTTGGAATAGTTTAATGTTAAACACAAATAGCAATTGGCATATAAAAGAGCTTTGATTACAATTCTCTATTCGGCGATGGGACGAAACTGTCAGCTGTCAAAACGTCAAGACACATATTTGTATTAATAACACTTAAATACTGGAGTCAGGGACGGGTTAAGTTTTGTTAAATGTGTCATAGAGATCCCTTTTGCTGTATCCCGTCTCTCAATTCACCCTCCATCCTTGTTTCCAGATGAGTGCTTTGATCTTTCTCAGTTGTCCGTCCTCTCTGGTACTTGAGAGTTACCCAACTCTACCCAGTTGTCCGTTCTCTCTGGTACTTAAGAGTTGTCCCACTCCATTCACTTGTCCGCCCTCTTTAGAACTTTAGATTTACCCCAGTCTATCCAGTTGACCGCCCTTTTTGATACTTTAGATTTACCCCAATCTATCCAGTTGACCGCCCTCTTTAGTACTTGAGAGTTGTCCCAGTCTATCCAGTTGCCCATCCTCTTAAGAACTTAAGAGCTGTCCCTCTCTATGACGTATTTGTTGAATTATTGTAATTTTTTTCCCGATACCCTTAGTGTTTCTTGTGAATATTAAATTTTCCAAGGTTCATGTTTCATAAGACATATTGTGAATCTCCTCCAGTTTCATCGATGCAACTCATGTAATTTGACAAACGACGCCCGTTTTTTTTCTATCCTTTGTGGGCGATAACACTTGATTATGTTGGGTGGTCCTATGGGTGTGTGGATGTAATGTTCCCTCATTGTTTCAGACACCTATTTGATGTATTCCATTGTTACCGTGGTTACCATGCTGTTGTAATGTCTCTTGGTTGTTCCTTTCCTGTTTCTCTGTGTTATTGCCGTTGCTCTCTATTTCTTCCTCCGTCATTGCTTTCGACCATTCTGGATAACAAGCTGAAAGTGGTTGTTTGATAAGAAGCCTCTGTCTGCGTGGGGCCAGTTTTCATCAATATTCCTTAACTTTAAGAAATTCTCCATAGAAAAGCTTTATAGAATTCAAGGAAGGTTCTTCAACTAAGATGTTTTCCTTACAATATGTCATGCTTTCCAACGGGAATTTTCACGTTGAGGAATTTCCTAAAGTGAAGGATATTGATAAATTTACCCCTGCTTAGTTAGGACGTTATCACATCTGTCAAGAAGAGTGCCTACAACTCTCAACTGCTATTACAACGGATGGTGTGGCTTCAAGTTAGTACTTCTGTGTGTTTTAATGTATACAGACACTGATAAATGTTTTTTTCATGATAATGTTTATTCCGAACTGATGAACATCACAGATAATGATGCGTTTGTTTATATGGCCGAGGGCCATGGGTTAGAATCCAGCAGTTGGTTGGAATGTGGGTTTCTGGTATATTTCATTTGAATGGTTTTGCACTGTAGATGAGCCGAAGGAATCACTGATCAACAACACAGCCAGATTCCATGTTCTGACGGAGTCTCTCAACCATGTACAAATCAAACAAGACATAACTGTGCCCGTGTAAACGAATTAGGTTTTGTGATGTAATATTGTAAACGTGTATAATTCACTAGTTACTGTTATCTTATTCTGGCGCTAGAATAGTAAATATGCTTATTAGATATTGTTGTTTTATTGTGTTTTTTCTGATACATATACTGTTATGATAATCCAATGTGCGGACAACTATATAATTATAATCTATCTTTGTTTGAGTTCAGGTTTGTTATGTTTGTACGTTTGGACTGACATGTAAATCTATTTGTTTCAGGCTTACATCTCGTGCACTCTAGGTGTCACTAGTATCGGGCCGGTGATGATATGTTTTGGGGCCGTGAGCGCTGTAAGCTGTGTCATGATTGGATACTTTGCCAGTAAGCACATCAAGCGGTTCGCCTTCATCACTGCCGGGGCCACTTTTAACGTAGGACTACTGATAGTACTGTGGTTATGGAAACCAAGTCCGAACGACATCCCAAACTTCTTCGTGGTAGCCGGATGTTTGGGTCTGTGCGATGCTATTTGGCAAACACAGACGTACAGTACGTATATTGATACTAGATATAATGATTTATCTTTAGGAACCCTGCCCCTGCCAATCCTATGTTGGTCTACAATTCGTACGCTTCAGTCACAGGCATTGGTCACACTTAGGGTTGCTGTTATACCTGTATTTACTCAGGATGCGCGGTAGAGCAATGTAAGAATTTACCGTCAGTATAAAACGCTTATAATACGTCTATAAAAAAATCCTGCGCCTGTTGTATCCTCAATGGAACTATTTTCAAGTTGACTTGAACTTTACTCTTTGGTGGTCAATATAACCGAGGCATTAACATGGTGTATTGGAATTGTGTGGTTATGTCTTACACTTTAAAATCAATGGATGTGGTTACACTTACGCGATAAAGCGATTATCACGCCTTAATTCACATAAGACAAGAATGTCACGTGTTTGTCCCGTTTTTTGTTAATGTTGTCGCTGAATGATTGCATGATGAGCAGATTACCCAGTAAGCACCGTAGAATACAATAAGGTTCGTTCTTTAAGCTTAATAGCAGTACTGAGACCAGGTAGGCATGACGACAAGTTATCAGTATTATCTACTCCAACAATGTTGGAGGTTTTACAAGGCGAGATACTTTTGACAGGCGCCGTCGCAGTCGGCAAAATAATATCCGATAGAAAAAGAGCCGACCAGCGGCCTCTTATGTTATAGGAGTACAGTATTATCCTCAATCTTTGCTTAAAATATTTAAATGGCGAGGAAATATTTGAAACGTTCTTTTTCTCTGTTTATATTTCAGCTCTGTACGGCGTCCTTTTCCTCGACAGACAAGAGGCAGCCTTTTCTTCGTACCGGATGTTCTATGCTACCGGATGTGCTGTAGCATTTGGTTACAGTCACTTCCTGTGCGTGCAGACCAAGGTTTACGTGCTAGGCGGAGTACTCGTGTTAGCCTTGGTCATGTATTGTGTGATCGAGATGAAAGTTCAATTACAGAGTCAGCATATCAAAGATATCGTCGCCTTATAGACAGAAATTCATCCTGAATCACATTGCGAGCAGACTAACGGGTTTACAAAATTCACTGCCGCCGCTGGGATCGAACCCGGGACCTCTGGCTTACTTGCCTTATGCTCTACCGATCGAGCTAGAGAGAGAAAATCTCTCTAAGTAAGCGGTATATTGCGGCTAGTATTTACTATGGTTACACAATGGAATGGTAAAGAGACCAAGCCTACATGACATGTAATCATTAATGACGTCAGACGCTCATTTGTATTTTTATCTTTACCATATTACAGGTACATCGGGATTACACTTTTACAAAACAAATAGCCTGGTAATTTGCTGTAACGTATCCCATGTCACCCGTCTAAACACTTTTGTTCAAACGGACGCTTTTATTGGACAGTCGGAACAACAACTGGCCGGGACAATAGATAACTCCAAAGCACTTAATTGTTAGAATTTACGGTTCCCATCCTTACGTCTTGCCTCCAAAGTGTGGAATACCACCCTCCAGACTCCCAATAATCTTATAGTAAGTCACCCGGCGACCTATTTCGAATACCATTACGCGTGAACAAAGTATCAATAGCACAGCAAATAATACCCATACCTTAAAACACCTACTACATAAACCGTTAGATCAATACTATAATTAAGGATCGATGGGCGTATCAGGAAATGTCCGGACGTGTCACAGTTTATCTCAACCTTGTGTGATAGTACAGTGAAAAACACTCGTGTCCGACGTGAGAATACGATTCTATCGTTTACCTACCGTGTCAATAACTATGCATAAAATATTGTTACGACATTGGCGCACGATTCTAGATTCCATGCGCTCTACTGATGATTTTAAGGGTATTTCCGAGTGTTATAGCCGACACAATCAGAGGCGCGCATGTGCTACAGGTATTTCATATCATTCATACCCAGAAAACCTTACCTGAGCTACTATTTTTGATATTGTGGACATGAAAATTAATGTGGTTTTGTTATGTTAACGATGGGTTGACAAAATACAGAAGTACATGATAGCAATGGAGTTAAGAAAACAGTTTATCTTTCAGGAAACGAGAAAAGCCCTGTGAATACCAACAAAGTATGTGGTAACTTGTAGTGTAAACGATACATTTCATTTTTGCCAACATCTCCCCATGTATCTATCCTGTATTAAAATCGATGAATACAACTGATTTTGTGTGAAAACGTTTCTATGCATGTTTTCTTCATAACTATTTTTCACCTAATGGTGTCGGCCATCGCCCTCGGCAATACCCCTGTAGTCTTGGTACCAATGTTTTGGAACGCCTCGGAATGACCTGTAATTTCTGAATTGATAGACGCCGACCAAGAAAGGCTGTGATGATGGGCTCCTCTAGATACTTTAGTTCCCACTCTGATTTCATATGAACCCGTGTCTGTTTGAATTAAGCTACGTTTGAGACGGTTGAAGAGGAGGGTGGATTACGTGAAACTAGGTTTATTTTCAGCCTTGGATCTATAATATCAGGAACGTGTCCAGGATCACCTTGTCAATATCCGTGATCTACACACACAGTAACATTTCTATCAATATTGTTCGAGATATGTGTTCTGCATTTTGACTGTTGTAAACTAAACATCCGTCTAGATTCTTTATCCGTCTTTGTCCAGTGTGTCCGTACACTCAATATACTTGTGGGCCGCATTAAGGTTCTTATATTGCTGTTAACGGCCAATTAACACGGGGGAATGTCATTAGGGCCAATAATGGATGGGTCAAGTAGGTCAAATCATTTTGTCAATATATATATTCCTTAAATAAATCCTCGTTCAACCTCTAAAAAGTTCGGATGGACTTGTGGATTGATTATGACCCTTTCAGTGTACATTAGGACGTCTGTCCGGCCGTCTAGTGTATAGTGTAGTGAAGCCATCCTTTTTACCTTCAAACCTGATACACGTTAGTAAAGTGTTGAGTTGATTTCCTTGAGCGGTACGCATATCATCCTGTCATTGTGGTGGACTGCTGTTGAAAAAATGAAATTGTAAACGAGGCTCTGTCGTTATTCTGTATAGTCAACATCATACATGTATGTGATGTCCAATACGTATCAGTGTGTGGAAGTTAATGAACTTAATTTATTTTGGCATGTTATGTTTCATTTTAAAATAAAATGTACGACATAAAAAATCCTTATGTTATTCATAGCATACCAGGCAGCCAGAAGAAGGAATGCTCACTGGTCGGACATTGAAACACCAAATCCCTCCGGTTACCATCAATGAATATACGGATCAGCTTATTTATGATTTCCAATCCGTATTTCTGTCCTGCTATGATTATTTTTCTTTCAAACTTACAGGAGTAAATTTGAACTCAGATTAATGTCCATTCCATAGGATAACGCTAGAGTCCTAACCCGGCGTACGTAAATATAACCTTGTTGAAGAAGCAGCTTTGAAATGCTGTTTGTTTTATAAAGCCGTTTTAAATACTTTCAAGACAATTTACCCACGTGACGTAATATTACAAGGTCATTCATTTGATTAAAAAAAATTCCTTCATCAACGTTCACTTAAAACTTAATAAGTGAATTAAAATCACTAAAGTGCTTAGCATATCTAACACTGTTATATACCCGTTACTTTAAAAACAGATCAAGGTCATTGATATGAGAAAAATTCACGAGTCCAAAGCAGGAATCTAGTACTGGCCTATGAATATCCTAGGTCTTTTAGAACTTGAGAATTAGATTTGCAAATCAATTTTTAACTATCTGGTCATTGTATCCTTGAAAATAGGTCAAGGTCATTTTTATGAGGAAACTTTATACAACTGTCCATGGCACTAGTACTTGCTGGCAAAACATCAGCTCTCTGGGCCTTCTGAAACTTTAGAGGAAAATCATTTCGTGTTTTAACTCTTTCCATACTTTGTGTTCTTTCCGGATTCCGTACCGGAAGTAGTTTTAAGATATTTCACCCCAGTGACCTTTAAATAGATCAATGTCATTTATGAGAAACCTTTATACCACTCTGTCCTAGGCACCTGCTGGCAACATAACAGGCCTTTGGGCCTTCTGGAGCTTGAGAAGATTCTTGAAGTTTTATCAAATTTGACCCCTACGACCTTGCTTGAAAATAGGTCAAGGTCATATTCATATGAGGAAACTTTAATAAACTCTTTTCTATGGGCGTCCTGGCCAAAGATCAGTTCTCAATTGCTTATAGTTTTCTAAAAGTTGACAGACAGACGGATGACGGGTGCCCACGCATGCACTCTACCATAAGCTCACTTTGTGTCAGGTGAGCTAAAAATGAGAGAAAACAGGATCAATAGCTTTAACTAAGTTTATTTACCATTTAATAACAACTACAAGTTTTTATAGAGACAACTTAGTATTAATTAAATGTTTTCAATAATGCATTCAATATATATTTACTTAAAATTTAAAACCACACCAAATATAAATATTAATTTGGATAGTTTTTAATTTTCATGGTTTCTAGCTTTCATCTTCAAACTGAACCTTCAGCCACAATTTATTTCCAGAATACATTTAAACTCATCACTAGTAAAAACACAGCAGACATATCAGTAATAACAAAAAACATCTCCAAATACAGGATAACAATATCGTGTCATATTACCAAGTGTTGTATTGTCTTAAAGATGGAAAATATATTAAATACAGTTTATAAACACAAAGACCAACATATGTGTTACATTTGATGATGACAGGTTTTACACGACATATTGAATGATTGTAAATGAAGAGGTAAACAATGTATGATGTTGGTACTGCTTTGTAATGCTTTACATTATAAACAATAATACCCATCAAGTACCATGGAGTCCTTCTGCACCTCAATATATTGATATGTATTACAGCAATACAATCAATCATTTATATGTTCTTACAGTTCAATCATTTGTTCTAGACATACCAAGACTCTCCCCCCCCCCCCCAACGTAGATCTGGAAATTCTAACTTAGAGCATGGCATTTATATAACCATATATTTTCAGTCCTGTCTTAATTTGGCTAGTAATCATTACTTAGTAGCCACCACCATATAAATATTCAAATTCAAAATGAAATAACCAAGTGGTTAAACCAATTCTAATGAAATTAAATTAAAAAAAAATTGTACTTCAATTTTTGCTACAATTTTACAGTAAAAGAATATGTCAACACATTACAGATAATCTGTACTGGTATCCAGAAATATACAGTGCTGCAGTAATAACATGGTACAGCACAGTTAGCACAGAGATAAGCAATGCTAATTACAAACACATGGTACAGCACAGTTAGCACATTAGAGATATGCAGTGCTAATTACAAACACATGGTACGTATAGCAATTAGCACATTACAAATACATGTTACAGCACATGTACAGTTAGCACATTAGAGACACGCAGTGCTAATTACAAACATGGTATAGCACAGTTAGCACATTAGAGATATGCAGTGCTAATTACAAACACATGGTACGTATAGCAATTAGCACATTAAAAATACGTGTTACAGCACAGTTAGCACATTAGAGATATGCAGTGCTAATTACAAACACATGGTATAGCACAGTTAGCACATAAGAGATATGCAGTGCTAATTACAAATACATGGTTTAGCATATTAGAGATCATTAGTGTTCTCTAGTGTATAAATACCAGGTAATTAGCATCAGCACAGTAGGTGATGTCCTGATAAGATACTGGATGTAGAAAGGACAATGGGGCCTGACAATCAAAGTCTTGTTAAGTGGCTGTTGGTTCTGGAGGCTATGACAATGACCAGGTTGTAATAACTATTAAGTGGAAGCCCATCTTTAACATATACTCACGATGTATTGTTAGCGATTAGACGGCACATTGAGGACATACGAAATGTAACAATTGCTTTTATCATAATCAGTTTGTATACAAATTTTGTATTAAGATAATATCTAGCTAAATGTTATGTAAACTATGAAATAATAACAAACTGTACGAAATTGCACACATAATTACCATATTAATTAATGAATGTCAAGAATATATCTAGAAAGATCTATTTTTACAATTATTTTACCAATCCTATCAATATCTAACTGGCAAATCAGCTGACCATTACACTGGGCTTTGTACAGTACCAAGGAGAGATGACGTAGATATCACACGAAATCAAAATAAAGGTATTACATTAAACATAAATGGCATATATTTCAATTGTGTATTCACTAATGAAACCAAAATTGGTATGTTGATGGTACAGGTAAATGTAAGGCTGATTTTAATGGCGACAACAATATCTCTGAATTCATGCAATAATAAATATCAATGAAACCTATTTTTGCTGTAAATGGGGATGGAATATATAATTATGTCTTTGCAATTACCACAGAACACTATAATGTCAATATAAAATCTACAGGATTGTACTATACACACACATGTAACTAGTTGCTAATTCTGGGTACTGGGCAGGAGGTATGCTGTCTATCACACTGGTTCCAAACTTGACAAATTCTCAAGAATGATTGGAAACTTCTCTCCATTATAAATTCACAATAGATGAGGAAGCTAGTAAACTCCATACCTATTATAGTCATACAGCCAGTTAACTATTGCAAGTCTCATATAATAAAAACACATGAATAACATATTTCTCAATAATTACTACAAATGAATAGTCCTCAAAAATGGTCAATATTAGTCATATACAAATTGTTATCTTTATCACTGACTACAAATGATCAGAGGGTGAATCAGAGAACAAAGGTTGCACGGGTGAGTATTTTTATATACTGTCAGAATTTTCATGTCGTTGAAGACAGAATTAATTTAGACAATTAAGTTTTCGTATTATATTTATATAACAAGTCTCTCATTTCATAAGACTCTGTCTATATAGCATCAGTTCTGAATTCTCAGATGCTTTCTCAGTACACCAAGGGGCTTAACTCCCAAAATTCTGAATGAAATAGATTGAAAATTAACTCTGTCCGAATAATGGGATAATAAACATATACAGTGTACATGTATTTTGTTTTCAAAAGATAATGGCATAATAAGCATTATGTGTATAATATTCTCTAAAGTCAAGATATATTCAGGAACAATTTTATTACTGACAGATGGACAGGGTAAAAAAATCAAGGGCAATGCATTTTCGTGTGGAGTTCTAGCTGGTAAAAAAATATCACATCAAACACCAACAAAATTAATAGTGGAAATATTTCTCTAACTGTAACTGTTAGTCTTCAACATGATGTTCATACAAAATGGTCTTAATGCCGTGAAATCTGTGATGTATCGGTAATAGGGAAAGCTATGCCACCGACGTATTGACTGCCTATAACATACTGTCATGTAACTGAAGATGTACCCTATCATCAATTCATTATATCAGCTTCCTTATCATACATTTCCTGAGTAGTAAAGATTTAACTACACACACAAAAATCCACCAGAAAACTTTAGGTGGCTATTAGCACTAAAGGTAAGCGTTATGTAACATTTAAAACAAACCACAGGTATAATAGGTGTAATAAACATGAATGCATTATGGTGTCAGGTCGGATGTGCAGGACAGGAAAATCAATTCAGCATCACTGGTCCTTCGGACAAGTTTGGGGTCAAAGGTACTTGCCCAAATGTGAAACATGGTCGTCCAAATAATTTGAATATCTTAAATTTCTTAAATAGGAAAAGGTACAAAATACAAAAAAAAAAAAACATTTGCACTTGCCAATCAGGAAGTAATCACCAATACTTCCTTGCCCATAGACCAAATCTACTGGCCCTAGGTTTTTTTTCTAACCCTGCTCATTTGTTGACATTGCTGTTTCTCTCCTTTAACAGGTAACTCAATCTTCTAGTGAACTCAGCATTATACACTAGCATCATAAGACTACTTCAGGCAGGACATGCTGATGTTGTATCAAATGCTTCACAAAACTTGGATTTCATAGAATATCACATTCAACCTAATAAATTCCCTGGGACATTTTGGTAAACTAGAATATTTTAAAAGTGTCCAAAATGCTTTAAAGACAAGTGCTTTTTGTAATGGGGATCATTACATATGTCCCCCAAACAATCCCTGCAGTCATAAATGAAGAGTTTGATATTGAAATAGTGTTTGTATTGTCATAGTACTCCAAAATAAATTCAATAGTATTTGAAGTCCCCTAATACCCTACATACCAATTTTCATTGAAATCAAGCAATAATAACCTATGGGGTTGTATTCACTTTCCCCTGATACCCCTTTACACCAAATTTCATCAAAATCAGACAATATTTGAATGCCAGGCAAAAAGCTGTACGATAGTGTACCTTTCAATGACAAGAATTCATTAGGTTAAGTGAGTATTTGTTAACTATTGTCTAATATAATGAAACATTCAGGACTAAATATCAATGGTATAGGATTAAAACAAAATTTCCTGGACTTCCACACAAAAATTCTCAAAATGTTCTATATTCTTGTGGGATAAATATGCCTACTTGTATAAACGAATGGATAATATATTGAGTATGGTAGTCATTCTCTTAAGCTTTAATAATATTATCATAAATAACAGAGGCTTAAACCTGTAAGAATATAACACTTGTCTATACAGGAGTATCTTAGACTGACTGGTCAACCTGGAAATATCTAGGACTGACTGGTCAACCTGGAAATATCTAGGACTGACTGGTCAACCTGGAAATATCTAGGACTGACTGGTCTACCTGGAAATATCTAGGACTGACTGGTCAACCTGGAAATATCTAAGACTGACTGGTCAACCTGGAAATATCTAAGACTGACTGGTCAACCTGGAAATATCTAAGACTGACTGGTCTACCCAGAATTATCTAGGACTGACGGGTCTACCCAGAATTATCTAGGACTGACTGGTCTACCCAGAATTATCTAGGACTGACTGGTCTACCCAGAATTATCTAGGACTGACTGGTCTACCCATAATTATCTAGGACTGACTGGTCTACCCAGAATTATCTAGGACTGACTGGTCTACCCAGAAATATATTCAGGACCCACTTAGATGTTTGTGAATAGTATTTTTTGCACAGCATATTCATTGTTCATTATTTTGTATTTTTAACTGATACATGTATACTGTAAGGATTTATTATCTAACATATAAAAACATCAAAAATAAGTATATATGCCACATGGAATTCGGTCAGAAGAAAACTTTTTGCACAGCTGTATCGGCTACAATAGCCATCCCCTGACACCTTGCTTGTTTATTACATTTTTCATACACAAATTTACAGTTCGTCATTTGTCCTTGGCAACAGGAAGCCTTTCATGGTGAACTTGACCTTATTTCAAAGAAAATGGGAAATGTTGAATTGTAGATATTATATGGCCTTGGTTACTAAACACACTTAGGTTCACCAGCTAGCCTGGAGTTTTCTTGCTACTTCCTGTAAAAAGTCTTTGTGACTGGCATAGATCTCCAGTTTACTAGTAAGGTCCATCCATTTTACTCCAACAGCATCATCACCTGGGATAGAAAGGAGATCAATAAACCAACACTAAAGTAATAATGTCAAAGTAGTAAATAATGTAAAATTAATAACTAATGTCAAAGTAGTAAAATAATGTCAAAGTAGTAAATAATGTCAAAGTAGTAAATAATGTCAAAGTAATAACTAATGTCAACGTAGTAAAATAATGTCAAAGTAATAAATAATGTCAAAGTAGTAAACTAATGTCAAAGTAGTAAATAATGTCAAATTAATAACTAATGTCAAAGTAGTAAAATAATATCAAAGTAGTAAATAATGTCAAAGTAGTAAAATAATGTCAAAGTAATAAATAATGTCAAAGTAGTAAACTAATGTCAAAGTAGTAAATAATGTCAAAGTAGTAAAATAATGTCAAAGTAATAAAATAACATCAAAGTAATAAAATAACATCAAAGTAATGTTAAATTATGCAATTTAAACAATTCATTGATTCAGCTATATAATACAAATAAATAATGTCAAAGTAATAAATAATGTCAAGTAATAAATAATGTCAAAGTAGTAAATAATGTCAAAGTAGTAAAATAATGTCAAAGTAGTAAATAATGTCAAAGTAGTAAATAATGTCAAAATAATGTCAAAGTAGTAAAATAATGTCAAAGTAGTAAAATAATGTCAAAGTAGTAAAATAATGTCAAAGTAGTAAATAATGTCAAAGTAGTAAATAATGTCAAAGTAATAAAAAATGTCAAAGTAATAAAATAATGTCAAAGTAGTAAATAATGTCAAAGTAATAAAATAATGTCAAAGTAGTAAAATGTCAAAGTAATAAAATAATGTCAAAGTAGTAAAATAATGTCAAAGTAGTAAAATAATGTCAAAGTAAATAATATCGAAGTAGTAAATAATGTCGAAGTAGTAAAATAATGTCGAAGTAGTAAAATAATGTCAAAGTAGTAAATAATGTCAAAGTAGTAAAATAATGTCAAAGAAGTAAAATAATGTCAAAGTAGTAAATAATGTCAAAGTAGTAAAATAATGTCAAAGTAGTAAATAATGTCAAAGTAATAAAATAATGTCAAAGTAATAAAATAACATCAAAGTAATAAAATAACATCAAAGTATTATAAAAAATTATACAATTTAAACAATTCATTGACTCGCTAAATAATACAAATGCTCACTATAACAAACTTACCAGCATGTAAATGGATTTGACTAACTCCTGAACCGGATTCATCATGGAAATTCAATGCGACTGTTTCCATCCAGGAGTTATCTGTATTGCGAGGATCATCCACATAGCCACTATATACCTGTAAAGACAAGTAACACAGTCATTCCCTGTGATATCACTGATCACATAACAAGTATGTTTGCCATGTTTAACACCATGATTGATTTTTCATACCGAAATTCAAGCACTTTTTCTCAATTTTCCATGTACGTTTTTTGCCTTAATTTGAGGTGAATTGAAGTCATTTTTTGCCTTTAGTAAAATAAAAAGAACAAAATTATCGTGTGTATGTTTAAGTAAGGTGAATCAAATTACTGCACTTGTAATGAAAAAAACAAACACCAGAATCTGGATATTATCGAAAATTAAAGATTTTTTTAAGGAATCTGAAAAAGGATCTTTTAAGCAAATAAGTATGAATTCCAGCACTTTTCAATCACTGACCCCAAATTGCAGCTCTTTTTATCATCTGTATGAACTATGTATATATTATATATGTCATCAATATTATAAGACATATGACAATGTCATAACACTGTTGTGACACTATTAATGACATCTTATAGGAAAATAGATTTTAGAGTTTTTGTTTATTTACACATTAAAGTTTGACAGATAATAACAGATGGCATGTGGCAAAACTAGATCAATGACTATTTCCAGAAAGTGACTTACATAATAGACATATATAGCCTATAGAACAAGGATGGATAGTATTGCAATAGCAATACAAAGTCCCCTGCCTGAGCTAGAAGTGCACCTAATTATTTCCCATTTAAAAAAAAAAAAAAAAAAATTTGAGATTAAAAAATGTGGGTTGCACAACTACATGTTATACTGATCATGTATACCAAGTTTCGTTTTTCAAACGGCAGGGGACTCATAATTGACTCAGCATACACGGAGTGGGACGACTGGTTCACCCGTTGTCAGTATAATGTGACCGGATGGGGTGTGCTGCTGGATGTCTTCGGCAGTATGCTTCAGTGAGGTAGCACTATAAATCGGCAAAAGTTCCGGCCTATCACAAGGAGACTTAACCCGAACATACCGCAGCCTCCCAAAACACACATACGCATTCACTACAAACATGCATATCGCATGCACGGGAGGCCGTCCTTAAATGACCTTAGCTGTTAATAGGACGTTAAACAAAATAAACCAAACCAAACCAAATAATTGACTACCATATCTACATTATGTGCATGTACATTGTAAATCATGTACTATTGTTATGGCGAGATTATCTGGTTAACGTTGGTAATGCAATCTTTTATACCATTTCATGGTTGCAATTTCCATAATTTGATACTATCGCCACCCTCGTTCTAATGCCAAAACTTCCGTGGACAAAATGTGGCGATATAACGAGGGTAGACTGTAGGTCAGCTGTCCAGATTGACCCATGCCGAACCCTGCATCTCAGCATGTATATACACAACCCCAGGAGTGTAGCCGAACCCTGCATCTCAGCTTGTATATACACAACCCCAGGAGTGTAGCCGAACCCTGCATCTCAGCGTGTATATACACAACCCCAGGAGTGTAGCCGAACCCTGCATCTCAGTGTGTATATACACAACCCCAGGAGTATAGCCGAACTCTGCATCTCAGCGTGTATATACACAACCCTAGGAGTGTAGCCGAACCTTGCATCTCAGCGTGTATATACAAAACCCCCAAGAGGGTAGAGCTTTTTGACAGGCTTTTCAGAAAACCAATCTATAGACAACTTGTATGTTTTTGTGTCGAAAATCCTTTAATCAGATATTAATAATATCTACTAATGTAAGATTGTCAGTCTATTTATAGGAGTTTAAAACTGGTAATGACTTAATCTGATAATGATAATAGATACTCATGTAAGATCTATGGAGCTACAGATATTTTTTGTAGGATATTCAGAATGTGGAAATTTTAATTGAAAAATAATCTAAACAAAGGTTTACTGATAAGGTATAATTTGCTCTACTCCTTTGGAATCTGCTATAATTACTTTGAACTTCTTGTGTGCATTGTTTTACCTACATTTGTGCCATGGTCAAATAATTCATTAATTGCTTTTTCTATATCTTCTCTTTCCGCTTCTGTCTTTTCTAATGAGTTCATGGCTTCTTCACCAAACTCTCGCTTTAAGGTTTGCGTAATGACTTCACCAGGATCCACCATACCCTATTAAGAACAGACATAATCATTCAATAACATGTAACACAACTAACACAAATCTGAAAATATTTTCAGTTCAAGCTTGATCTTCAGCTAATTCTTTATTTACTCTTTAACATCATTTTGGTTAAAATCAATCAATAAAT
The DNA here is from genome assembly GCF_902652985.1 of Pecten maximus. Taxonomy (NCBI): domain Eukaryota; kingdom Metazoa; phylum Mollusca; class Bivalvia; order Pectinida; family Pectinidae; genus Pecten; species Pecten maximus. The sequence continues at coordinate 21,617,093 of NC_047022.1, read as the reverse complement.
TTAATGAAGAATTGAGAGTGTCAATAAGGAAAACAAGTGCAATCAATGGTTGTAAAAGCTCACCGGCGGCAGCAATCACACTATGCATTCATTTTTTATGCATGTATAAGCATGTCATTTTGAAATTGTACATCACATAATATCGCTCCTAGACCTCTAATGGATGTATAAACCAAATTAGAAGGGTGTGGACTTACAAGCTTTCCAAAAACTTACCCCAAAATCTTTCAGCGGGTTTTGGTGACAAAAAAATTAAGTCCAAAAAATCACAATTTTTTTTCTGCATGATTTTGCCATAACATTACTCCTAGACCTCTATGAATGTGTAAAGCAAATTAGAAGGGTTTGAGGTGTATACTTTTGGACTTACAAGCTTTCCAAGAACTGATTCCAAAAACTTAAAGTGGGGTGGGATGCGGATGCGGACGCGGACGCCGGGGGTTCAGCATTACCTCACAGTTACTTGTAACCGGTGAGCTAAAAATGTTTTTAAGGGAAATAACTCCATAATTGTTTTCCTGGAGCGCTTGTTTTATACATATATACATATATCAACAAACATTAAATTGAGAGTGCTTGTTAAGTTTAGCATGAAAAATAAACCAAAAATTCTTCCAGTCACCATAATAAATTAACTCTGATTACAATGAAAACTTACCCCAGGTATCGCCCACTGATGATTGTCTCTCCTTTGGACAGCCACAAACTGTAACACATTTTTTCCATCCTCTCCCTTCACTTTTTTATCATCTTCATCCCGTCGCCACCTTTAACAAATGTTATGTAGATGGGAGATAACTCTGGTTTTACAGTAATTTTTATACAACAGACTTCAAATATTACAAATATTTGCATGATCTCCACAAGAACAGATGAGATGGGGCCATTACTGTTTTAGGCCTGGAATATGATATGAATGCCAAGTGTTAACTAGAATTGTCACCAGGATGGCTGACTAATACCCCTGCAATCTGCACGAGTCAATGGACAATTGGAACTTTTATTTAGAGGCTAACTAAGTTAACCTGTGTGCATGTCCCTATTTCTGAAATTCAGAATGGCTGGAATATGTGTTGCTCATAATAAAGAGAATTTAGTGCTAAGTTTTGTTAAAATAGTCCACAGGTTTTGGAATATTTGTCTGGACAATAAAAATCTGTTTATATAGACCAGTTACCATGGCAAAAAAAATTTGGAATTTAAACAGCTGCATGCACAAGTGCACATGTTTCCTAACATTCCCATAAGGTTTGTGAAAATTGGTTCACAAGTTAAGGAGGAGTTGTCCGGACAAGCAAAACCTATTAATAGTGACTAGTAACCATGGCAACTAAAATTTTGGAATTTTAACAGCTGCATGCACATCTACACATGGTCCTCTCTATCTGTGTGAAGTTTCATTGGAATCAGCCGATTGGTTTCGGAAGAGTTGTCCTGACAAGAAAAACCTATGAATAGTGCCCAGTAACCATGGCAATCAATTTTTTGGAATTTAAACTGCTGCATGCACATCTACACATGGTCATTTTTCAAGGTACTACTTTATTACAATTTTCAATAAGACTACCTTACCTTGTAACAATAGGATCTGCAGCATGATTGGGTCCCCAACGACCTAAACAGCCACGACCTTTCAGTCCTGTTCGCCCTATAGGATTTCTGAAACAGTTAAGGTCATTATAAGAGCCAAATCTGAGGGCACTATCCACCAATCCATTTCACATGCTCTACTCCAAATAAAATTAAAAAGTTTTATTAAACAAATAATCCAAGCAGAACGCTATACATTATGTACATTCAAATAATTACCTATATATACTTAAATTTATATTTTCACAATGCCTAACATAGATTTATACCATTCCTCCCAACAAAACTCCCCTATCAGTACGGTGGTCAAGTATCAAAATCTAATCAAAAGATTGTCTTGATGTTGTAGGTATATGGTGTGAATATGAGCTAAATCTTCTCTTGAAATCATGAACAAGATTTTATACATGTACAAAATTGCTCACACACATACAGAACATGATTACTAGATACCCCTACCCTAAGTAGGGTATTACTATAGATACTCCTACCCTAAGTAGGGTATTACTAGATACCCCTACCCTAAGTAGAGTATTATTAGATACCCCTACCCTAAGTAGGGTATTACTAGATACCCCTACCCAAAGTAGGGTATTACTATAGATACCCTTCCCTAAGTAGGGTATTACTAGATACCCCTACCCTACCTAAGTAGGGTATTACTAGATACCCCTACGCTACCTAAGTAGGGTATTACTATAGATACCCCTACCCTACCTAAGTAGGGTATTACCAGATACCCCTACCCTAAGTAGGGTATTACTAGATACCCCTACCCTAAGTAGGGTATTACTAGATACCCCTACCCTACCTACATTGTAAGTAAGGTATTACTATAGATACCCCTACCCTATGTAGACTGTGCACTTGTTATGATTTTCAAGCAATTTTCCTTGGAAATAGTCCAAAGAGTTTGGACTATTTCATTCATATGTTGCAAAATTCTATACACAAACAATTGTACAAACCTGGGAAGTTTATCTTTTCCTATTTCATATGAGCCCATATGGCTGATACGACTCACTTTACCATCTAAAGCATTCCACTTTAAATTAGCTTCTGTGGTTCTGAAAATCAATTAAACAATATGATGATTAGTACACACACGACCAATTCAATAAAAATGTCATTATCAACATTACATAATTCTTTAAAAAAACACAACCTTCATATAAAGGACATCATGTTATTACTGGTGTATCGATAGAAAGATCATATTTATGCTCATTTATATATAATTAAACATTACCTTTACTTCTGATTTTGAAAATTTACCAAACGACATGTACAAAAAATAATCATGTACTAGACAAGTACAAGGACCATTTAATATGTGCCTTATAAATATATATAAACACGCTGAAATGTAAAATGAATTGATGTGCATGATATGAATGTATATATATATGTATACACAACATGCACCACACACAATGATGGCGGATCATTGTGGTCGGGTGGCACAGTGAAATACTTTCACCTAGCCGTGAAAAGGTACGTATACATGTATCAGTGTATGTGGTCACATGGTTTGATTCCATGGTAAGATCCCTAGAACTCTTCCATCCAGGCCAACACTAGTGATAAATATAAGTTGATATAATTTATTTCGCAATTGTTGAAACATATGGATATTTAACAATACAATGATTGTAATACTTACAGTAGGTCGGGGTCAGCCCAGACAGGACCTTTTAACACTCCTTCAGATGTGTAAACTACTGGACTGTAGTCAGGATAATCTACGGCCCATTTTACATATTTATCTTCCACCTTCACTCTTTTTACATCTGTCGTTCTCGGATATATTTCACATCTTGCCTTTTCATGTAGGCGTATCAAGAAGCTGTCTACCCGCTGTATCTTGGCCTGTTTGGTACAACCTGTCTCTGTTGTCATTTTGGCTATTCTCGGCTTGGCTAATCGTGCAACTCGGCTTCCCATACAATGTTTCTGTAGGGTAAAGAAGTTACAAGATGTTTTTTGGAGGATAAATACCAAAGGGATGATGAACATAATGGTACTCGTACACACACCATCCCCTACATGTGGTCAAGTGAGATTTTTGACTTTTCACCAAAGGCAATAGCTACAGGTACACAGAGTTTGTATATAGTTTGATGTTACAAATTTTGTACCATCATTCTATCTGGTAAAGAATAATTATAATATAGGGATCACATAATGTTGCATTGTGAATGCACCATTAATTCATATCTGGAGCTTCCCTAATCATTAGATGACGGCATGAATCATATCCCAGTAACACAGCTACATGTACAACCCTACAGGACAGTCCAGGGAACTGACCATGACTGTATGAAGAGGATTTGTTTTACTTTATCTTGGCAAAATGGATGACGATGATGATGACGATGACGATGATGATGTGTGATGGCTAGTGTACACATGTATAGACCAATACACTGTGTATATAGGTTCAGCATTAACTACCTATATTTAGTGTTATTCCTTCCCAAAGTTTACAACAGTTTTATTGTAATTACATATAAAATGGGAATTTAAGGTACAGGTTTGCAATTTTGAAAAAAAAAATAAAACACTTATCAGCTTGGGAAAGAGTCTGTAAAACAAAGGAGAATACATCACAGAATGTTTCAATGTGTTATATATATATATATAGACACTTGAAAAGTGTCTGATCTGTTTGTATTCCAGTCTGAGTCTGTAGGCCGTGTAGGGTAGTCTTAACATTCCCCTTAACAAGGTCAGTCAAAAACATTCTCCTTAACAAGGTCAGTCAAAACCATTCTCCTTAACAAGGTCCGTCAGAAACATTCTCCTTAACAAGGTCAGTCAAAAACATTCTCCTTAACAAGGTCTGTCAGAAACATTCTCCTTAAAAAGGTCAGTCAGAAACATTCTCCTTAACAAGGTCAGGCAGAAACATGCTCCTTAAAAAGGTCAGTCAGAAACATTCTCCTTAACAAGGTCAGTCAGAAACATGCTCCTTAACAAGGTCAGTCAGAAACATTCTCCTTAACAAAGTCAGTCAGAAACATTCTCCTTAACAAGGTCAGTCAGAAACATTCACCTTAACAAGGTCAGGCAGAAACATTCTCCTAACAGCAAGGTCAGTCAGTCAGAAAACATTCTCCTTAACAAGGTCACTCAGAAACATTCTCCTTAACAAGGTCAGTCAGAAACATTCTCCTTAACAAGGTCAGTCAGAAACATTCTCCTTAACAAGGTCAGGCAGAAACTTTTTGATTCTTGTTATGCATATCTGAAAATTTTTTGTCAATATTTTTACAAAATTTAATTAATATGGGTTAGATAGGAAAATGATTATGAATATACTTTAAAATTCCCATACAAACATTTGGGTAGGTACAGTATATGTGTGCCAACAATGATTGTCATATAAGGCACCAATGTAGATAAACTACAGCTAGCGCAATCACAATTTAGCTGAATACTTCCAGTGTGAAAAACGCTTAAACAAGATTTAATGCTGAAATATGTATGTTAACCGACACCAAATTATGACTACATCCTGAAAATCCCTACAAACAGGTGACAAACGAAAGCAAAATAAGAAGCTGTTAAAGCGTAACAAAATTATTCGATATCAATAATTTTACAAAACCAACAATGCTACAATTGTAATATGTTGTTGCTTTAATAACATAGATTTTTTCATGGACTTCTCCTGAATGCTGTTTTGGAATCCATTTCCCATAAAGCTTGAGTTAGTGGAGTCCAATAAGTATTAAGATATCAGAATGGCCATGTTGTAAAAAAGCCTCTAGAAAGCGACCTATAATGAAATTTAACATTTGTTTACACAAAGCAGCCTAGTATGATGTTTAGGCCACGCAGCTCTAGTCCTGAATCAACTAATTACCAAATCTACCTCAAACTAATGATAGGCCAAAAAACAATACAATACACCTAACAAGCCCTAAATGACTCAAATTATAATAATGGGCCATGAAACAATATAATTGATATACCTACTGTACCATTAATTCTGACTCAAATGTATATATATATATATGTGATGGGTCATATAAAACAATACAATAAACATACAACTAGTCTAACTCAAAGGTGATGGGCCAAAACCATTACAATAGACTTACGTCTGACTGAAATTGGTAATGGGCCATAAAATACAATAAACCTGCAATTAGTCCGACTCAAATGGTGATGGGCCAAAACACAATACAGTACACCTTACAAGCCCTAAATGACTTAACTGTTGGTAGGCCATAAAATAATACCATACATTAACTATGATAAAATTTAAGCCATGAAAGATATTCATGATGATTATAGTCCCATAGCATGTGATGAAATCCATGTAAAAATCAATCTATATGAAATCTACACACTGTAGCTGAGTGAAAGCAGCAAGCAATGAAGAAAACCCACTAAATGTCACGTAGGCTGCGTTGGAATCGAGTTTTACTGTTGGCTGTGTTGACAGTGACCAATAATGTATATTGAGGATGTAAGTCTGCATGCAATGTGTTGAAAAAAAATCCACACCTGCACTGGCAGTTACAACAGTTTTGTGGCATTGATGTGGCCTCCTAATAATGAAATGGGTTTTAAAACTGCACTTATAATTATTAGCTATTGCAGAAGGCAAAATAGCATTAGTCGAAATTTGATCTGAAAGAAAACAAATGGAAGACATGAGGAAATTAGGAATCTTCACACGACATGATGATGATAAATTACCTTTAAATATAGATCGCCAAAGTATCCGTGCATATTATCCATACATGCATTCCTCACCTGAAAAACAGTGTATCATGCAGTGACCTACATATACGTAACTACCTGTAGTGTCAATTCTTATTGAGTCTGACTCTCATTTTCCTCTTTAATGTAAGACATAACTATCCAAGTCTTCAGACAGAATTTGGGTCATAATAAAACCTTTTATTGTATTTATCTTTAATTTTTTAATAACCCATAATAAGGAACTTAAATAGAGGAATAACTAATATTATGTTTGACACCTTCGGTATTTCAGTGATTGAAAATGAAAAAATTAACATTATAATGATTTCTCTTTCAAGAACATCATAATTGTTTTCATTGTAGCTAAAAAGGTTTATGAGAATTTCTTTTATCAAATTTAAATTGCACTTTTCCATTTCACCATACAAAAAAACTAGACTAATACAAGATACATACTGCATAAATCATTAATAATGTTAGTAAAAATAAGGAGTGAGAACTGGGGGTACACAAAGTGTGCAGGAATTCAAAGTCACGTACAGCAGACAAACTAAATGTACAAGTTAAAGCCAAATTTTCTTCAAAAGTGACATTTTTTTTCAAAAATTGCAGTAACTATGCATGTTGCCAGTACATGCATGCATCAGCGACATAATTATCAAACCAATATTTACTCCAGATCTCCTCCTAAGATAATAATTGGGAACCATAAATCCTAATTTCTCCCATCATCCACATATTTGTCTCCCTTTATTTGCAGATTTCTCTCCCTTTATTCACGGACTTGTCTCCTCCATACAAAAATTTGTCCCTTGTTTTTCCTCTTCCATCCCTATAGTTTGTGCACAGTCAACCCTTAGGGTATCAAACTGTCATACAAAACCTGACATTAAACATCAAATGTGCTTTCAAGTTCTGGTAAAAATATCTGCAAGTTTTAGATAAGATAGCATGTAAAATAGTACGATGAGAGAAAGATAATCATCCCTTACCTTGAGGGTGCGTTGAAGAAATTTCCAACCCTCAGAGTGATATTATTGATTGTCTAATCCTTGACAACTCAGAACATCACCTCTTGAGTTTTGCCGCCCCACTCTCAAGGTAGGGAAAGATTCTATTATTCTTTTGTCAATTAGTTTTAAAATTGTATGGCTATATATGTACAGTACACTACTAGTGCAAGATTGATCTCATTATCCAGAGTTTACAACATGGATGAGAGTTGCCTCCCTTGAAATATGTGGTTATCTATGAAGATCTCAATTTTATTGCTCAATATATACACTGTTGTATATATAGTAAACTTGCATACTATAGGGATCAGGAAAAGTTCTAATATCTATTCGGGCAAGTAAATGTTTGCTAGCTAATCCTCTACCACTGATAAAAAACTTTTAACATTACAAAGTGATACTGGAATCAAGAATCCAGCTCGCTATAGACATGCCATATGTTTTCTATTCTGTTTGCTATAATGGTGCAAACAATAATTTTGGATACTAGCAAAATGAAATTGGCATCTATAGCAATGATAATACATTGAATTTAAAGCAGTTGACATAAGCTATAAAAGCAAAAAAGAGTGAAAAGAGTATAGGGAAAGAGAAATATGATGCAAACACACAATATGGAATGAAGTGCAGTAAGGAGGCGATAACAGAGTTATCGTTCCTTACGGAACGTAATGTAGATACGGCTAATTCTGCCTACTTAGCAGCATATAGTCGCACTTTGGGCGCAAAGAAAACGGCTCGATACATTTTGATAAAAACTATCCACACTTGTAAAACTCGGTGTGATCTACGTCCTGACATATTCGGTATATCTGGGAAAAATCTAGTTATGGAGATATCTGGGGCCAAACACGCCAAAATCGTCATTTTGACTAAGAGTTTCTGTTTAAACCGCCCTCAACATTCGAAAAAAAAATCCAGAAACATATACAATGCATATATAAGTAGATAAATGTTTCCTGAAGAAAACCGTCTGTTTAGTTTTTCGATATCTTTATCAGAACGGTCACAATATTGTTTTGAAAATGGCCTATTTTTTCGACCCTCTCAGTATTTTTCCACTCGACAGGGGTATTTTGATAGCAGACGATCGCATGTTTTGATGACGTAATGCCCATCCTGAACTCGTCACGAAAGTTTGTTGTGTAAGCCGGCTGTTGATTGAACTGCTCGGTGAGCTGGGTTCCGTTGTATTTTACTGTCACTGCCAGTATATATTGCTATTTTTTCGACATCAGAGGCAATGCTCCAGAATATAGATACTTTGTCACGATCATTGTATGTCGCTTTTCACAAACATGCATGCGAAAAATCAACCCAGCGTTCAGAATGTCAAGCAAATTCCCGTAGATACGGCTAATTCTGCCTACTTAGCAGCATATAGTCGCACTTTGGGCGCAAAGAAAACGGCTCGATACATTTTGATAAAAACTATCCACACTTGTAACACTCGGTGTGATCTACGTCCTGACATATTCGGTATGTCTGGGAAAAATCTAGTTATGGAGATATCTGGGGCCAAACACGCCAAAATCGTCATTTTGACTAAGAGTTTCTGTTTAAACCGCCCTCAACATTCGAAAAAAAAATCCAGAAACATATACAATGCATATATAAGTAGATAAATGTTTCCTGAAGAAAACCGTCTGTTTAGTTTTTCGATATCTTTATCAGAACGGTCACAATATTGTTTTGAAAATGGCCTATTTTTTCGACCCTCTCAGTATTTTTCCACTCGACAGGGGTATTTTGATAGCAGACGATCGCATGTTTTGATGACGTAACGCCCATCCTGAACTCGTCACGAAAGTTTGTTGTGTAAGCCGGCTGTTGATTGAACTGCTCGGTGAGCTGGGTTCCGTTGTATTTTACTGTCACTGCCAGTATATATTGCTATTTTTTCGACATCAGAGGCAATGCTCCAGAATATAGATACTTTGTCACGATCATTGTATGTCGCTTTTCACAAACATGCATGCGAAAAATCAACCCAGCGTTCAGAATGTCAAGCAAATTCCCGAAGCCTCGTAGGCCTAACGCTGACGGTAAGTAAACTTGTTTGTTAACGTTGATGTAAACAGACGACGGTAAATATGCACGAAGAATAGTTCCTGTTTATTTGATATTTACTGTAGTGATAGGCCTGCTTTGTCTCCAACTTTAGGTAATTGATTGATAGAACTATTTTGATAGTCTGTGTATTTGTTTGTGACTAATCGTTAGCTTCGACTCTGTGATTGTTTACGTCTCAAAATAACAACGGGAATCTCCAGATTGAGGTGACAATGTACACAGAACCGTGTTCTCTCGGACACTATCTCGTGAACGAACACACACACAAGACTACTACAGTCTACTTTGCAACTTCTCTGATATATGAATTACCTTGTGAAAGGAGAAATGAAATAAATTTTAATTTTTACCGATCATATTCTGACATACAGTCGACTTACTAGAGTCCCGCGGTGAAGCGATGCCTTACTCGTGCATGTTTGTCTTGCTACCTACTCGCACGAGAGAGACTAGTATATTATCAATGAACATTATAAAAATCATTACAAGCATATGTAGAACGCGGGCGACTTAAATATGGCTAAGATTTCATTTAATTTTGTAGAACTATTTAAATTGAACCACCTACACTGCGAGCTGGAAACTTCCTCACTACACTACAGCAGGCCTACATCATATTCATTTTTGAAATTTTTAATGAAATAGTATTCTGGTCTATTATATTCAAATGCCTATAACTTGAAATTAAAAAGGCTGTTACATGCCCTTTATTGAGACTGTGCCTTTGAACAGGGTTAAATCATATAATCTTTTGCATGCATGTAAATGTTAAAAACAATTGTAGTAAATTTTCCAATTCTTTGCCACAAATACCCTACAACATATATAAACCTTTCGCTTACTTGTGCCGAAGAAAACAATTTGTGACAAACCTGTTCTGATAAATTTATGCTAAAATATTGTCAATTATTATGTCACATTAAGTTAAATTAACTTATTTAAGAACCATGTTGGATTTTTTTGTATTTTGAATTCAAATCAGTATCAACATATTAAAAAATGTATTAAAGAAAATTACTAAACATATATAAGATAGTTTTTCTTCAAAATGTCATCTGCACACAGGTAGAAATAAGTAAATTTTCAAATGTCTTTACCTAAAATACTATATCAACATATTTCAACATTTCTTTACATGTGCCAAAGAAAACAATGTGTGGACAACATGTTCTGACAAAATTATCCTAGAATGTTGGTTATTAATTAATTTATTGCGTTTGCAATTGATAAGGATTGCGAGCAACCTGGTGTAACAAATTTATACTAAAACAACTTAATTATTATGTCACATTAAGTTAAATTCAGTAATTTCATGTTTAAAATCATGTCATCAATTTAACATAATTTGTTTTGATATTTTGATTTTAAAGTAATTTCATCTTCATACCAAAGGTATTTTAGAAAACAACCATATTAAAGTATTAATAGAAGTTACCTAGTAATCATAAGTTTACAAAATATTCTCCCTGGAAATGTCATATGCGCACAGGTAAAAATCAGTAAATTTTGAAATATCTTTGCCTCAAATACCACATTTCCTGTAACATATTTTATTAAACATTTCGCTCACATACAACAAAGGAAAAAAGGTGCGAGAAACCAATTCTGACAAATTTAAACTAAAAAAAATTACATTGAAGTAATATGTACCATATCTAATATATATTTTATTTTATTAAGTCAATTAATATTTGGATTTATTTTAACTTACTACAAAAGGTATAGAGATTATTTGACAATATCAAAGAATTAGATAACTTGATTTAATTAGCAAAATTGTTCAGAATAGTCTTAAAAATGCCATCTGCACACAGGTAGAATACTGTGACTTGCACAGGGACTTGTGTAAACAGTTCGCAATGTATGTTTCTGTTTTAAGGCCCACACTGCCATGGAAAATATATTTACATCAGGAGACACATTCTACTTTGTAGGCCTCTGACTGCAATCAACTTCCCTCTTTGTTCTAATAATTGAAATATGCTGAAATTTTGCCAGAAATCTGGTTTTAGTTTCATATTGTAGAATTATTCTCTCAATTTCAAGCTATTTAGATATTGAGAATTCTAATTCACTTAGAAAAATTCAAAACTTGCTAATTACCTAATTTTCATCAGGGAAAGATAAAAGGAATTAACTCGCTCATCTGGTCATGATATCAATTTATTATAAATTATAATGTAGTGATTATTGATATTTCTCTTTCTATTCATGATCGATCAATAATTGATCATGGATTGTTTAAGAATTGTTGATGATCGATCGATCAAGAACTTTATAGTGATTCCAAACACTATAAGAAGTTGCAAACTGTTTAAAACAAATGTAATAGACATTTCCTTATTTGCTTGATATGGACGACTGACACTGATCATGACTTTGAACTTCAGGGAAATTCTCGAAATAGGATATTATTAAAATAGCTTAGGCAAAAAAACAAACAAATTTCCTTCTATCATACATACCGGTACTAAAAATTTGGATTTTCCTCACGCAAGTATGAATTATTAACTTATCCTCCAAGATTGAAATTGGTGCGAGCTAATTCCTGTAAAATCATGAAAATTTACATCTGATTGAGTTAATGATTATATTGTGAGGAAATTGAGTTAATCCCTATGTTGTGAGGAAATTGTTCCAAATTAAGATATTGTCCTGTTTTAATGATTTTTATACGCCCGACCCGACGTACATTATAATGTTATCATGTTGGCGGGTGGTCCGGACCATAACTCTCGACCCAGGCTCTCTATACTTAACAGAAATACACATCTTGATGAGCCGGAGTGTCACATACGAAAATCATGCCCCTTACCCCCATATTGGAGTTATTCACTTTTGATGATTTTACTTGTGCGGACCATAACACCAATACTACTCAACCCAGGCTCTCCATACTTAACACAAATATACATCTTGATGACTCGGAGTGTCGCATACCAAAATCATGCCCTTTTCCCCGTATTTGCGGAGTAATTCCCCTTTGATGATTTTACTTGTCCGGACTATAACTCCAATACTTCCCGACCCAGGCTCTCCATACTTGACACAAATATACATCTTGATGAGCCGGAGCACTACAACCTGTGAAACTATCCCCTTCCAAGTGTCAAATATTGCCCGGGCGTATGTTCTGGCCCTCCAATGGGTCCTTGTTTATTTTTATGTACATCATGGGAAATCAGCCACTTTCGTAACCTGATTTTCACATTTTAACAAAATGGCCGCCATCAACTGAGCTCTGCTTGGTTTAAATTTAGATATTGTCTGATTTTGATGAAATTTGATATGTAGATACACCATTGATCACCGGTCGCTCTCGTAGCCTCACTTTCACATTTAAACAAAATCGTCGCCAATTCCTGGCCTCTGATTGGTCGAAATGTAGATAATGTTCAATTTCAATTAGATTTGATATATGGGGGTTTTAAGGGAACTGCAAATTCAACTTGATGGGTTTTGTTGCCTTTACGAACAACAGTCTTTTTATTGGTCGAAACTTAGATATTGAGCGATTTTGACAAAATATGCTCACACAGAGTTATCGCCCCTTACTACACTTCATTCCATCTGTGACATCCTTCAGGTGTCACCATCTAGTATAAAGTTAGCTACAACTAAATATTTTGTCACTAGGCCTAGTGTTTTGTACATATGGTTCCAATATATATTTCAGACCACAATACAAATTATTGTCTGCAGCAGAAATGTGGTGACTTTAATTCTAAATCAGCCTCAGGTATATATACACCTGTAGCTAGCTATATATATTGGTATATACAAATAATATCTATATTTGTGTATGATTTAGTCTTACCTACTTAAGGCTGATTCTGTGTCACTGATTTCAGGAATAAGATATATATGAATATTCTCCTTTCATAATTTAATCTTATTCCTATTTTTTCTAGAATATGTGACTACTGCATGTCAATTAGCTTCTCTCTGTCACATGAAACATGAAATGTTGGTCAATTTTAGTTGTCATGTTATACAGTTACATCTCAAATTTAGACCAGTGTTAACGTTGTTGTCGACACTGCCCCAGTAACCAGTGAAACTTTGTCAATACTGTGATATAATACAGCTAGCATTGAAATATACTGTACTAGAGAGTACACATGAATGTAAGGAAATGACAACACAAAATCATAAGCTATCCGGGTAATCATTTTTTTATCTGTTGTAAACACAATTAAGGCTTTTCCTGCATGGCCATTTTGTGTAATAGCCACTTGGCTAGAATCGGGAAAAAAAACTTACACAAAAAAAAGACCTATATTCAGAAAAATCCTTCCAATATCATTTAACGGGTATACGTACATCATAAAATAAAACTACTATTAAGGACAGACATATAAACAGCTATACCTATATGATCCATGAATATTATGACAATATCTATAACTGTATGTAGATATACACAGACAGGAAAAAGTCTGGAAAATATATGTGTAGGATATTGATGGAGAAACCTTAATGTACACACGGGTATATATATATATATATATATATATGCCGGGTATATATCTTAATAAACAAGTCTTAGCTATATAACTACAGGACAGGAGAGTGAATTCCTTCATTCACAGATTTGCCTCCGATTTTACCTGTTTAAGAGTTCTCTGTCACACCCTATATGACAGATAGCATTGTACATGTACTGCCATACTACCATCCATTTCAGTTAGTGTATGTTTTTAATTTCATCGATTAACGTAACGATGTGGTGTCAGAAGAAATAAACGGTTAGCAGAAACGTAACACAAACATGATTTGTTTTTCCGATTTAATTTACAGATGTAAATATAATACATACAATTGTTAAAACTCTGCATGTGAAAATTATTTTGTGAAACAAGCGACATTGCTAGCACAAAAATCAAGCATGGAGGACTGGAGGGGATATTGAGAAGGCCGGACCTATAATAATTTCAAGTCACCAGTATAGAAACACTTTGATCTAGTCAACTTCGACAGAACAGGGATGCTGTATTTGATAATTCATGGAAGCTTGTCAGATTCTTTGTCTAAAAGATATAGTGACATTATATACAACAAATCTGAATTTTCAGATCAAATGTCTCTATTTTGAAAGAGCCTGAACCAGTGTGCGTGTTAATAAATAAAGGGATCAGGAAGTATTTGATAAGATCAAATCTGTGTTGTTTTTCTCATAGAATTGAATGAATGCAAATGTAGAAAATATCTTGCTTTATCTAAATTGCGTTAAGAATCAAGAAATAAGTTTATTGTGAGGAATACTGTACAAATAAAGCAATGTATCCTTTTGTTTTCCACCAAGGTGGAATGGTGACAGGTATTACAATTAAATATTACGAAATGTATTTGCAATACATAATAAGCTGTTGATACCTAGCCCTACCTCAAGGTATCCAGATCATGTCGAGACAATTAAAGGCAAAGGGTATAACTAAGGACATGGAACATTGAATACTGAGTATTGGCTCTACATCCCTTCATGAGGATCAAAATTTAATATACATACAGTACTCAGTCTAACGCAAATGTGTCAGGCTAAACAGTGCGACAAAGCACTGAGTGATCATGATAATCAAAGTGTAATTAAATATACATTGTATATTATAATTATTTGATCATAAACACTGGCAACAAAGTTAATGGGTGATGTATTGTATATATACTTTGTATATATATATGTATTTAATGTGTCATTTAAATATATATCTGTCTACTAGAAAACATCATAGATACCTGCTCCAGGAGCTGGCTTCTTATAGTAATTGTTTTTAATTCCTCTAAATAGATTTGTCTTGGGTTTGAAAGAATTGAATTAAAAATAAGACAACTTTGTTAGGACACTGTCTGTGTCAAGCAATACATGTACAGTACACAAGCATTTAACACCTCTGGCCTACTTGTATATAGCTAACTTCAAGTAACTGATAACAGGTACTTACAGGTGACTCCGTATGTTGACAGTGGTAGGATTAACTTAAGTTTACAGTGTTAATTTTGTGTTCTGACCAAAACAACAATGTAAACAGTATACATATGTTACTATTGTATATATATACAATAACTCTGTCTTGACTTTCAGAAAGCCTTTCTAATAAATTATAACCTATTCAAAAGTATGAGTGAGTTAACTTCCTTTTTAGTAGCTAAGGTTAATTACAATGTTTAGAACAGTATTAGCACAGGAAACATGTCTCTTCATTGTCAATTACTGAAGAAATTAATCAAGGCCATGATTCTGACCTCACCTGGACCACAGACTTATACAGTACTGTCATGATCTCCAAAAAGGTTATTTACCTGTAACCTTTTTGGAGATCATGTCGAGGTAAATAAACCACAGATGTATTTCTGGTTGACACATGGTATCAATGTAACATGTGATGAATAATATATATATATACAGGTGCACAAGGTCCAGCAGAAATGGTTGGCCTATATCAGAGATGTATAGGTGTGTGATATAAAGGTCTCTGCCTCGATAGAAGGATCTAGATTTATATATATGCACATATATTGATATCTTTCCTATATAAATTGGCATATTGCTAGTACTGGACCTGTAACGTTTGTATTTCAGTCCACAGAAAGTGGCTGATGACACACATTATACATACTTGTCAATATTATAATATGCACATAAAGATGTACATTATACATATTGACATTACTTCTAATTACTTGTGTACATTATAATTAATCACTCAGTTTCCGTTTCCACTGTATTCACACTGTGTCACCCAGTGCAGACTTGGTGAACATATTAAATAAAGACAAGATTAAGAATAATCATACATATAACCATATAATGCAACATAAGTAATCTCTTTTGACTTTTACAAGACACAGCTTCAGGTAAGCACACCTGTCAGGTAAGTCAAACCGTGGAAAAGATAGACTGTGTCCGGAATACAGAGAATTAATAGCAAAAAGGTACCATTCCAATTATTGGCATGTTGATCGAAGTGATGAAAGCTTACCCTCTGTTCATGAGAACTGTCTGTCTGGTTAATGTATACTGCTATGATCAGTACATTCACTTGCTCAAACAGGTACGCCACACTAAAACACTCCACACCCGGTTTGACGTCAAACTACTTCCGGTTAGACGCGCATTCGGATTATGTGAATGATACACGCACTTAGCACATGTCTGATCAAAATGTTACTGTATGATCTGATTTAGCGATAACGTGCATACTATTCAGGTTCATAGTAACAAAGAAATATTGTTTATTTATTGACAGTTACCTTCTTGGATCTTTGATAAACACTCATGGCCGATCTACTGTCTATGGCCCGCCATTCTGTCATAAAATACACAAAATACTTATAATTAAGGTCAAATCTTTTTACCTTAAGGTCAAAAGATGTTTTTTTACCTTAAGGTCAGGATAAAATCACATAATGTCAAACAGGAAATATATCTATAAACAAGAAATATCTTTAAAAAAGATAAACGGCATAGTTTTAATGCTGGTGGTTATAATGTAAAACTGCTGGTGAAATGAATCAACGAACCTTTCAGCACGGATAACAAAATTAGATCAGTTTGAATCATTTTTGGTAATAATAAGACTGCATTTGAATCGGGAATATGATTTTATTAATGTGTCATTTGAAAAGATACATCCACTTATTTAGCTTGCATTCAATCTTAACTTTGTTTCGTTTTAACTGCATATCTGCATTTTGCATTGACCGCTACACATACTTCATCTTGACCAGCAACGCCACCTGTCGCGTCATATTCGGGGTCAAAACAAAATTAGACTGCTATGCCGAAAAAGATAAACGGCATAGTTTTATTGCTGGTGGTTATAATGTTAAACTGCTGGTGAAATAAAATCAACGAACTAATGCGTATCAGCACAGATTACAAAATTATATCGGTTTGAATCATTTCATAATAAGACTGCATTTGAATCAGGAATATAATTTTATTAATGTGTCATTTGAAAAGATACATCCACTTATTCAGCTTGCATTCAATCTTAACTTTGTTTCGTTTTTAACCGCATATCTGCATTTTGCATTTACCGCTACATTGACCAATCACATACTTCATCTTGACCAGTAACACCACCTGTCGCGTCATATCCGGGGCCAAAAGAATATTATACGGCTATGCCGAAAAAAGTTATTTGACCTTAAGTGTTTTGAGTATTTTATGATAGAATGGCGTGCCATATCTGTCTAGAAATTGATTTAGCAAAAAACACTGCATACTTTCATTTTCACGTACAACTAGGAATACTAACGCTATCAAAACATGCAACTTATTGATCCGATCTGTGGATCGAATGATATCTAGGTACCGTATTTATGTCAACCGTGATCGACCTCATAACTTTTAAGACGTCACATAGAGCGATTTTCCTCTAGCCCTGACACCATACGTCTGGTGTAGACAGACATGGTGTCAGAGCCATGCAGAGGAAACTCGGGCTAGACGTCACATAAAGGTAACATCACCGGGAATAAGAATTTGGAGCGATAAGATCGCCATTGAATGACGATGATAACAACAACAAATGCTAAGACAAATTGTTTCCGTTATCTAATTCACTAGTTTGTTTAAGTTAAGTTAATTTAGAACGAGGAATTATTGCGAAAAGTATGGCGGCTGATTTCGGTCATGACGTGCAATATATTATCATATGCGCATAGAGCAGCGGCATGTGCTCCAGCGAAGAGCGACAGGGCGCCAAGCGAAGAACGACAGTGCGCCAAGCGAAGAGCGACAGTGCGCCAAGCTACAATGCCACCGGGTTCAATCGTACTGACCGGGCGCCGGTGCTTACACCTGGGCGTCGATGAATTTTACACCACAGGAACGATAATTTATATAGAAAATAAACGCCGAAGACGGGATCGGAAGAACAGTTGAGATATTTTTTCTTGTCCTTCAGGGAAAATAACCCGACCACGGAACAATATGATACATTGGCTAAAACTTGCAAGGATAACGAACAGGAAAAACACTTCTCATTTTTTGCTAATTCGCCCACACGTAGGCGGATATGACCAAATTATGCCCCAATCCACGAATTATGCAACATATACAGCAAAATCCGCGATCGAAATGAGTGTAAATCTCACAGTTTATCGGAATCATATATTTTGACATTATCAAGTCTTGTTGGATTGATTGGTAATAGTTAAATAGGAAAATTAGACATTTCCGTATTTTACACCTGTGGCAACGAAGACGCCCTGGAGCTTTACACCCGGGCGCCGCAATTTGCTGACCAGACACATGGCAAATGTACAGCACTTATATTTAATTACTACGCAACAATATCCGAGAACTATTAATTAATTATGTAAACGTTTCTGTCAATCATCGGAGTGTACATGCCTAAACATAAAGATACACTTCTATATCAATATGCAATATATATTTACTTGATAAATACAGAGACATATATATCTATATATGTCTCTGATACATACAGAGACTTGTATATCAGGTATATACGTCTCTGATACATAGTACAGATGCTGATAAAGATATATATAGGGACCTATAGAATGTTTGATCTATTTGTACAGGGACGTACATGTACATGTATAATTGTATGTCCCTGATTTGTATAGGGCCTGATTATGTACGTACATGTAAACAAATGGAACTGGGAAGAACTGACCATTCATACATGTACATGTCACATTACAATGTAGGTCTGGTCCAATGACACATTATTTAGACGTAAGAGTTTATATTAGAATCCATATGTATGCTTAATATTGCAATACAGTTTGTAACATAAATACATGTTCATATCAGAAAAAAATGTATTTTCGGGTCCCATCTTGATATAGGCATATTCATATCTTATCGCCACGACTTCCTTGTCCGATTATAACGTTAACCTTGACTCTTCTAATGTAGGCCTACAGGTAGTTCTGCATACTTGTACGTACATCACGATTGTCATCTGTTTGCACAAAATTTATTATTCGTTTATAATTCTTCTTTTAATGTATGTATAACGTATATATTACCACGCTCACTAGCGGATCCAGGGGGTTGGGGGTAGGGGGTGGGGGGTGTGTGTGTGTGTGGGTGTGCGTGTGCGTGTGTGTGTGTGTGTCCTGGGGGTCAGGACCACCCCCCCCCCCCCCCCCTTTTCGGACGAGGAAAATTTTTGTATAGCCTTAAAAAAAACCTTTAAACCTATGCCAAACAACCCCCCTCCCCCTCCCCGCTTATCGCAAATATTGCAAATTTCCGAAATTTTGGCCCTCAGACCGCTCGCCAAAAAAAAATTCGGCTCGCGCCTACGGCGCTCGCATTATCACTAAATTTCTTGACCCCCCCCCCCCCCCCCGTTTTGAAATTCCTGGATCCGCGCCTGACGCTCTCCATTTTGGAGGAAAATTGTTTATTGGTCTAAAAATAAGGCCTAATCACAGGTCCTAGCCTCGTCTGCCAATACACCCAATATATAATCCTTGATTATATATTGGGTGTATTGACAGACGAGGCTAGGACCTGTGGCCTAATGGTCATGCATGCATCCTTACAATGAGACGAAGGAGTACACATGGATATGCATAGATACAACTCGTCAGTTTAACTACGTATACATATATCGGAAATCTTGAGTCGATCAAGCGGTCATCCAGTAAATAAACATGGAATTGTACCGCCTGACGACCACCTGTGTTTACCGGGAAAATAGAAAACACCGGAATCTATTTTTAGCACATTGTGAATGCTATTCTAAATTATTAATATGGGTCTCTGCTGTACGTAGATGGGATAGTGAGCGGACATGTACCGACAGTACCTGTACCAACTGTCCCGGCTATCAGGTTGTCACACCACAGGTGGTGAGAGCGACAGGTAAAGTTTGTAATCGGGCACAAATAGATGAATACAGATCGTACATACGAACATGAGATAGACTTGCTAGACTTGCCAAAGTCAACGAAAATCTGGATCCGATTTTGAGTTTTGAGTTATGAATGTTTTGTGTTTATTGAAGAAATGCCAATCTTATAACAAATCATTTAAGTTATATAATTTTATACAGAGGTACAGTTGAGTGTAGACTAAAGGTTACACAAAGTGCACTCTGAGTGCACTCCGTTTGGACTTGGAGTGCACTCCGTTTGGACTCCAGGTAAACTTGGAGTGCACTCGGATGGGCACTCCAAGTTTACCTGGAGTCCTATCAGGCTCCAATCCTACTTGGGTCCACATGTATCACATGTACCTGTAACCAAGTACATATATACATGATGTTTATAGATAGATGTATACTCATATACATTAAGACTCCTAAAACATGTAACAATAAGATATGTGTTACTGTTTTATCTTTGTATATATCATATAATTTTGTTGGTTCATTTTTATTTTGGTTAACAAACAATGCATCTAATATAATTGATTTTTTTTTTATTAGAAAACCCTATATAAGTGACTGAATAGATATGGCACTTTGTTGAAAAATATATGACAGCATTCCTTTGATTTGAAGAATTTTAACAAGCCACGCCGTAAATGAATAGAAATTGGGAATAAACAGAAATGCATTTGGCAAGTTGTTTGTGGTCTCTCAAAATGTAGAGTCTGAATGTGTACCGGTGTCATATAAAATATTGACCCCCCCATAAAATACCGACCCGGGTCAGTATTTTATGCATAAAATAATGACCTACCCCATAAAATATTGATCCCCCCCCTACATTGTGATGAAACAATTTACATAAAAGCAAACTTGACAGCATTATTAAATCATCTAAGCTTTTATACATAATTCTTGCATGTCAGTCCTGCAAGAAATAAACAGGTTGTCAGTCTCACACCTGATGATATTTTCAATTCAATTTATTTCTCTTTAACCATACATAACAGTACAGAGAAAACATATTTACACAATACAAAAATTATATACAGTTGTTCAGCCAGTGTATAAAGTATGCACACGCAGACTGTATCAATTAGTTTATCAAAACATCTGATATTTAACCATATCGTTACGCATGATACCATTTTATATAATTTCAAATCAACAAAACGACAAAAAAAAAAAAAAAAAAAAAAAAAAGAGAAAGATCAAGTCAAGATGAACATGATGTGTAACATCATGCTATGGAGGACACATTGCTAAAGATAATACTAATGAATTTACAGAGTTTTTTCAATGTATTTACGTGGTTTGAGTTCATAAGATCTCTAAATTTTAATATGTTCGGCCTTGTATAATAATATTTATTTAGATATAATTTTCTATGCGCAGCTAATGACTGGCATTCTAGCAGATAATGGAATTCATCTCCTATTTGTTGACTATTACAAAAAGTACATATTCTTTCGTGGCGTTCAATATTATTCCACCTTCCAGTTTCAATAATCAGTCTATGATTTGTAGTTCTGAACTTACAAAAAGTATTTCTTTCTTTATCTGTAAGAACGTCTAGATAGCATTCAAAACCAAATTTGTTTTTAAAAATTCTGTAACAACCAGACTTAGAAGAATTAAATACATCATTATCCCACTGCTGTATAAACTGATCATGGAGTGTTTGTTTTACATATGACTTTATCCAAGAAGTATCTAATTCCTGGATATACTGGATATTCCACACATAGCTAATACCACATTCATCTAATAATTGTTGTATATAACGTATATAGGGAACATTATTATTACGGTATTGGTTTAGACATAACAGTTTATAAGTTATTACATTTAGTTTGTTTTCTTTTGAATTAATCAATTGAGACCAATAGGTCAACATTCTCGTCTTAACTGAGATATTCAAAGGATAAGCTCCAAGTTCACCATAAACCATAGACGTTGGTGTACTTCGTTTGACCCCTAATAATAACTTACAAAACTTTAAGTGCGCTCTCTCAATGACTTGTAGATTTGTAAAACCCCAAATCTCACATCCGTATAACAATATAGGTTTTACAATTTTATCATACAGATCATATATACACTGAACAGATAGGTTATATAACCTTCCTTTCTTTAAAACATCATACATAGCAATTGTTGCTTTTTTAACATTGTAATTTTTAGCTTCATTAAAAGAACCTGTGCGTGAAAAAACAGTGCCCAGGTATGAAAATCTTTGGACAATTTCTATGTCTTCAGTATCAAATTTGAATTGTAATCTGTTATTTAGACGACCTTTACTGAATATCATACATTTTGTTTTCTCACTGTTAACTTTCAGTCTCCATATTTTACAATATTCACTAAAAACATTTAGCTGCATTTGCAGGTCTTCTGGGGTGTCAGAAAATAAGATTGTATCGTCAGCATACAACAAAATAAATAGTTTAATATACATATGTAAATCAACTTCAAGTTGGTTTGTCAGGCACTGTAAACCGGTAACATTATTTGTAGTCATAAACTCCTCAAGGTCATTCAAATATAAACTAAATAAAAAAGGAGACAAGTTTTCCCCTTGCCTCAATCCATTATTGCATGCGAAGAATGCAGAATTCTGACCATTAAATGATATGTTAGATTTAATACCTTGATACATATTGTAAATAATTGTATACATTTTGCCATTTATATGATTTAACAACATTTTGTTCCACAGACCATTTCTCCAAACTTTGTCAAAGGCCTTTTCAAAATCAATGAAAATACAGTACAGCTTCTTTTTCATCATATTAGTAAGACTAATTAGGGAATACAGCACAAAAATATTATCTATAGTTGAATACTTCTTGCGAAATCCAGCTTGGTTTTCACATATTAGATTAACTTCGTCGGAATACTTTAATAGTCTTGCATTTAAAATACTTGTGAATAGTTTGCCGATGCAACTTACAATAGTAATCGGCCTATAATTTTTAGGGTCTGAGGGAGAACCCTTATTTTTATAAATAGGTACAATAGAGCCTCGAAGCCAGCTTTCAGGGATTTTCCCTGTGCTAAAAATAACATCAAATAATATAACATAGAGATCAATCATTTTAGAGGACGAATATTTAATATATTCATTAATGATGAGATCATCCGAGCAAGCCTTATTGTTTTTCAGTAGCTTAATAGCATGTTCCACCTCCTCTCTGGTTATATTACTATTTAATACATTATTTACAGGACCCATATCAATATCATTATTATCAAACATGTTATCATCTACTCCAACATTTAAGGTTTTAAAGAAATTAAAAAGCGTGTCAATCGATATGTTACCTTTTTTGTTTTTATGTGTACTATTAGAACTTTTAAGTAGTTTCCAGTAATCCCGTGCATTACTACTTTTCATATCTTTCAACTTACGACGGAGGTCTCTTCTGAATTTATTAATACTTTTATCCATTGTATGTTTGTAAGATTTTTCTGATTCTTTATATTTATTGAAGAAATAATCATTTTTGTGACGTCTGTACATACCTTTATGGCGTCGGAATAACTTCCTGGCCGCCTTACATTCACCGTCAAACCAGGGTTTAGAATTTGATTTTGGCTTTTTACATATATTAGTATGGTTATATTTGTATATACCAAAAGTTGACTTAGCAGCACTTATGATAGGGCCAGGGGGCTAATTATAATCAGCTGCAAAGGTGAGATCATGACCAGTTGCTATAGGTGACCATGCACTCAGGTGTGGCCTTCAGGCCTATACAATATGACCAGGTATATACATGCATGTATATGGCTAAAGAAAGTTTATAGTGTTAATGATTTAGTATCAATTAATCTATCCATATTTGTTCATTTGAACATGGTATACATGTATAACAAGGATTTCATATCAGAAATCTGTATAACTATATACTGTATATACAAATGAAAATGAAGTAAGTTATATATACATCTCTGATTATATATATTAATTGATTCTTTAACTTTGACAAAAGAAAGTTCAATGCTGTCTAATGTCTAACATCTGCATTTTCTGTACTTTACAAGAAAAAAATGATGTACATAATTATGTAGTTTATGTTAGTTTTGGGGTAAATCATACTTAAAAACTTAAGATATATAAGTTATGATGCATAAATTGAAGATGTTTTAAACCCTTCTTTAAAACAATGTTTTGTAATTATATATATACCTGTATATACAAGTATATTTTCATTGCTTATGTGAGGATATACATGTATATAGATAATATTACTTTCAAACTATAATCTAAATAAATAAAATAAATGCCTCAAATAAAATTCAATTATCATAAAGGTGTCATCCTGTTTTCCCAAAAACTGAAATCCTGGATGCCCCAAAAACTTATAAAATTTATAGAATATTTACCAATTTTACTTTAATACATACATATAATTTGTGCAGAAAAAAAACTTCACATTGCATGGTTTGATGAATAGGATGAATAATAGGGAGACCAACTGTTGCAATTAAGACTTTCTAAATAGACAGTGTTGGCAAATACTTTAGACATATCAATTTTTATAATTAACTTTTTTTCCAAGTGATATATGATATTAGAGCTGTAATGTGAATAAATTCATACCATCACCATCTTATTATATGCTCGAAACAGTCCCCAATAAAGAACACCAACCTCTATGAGGCATCCTCCTACAGTAACAACCATTATCATACATCCTCTTATCGTAACAACCTATATCATATATCCTCCTACAGTAACAACCTCTATCATACATCCTCTTACAGTAACAACCTCCACCATACATCCTCCTACAGTAACAACCTCTATCATATATCCTCTTACAGTAACAACCTCCACCATACATCCTCTTACAGTAACAACCTCTACCATACATCCTCCTACAGTAACAGCCTCTTTATCATACATCCTCTTAAAGTAACAACCTCTATCATACATTCTCTCATAGTAACCACCTCTATCATACATCCTCTTATAGAAACAACCTCTATCATACATCCTCTTATAGTAACAACCTCTATCATACATCCTCTTATAGAAACAACCTCTATCATACATTCTCTTATAGTAACAACTTCTATCATACATCCTCCTACAGTAACAACCTCCATCATACATCCTCTTACAGTAACAACCTCTATCATACATCCTCTTATAGTAACAACCTCTTTCCTACAGCCTCCTACAATAACAGCCTCTTTATCATACATCCTCTTAAAGTAACAACCTCTATCATACATTCTCTCATAGTAACAACCTCTATCATACAGCCTCCCAAAGTAACAACCTCTATCATACATCCTCCTACAGTAACAACCTCTATAATACTTCCTCCTACAGTAACAACCTCCATCATACATCCTCTTATAGTAACAACCGCTATCATACATCCTCTCATAGTAACAACCTCTATCACACAGCCTCCAACAGTAACAACCTCTATCATACATCCTCTTACAGTAACAACCTCTATCATACATTCTCTTATAGTAACAACCTCTACCATACATCCTCTTACAGTAACAACCTCTATCATACATCCTCTTACAGTAACAACCTCTATCATACATCCTCTTACAGTAACAACCTCTATCATACATCCTCTTATAGTAACAACCTCTATCATACATCCTCTTACAGTAACAACCTCTATCATACATCCTCTTATAGTAACAACCTCTACCATACATCCTCTTATAGTAACAACCTCTATCATACATCCTCTTACAGTAACAACCTCTATCATACATCCTCTTATAGTAACAACCTCTATCATACATCCTCTTACAGTAACAACCTCTATCATACATCCTCTTATAGTAACAACCTCTATCATACATCCTCTTATAGTAACAACCTCTATCATACATCCTCTTACAGTAACAACCTCTATCATACATCCTCTTACAGTAACAACCTCTATCATACATCCTCCTACAGTAACAACCTCTATCATACATCCTCTTATAGTAACAACCTCTATCATACATCCTCTTACAGTAACAACCTCTATCATACATTCTCTTATAGTAACAACCTCTACCATACATCCTCTTACAGTAACAACCTCTATCATACATTCTCTTATAGTAACAACCTCTATCATACATCCTCTTACAGTAACAACCTCTATCATACATTCTCTTATAGTAACAACCTCTATCATACATCCTCTTACAGTAACAACCTCTATCATACATCCTCTTACAGTAACAACCTCTACCATACATCCTCTTATAGTAACAACCTCTACCATACATCCTCTTATAGTAACAACCTCTACCATACATCCTCTTATAGTAACAACCTCTACCATACATCCTCTTATAGTAACAACCTCTACCATACATCCTCTTATAGTAACAATCTCTATCATACATCCTCTTACAGTAACAACCTCTACCATACATCCTCTTATAGTAACAACCTCTACCATACATCCTCTTATAGTAACAACCTCTACCATACATCCTCTTATAGTAACAACCTCTACCATACATCCTCTTATAGTAACAACCTCTATCATACATCCTCTTATAGTAACAACCTCTATCATACATCCTCTTATAGTAACAACCTCTATCATACATCCTCTTATAGTAACAATCTCTATCATACATCCTCTTACAGAAACAACCTCTATCATACATCTTCTGTTTCTCAGAAATCTAGGCTCAAAACATTTGAAAAATGGACTTGAGTTATCACATCGAAGAGTCAAACATAATTTTGAGGAGTCAAAAACATATTCTCATGGGCCTATTGGATGCCCTGCCTACCCTAAAGGATATACATATCATCA
The DNA here is from genome assembly GCF_902652985.1 of Pecten maximus. Classification (NCBI taxonomy): domain Eukaryota; kingdom Metazoa; phylum Mollusca; class Bivalvia; order Pectinida; family Pectinidae; genus Pecten; species Pecten maximus. The sequence continues at coordinate 21,590,036 of NC_047022.1, read as the reverse complement.
CCGCTAGTAATATCTACTCCCATAAAATACTGACCTACTCCCATAAAATACTGACCTACCCCTATAATATACATATCATCACCGCTAGTAATATCTACTCCCATAAAATACTGACCTACTCCCATAAAATACTGACCTACCCCCATAAAATACTGACCTAACCCCTATAATATACATATCATCACCAATTGACTAATATGTACTCCCATAAAATACTGACCTACCTCCATAAATACTGACCTACCCCCTATAATATACATATCATCACCAATTAAGTAATACATACTCCCATAAAATACTGACCTACCCTCATAAAATACTGACCTACCCCCTATAATATACATATCACCAATTAAGTAATACATACCCCCATAAAATACTGACCTACCCCCATAAAGTACTGACCTACCCTCTATAATATACAAATCATCACCAATTAAGTAATATGTACTCACATAAAATACTGACTTACCCCCATAAAATACTGACCTACCCCCATAAAATACTGACCTACCCCCATAAAATACTGACTTACCCCCATAAAATACTGACCTACCCCCATAAAATACTGACCTACCCCCTATAATATACAAATCATTACCAATTAAGTAATATGTACTCCCATAAAATACTGACTTACCCCCATAAAATACTGACCTACCCCCATAAAATACTGACCTACCCCCATAAAATACTGACTTACCCCCATAAAATACTGACCTACCCCCATAAAATACTGACTTACCCCCATAAAATACTGACCTACCTCCATAAAATACTGACCTACCCCCATAAAATACTGACCTACCCCCGATGATATACATATCATCACCAATTAAGTATTATGTACTCCCATAAAATACTGACTTACCCCGATAAAATACATATCACTAATACCCTTTATAACACACCTATCAACTCCCACAATGTATACAACCACCCTATGTTTGGCTTACTAAGAATATATCCATGAAATACATTTTTTTTTGTAAAATACTTTTATATTCTTTTTTTATACATTTGTATGCATCCATAAATGATGATGTGATTTACATTATCATTGTTACTATGTTATACAGTGATGTCAAAAAATAAAACCTTTCATTTCGCACAAAGAACTTTTAATTGCTCTGCAAGCAGGTGAAAATACCTTGATAACAATATAAATATCATCAGTAATAATATATATTAAAAAACACGGATTCATTTAAATTGTTATATTGGTATAAAACTTGTTTCACTTAATTAAATTGTACACATAATTATACAATAATGTTGTCAAGTTCCTCATTAAAGGACAGAATAAAATCACCTTTTTTTGGGGGGGGGGGGGGGGGGGGGGATGCTATATCTTTGGCAAATGATAATTGTATTAATGTTATTGTTATATATTAAATCTATGGAAACTATACAATAATTATAGATGCATGTATGCCAATCAGTTAGAAAACAAATTTACCTATATATGGTCACCTACTTGGCAACATGGTGTTTATGTTCAGTTCTTCAATATCGAATGAATTTTACAGCATCACCAATTAAACCAATGAAATAATCAATGATTGATGGAATTCTATAATCTTACCATAGGTAAAAACTTATTTCACTTACACACCTCCTTCCAAAATTTGTTTAAAAATATGAAAATATGAAGGAGAAGTTTGCATTGTATATATAATTAAACATATCATAAAGCACTCATCTACCCTCATAAAACTCATGTTTTGTTTGAATGCAGTATATTCAAAACATAAGATATGAATGTTTATAAAAGTAAAATTTTAGTGTATAATCTTAATTCATTTCACTTCTACAGTATTTGATAATTACAAGCTTTATAAGGCTTCAAATTAATTTCTCTTCAGTAAAATATCACATCTATATAGGTGTGCTGGTCACCTGTCTGTGTCACCTGCTCACACCTGTACTGTTATAATGTCACTTTCCTGCGTTACGTAGTATAGCAGGAAATATATGTCTGAGGGTTTCGTATTTAGTAGTTATGAATATTCATGGATAGGAGCGAGGTGCACGAGTTTTGCGTGAGGGTACACGTGTCTAGGAGAGTACAGGTGAGAATACAGGTGAGATAGTCATTCTAGCCAGAGACCCGCATGGCAGTACACCGTTCTAGTTTATATTGTATTTACATTTATATATACATGTAGGTAGGGTTAATGTTTGTATTGATATTATTACCACTTTTGTGTGAAGATACTGATAGGGGTAAGACGTCAAAAGGTTTTCCAGAGTTTTTGTCTCATTGAGTTTGACCTCTGGTTTTTAACCCTGGACGTTGCGCACAAGCACATGCTGTATATATGTGCTTATGGAGTGATTTGAAGCTTAGCTCAAATTTCATTAGTAAAGTGTGGGAGTGAGAGTAGACAATGTTGTATTGACACTGTATTATTACCAAGTATGCTGCAAATAAAAGTCGGTCCATCAAGTCTCTCGGGCAGGCTACTTCCAAAAAGTATTTTGGTGTTGAGTTATATATATTATATATGGTTTGAGTATATCACAGACCTATCAATAGCCCCCGGGGTCCCCAACTCAGGTACACATATATGACACCCTGTGTATTACCTGGGCTAACTTGTGGAAACAATGAATTACAGATTAGATGATTTAATAATGTACTGAGGTGAACTGTTTCAGCACAGTTAGGGGGGGTCAAGATTTTATGGGGGGGATCAATATTTTATGCATAAAATACTGACCCGGGTCGGTATTTCATGGGGATCAGAATTTTATAGGACACCGGAACTATCTTGTACTCAAAGTACTACTGTTTTTAATATTTCAAATACTCTACTTCCAACAGTATATATATTACTTAACATTACTTAACATACAATACAAAAGAAAGCTTGTTTTTTTATCACCTTGATAGCATATTCTGGATCCAATGTCTAGTTTTTGTTTAGAGTTTAACATCAGACTTACATTTCCATTTGGTAAACCAACTGTCTGTTTTTTTGTTATGGTAAACCAACTGTCTGTTTTTTGATATGGTAAACCAACTGTTGTTTTTTTTGTTATGGTAAACCAACTGTTGTTTTTTTTGTTATACCTGCCTCATTAAATCCAGGTCATACATTACAGGGGTGTGGAGAAAAGACAGACTTACACTGACCCTAATAATGACCCCTTCCTCCAAGTTTACCTTATAAGGTGTGAAGATCAGGACAGGTGTACACAGTCATCTAACTAGATAAAGACTCCCTTAATTGTTAAATGGAAACTGGTCATCACACCTTACCTTTACCTAGCCTGAGTTTCCTCTGGCCCTGACACCATATCTGGTGTATATATATGGTGTCAGGGCCAGAGGAAAGTCGGGCTAACCTATATACCAAGGTCATATAGAATATGTGACTGTCTATATCTGACACTTTGGAAATGATATGATTGTTCATTACTATTAAAACACTATTACAACAACAGTTATAAGTCATTATCATATATATAAAAAAAAAATAACAAAAGATATTTTATTTCAAAATGGTACTATTACTTTGTGTCTTTAATATTATAATGGAAGTATGTATAGAGTATTAGAAGTCAATTATAATGTAAATCACCATAGATTTATATAATTTTCATGTATGAGTTAAGTAAATACTTATCAAACATTCCATACACTAACTGCAGCTTACCTTATGAATTTTTTTTTTTTAAGTTTAAACATTTAACTTTATGATTTTATAATTGTCTTGAACAACCATTGTACATTCATGACCTGTATCTGTTACATATTGACTGAATAGGAATAGAAAACGATGTAGTTCCAACAGGTAAGTTTTACAGGTAAATGGTACATAGGTTGCCAGTGTCCAACTGCCCAGAGGCAAATTGTACCTCAGGCAGTTTCCTATTTCCTATTATGATCCCATTTCCTGGACGAGAACAATGTGTACTAATTACGGCTATATGTTGGTTTTGGGAAATGGTGAATTTACATTTATCATACCATTGGGAATTATACTGAATTTTTGTTTTACTTTAATCTCTTTCTTTACAATTATTTTTTAAAGCAATGTCTTTATATTTTTGAATATAACAAGATAAGAACTGCGTCATTTCTTAATTTGATTTGCATTATTTTTTTCTGAACTTATATCATTCAACACCTCTACATACCGGACACCTGCATAAACCGGCCAATACGTTTAGTCTCAATGACTTACAGTTTAGACAGGTTACAATGTAATAAGAAACAACTTATTTTTATTTTCTAATTTCGGTATAGAATAACTTCATTTCAATAAAGTTGGTCTTCTAAAACCTGTTTACCAGTTTGTTAATGGTTTTACAGCTTATTTTGACATTTCCACCTTAATTATATTGGTATTTCGTTTATAATTTTGGTCTGATTAAGGCCTCTCAGATGGAGAGCTACAATCCTTTCCTTCAGGTCGGGAGATAATCTTACTGTTCTGATGGCCTGAGGCTACACACCCTGCTTTGCACAGCTTCATCATTTGAAGCCATACAACCACAAATATGGACATAGGTATTTCTGTGAACCCAGGACAGTACCTGTAGCTGGCTACTAAAACTCACCTGGCACAGTTCTCAGGTGGGTCAGGCCAGAGTCAGTCATGCATGGCCAATAATAATAGCAATTATAACAGATACTGTCATTTATTATGGGTAAAAAAAAAAAGTGGGTAGTACAGAACTACATACTTGTGTGTACATTATGTCAGAACATTATTTTAACCAGGTAATGCTTGTAAATATTTACAGTTGTAAATGTATATTTTTTAACAATACATTTAAAAATATAAACCTATATAAACTATATTGATAATGTTTATTTTATAATTACTTGCCTGAACTGAGTACATATCTGTAGTTATATTTTCATTTCATGTAGAGAATGTCTTATTAAAAAAAAACACATAAGTCATTAAATACTGTAAACTTTCAATATTTTGAATAATCAATAACATAATATAGATACATTATCTAAACTTCCTTTAAAGTCATGATATGTGTACAGAAATAAATATTCTAATTGAAATAATTTTTTACTTCCTTAATAAAATGAAATACAATTTAATTACATTTAAATAAAATATGAAATAATAAGCAATTAACTTTCATAAAAACCTGATTATAGCATAAATTATATAACTGTATTTTATGGATCTTAATAAATATAGATTTAACATGTAGGCATATTATTACCATGTATTAACAATAAAATGGATATTCCTAGTAGACTAAACAAATGTAAATAGTAATATGAACAGAACAAAAGTAATTTGTAAAAATCTATTTATTTATGATAAATTATATTAAAAGCATCGAAGTATTAATATCTATATACAAATATGTATGATATAGTCTGATTATAGACCCGGGGCAGACATGGTGTCTTATAGGACTCCAGGTAGACTCTGAGTCCACTTCGAGTGCACTCCAAGTTTACCTGGAGTCCAAATGGAGTGCACTCGGAGTGCACTTGGGTGTAACCTTTAGTCTACACTCAACTGTATATCCTTTTTTATTATCTACCCTTCGAAATATCTTTAGGGACTTTTCTTCAATTCAATTTCAATATACATATGTATGTTGCTGGTAGAAATTGATATTTTTGAGGACAGTTTTTTTCTACAATGTATATACATCTGTAGTTAGTAAATATATATTAGTATATTACTCTAACAGATTGCAAGGAGTTTAGCACAGCATTAAAAAGCCTAGATAATTATGACATATGCTGTACATATATTGTTTATCGTCATCTGGTATCAATTGTAATTAATACCAAATTGAAATAAGATGTACAGTACTTAAAACCAAGGACATACAAAGTATGTACATCCCTGTTAAAGAACTCACATGATGATTGCTATTATAGTCAACTTTCTCTGTCCTGCCCAACAAAAGTGTATGGTTTAAATAAGTGTATTTGACCCTTTAATTTTGTTA